>NW_020952380.1:3253238-3377906 GCF_900497805.2 Vombatus ursinus
GAGGAAGGAAGGGAAAAGAGGTGGAGGAGAAGGAGCAGGAAAAGAAGAGGAAAAATAAGATGATGATGATAGTATTTCCTTGTAGGGAAGGAGAAGGACCCTCAGGGTGTTTCAGCAGGCTTCCCATGCTCAGCAACCCTCTGTTCTTTCTGCTCCTGCCCTGCCATATTCAGCCTCCGAAATTATTTTAAAGGTCATCTAATCCTTTTCCCCTTATTTTACAGCTTGGAGGAAGTTAGGTAACACAATGGATAGACTGTTGGGCTTGGAGTCAGGAAGACCTGAGGTTAACTGCTGTCTCAGTCATTTACTGTGTAACCCTAGGCAAGCCAGTTAACTTCTGTCTACCTTAGTTTCCTCATCTGTAAAATGGGGATAATAATAGCACATACCTTACAGGGTTGTTACAAGGATCCAAGGAGATAATAAATGTAATGTGCTTTACCTTAAAGTGCTATATAAATGTTAACTATTACTAGTATTAGTATTTTACAGATGAGGAGACAAAGGGCCAGGGAGAATAGACTTGTTTGAAGTCATGCACTTAGTAAGTAGGGAAACCTGGCTAGGTTTTGTGATTCTCTCTCTTTGTCTCTGTCTGTCTCTGTCTCTCTGTCTCTGTGTCTGTGTCTGTTTCTTTCTGTCTCTGTCTCTCTCCTCATCTCTGTCTCTCTCTCCCCATCTCTGTCTCTCTCTTTGACTCTGTCTCTCTCTTTGTCTCTCTCTGCCTCTCCATCTCTGTCTTTCTATCTCACTGTCTCTCTGTACCTCCATCTTTGTCTCTATCTCTCTATCTCTCTCTTTCTCTATATCTCTCACTATCTTTCTGTCTCTGTCTCTGTCTGTCTCTCTGGCTCTATCTCTTTCTCTTTCTCTCTCTTTTTCATCCTCAGGTGTTACCTTTAATTGTTGGTGAAACCACCCTTCTAAATCTCCTGATGAGTGCTCATGACTGAAAGCGTTCAGACTTCTCCAATTCCCCAAGAGAGAATCTCTTCGGGCCATCCCCAGTCATCCTGGTGTATATCTTGCCACTGGACCCAGATGGCGCCAGAGGAGGCAGTGAGGCTGATGACCTTGCACAGCCCTCCCTCACTTAAATCCAATTCACTTGCAAGTCATGGCATCACCTTCCTGATGTCATCATTCCTCTTTGAGAAAGAAGGACAAACATTAAGAGAGAATCTCTAGCAGGGGACCCAAGCTGGCACCTTCTCTTTGTTATTTATCCCACAGAAAAGCTGTCTTTCTTCTCCAGCAAGCTCCTGGCACCTCCTGCCAGTCCAGAGGTAGCAAAGCCATTGGGAGTAGAGGGTTTGGGAAGGAGGGAGGCTGAGCTGGAAGGCCCTGTGGCTAAGCTTGGTGGGCTTAACATTCCATGGATCTCGCAAACTCTGCTGAATAGGACTGACAAACCTAGTATGGAACCCCTCCCAAGAGCACCTCTAGGGAAAGGGGGAGGAAGTAGTTTTTCTGAGTCAGAAGGTGACCCCATTCCCTTTGATACACAGCTGAACTATTGTCCTCTAGAGCTGAGAGGGCTGTGAACTAAAGCAAGATGGTTTAGTATTTTAAGACCTGGGTTAACACTGGGAAATGGTGGGCCCAGATTGTCACTTTCTCTGAGTTCCAAGGTCCAGTTCATGAGGCCTCTCTACTCAGTAATGAAGTTATGAAAATGCTTAAGGTCTATGCTTAGAGATTCTCTGTTGGAAAGTTAGCTTGGTAAAGTGGGAAGTGTGCTGGTCTTGAGGTCAGGAGATTTGGGCTCAATACCTCATTTTGACGCATGTTAGTTGTGTGACTTAGGATAAGTCATAACCTTTCTGACCCTCAGTTTCATCATTTATAAAATAAGCATAATTAATACTTACACTAACTGACAGTGAGATTATGAAAAAAGCATTTTGTAAAACTTTGAGTTATTTCTGACTTGTAAAACATATGGGTTATTAAATAAAAGAACAACAGCTAGAAAGTGGTTTTCATGCAAGTACAGGACATCTGTGAAGTTACTCCCTCAAACCTCCTTTTGCACTGAGGAACTGGGTTCCCAGAGTTTCCTACTTCTTCCTTCAGGGCTCTGTGGTTAGCCCTTTGCAGTTGGGGAGTATTATTCTTCCAATGCTCACAGGCCCCAATGTGTGTGCTTTCCCCCATGTTTATGTCAATTGATAGCAGCTAGTCAGCCAGAATTAATTAACTTTTTGGAAAGGGGATATACTGAGGGAAGTATAATAAGGGGAACCAGGAAGCATTTATTAGGTACCTACTATGTGTCAGGCACTGTTCTAAGCACTTTATAAGCATTATCTTGTTTGACAACCCCAGGAGGTAGGTGCTATTATTATCTGTTGAGGAAACTGAAGCAGATAGTGGTTAAGTGACTTGCCCACATAACTACTAAGTGCCTAAGGCAGGATTTGAACTCAGCCCTGACTACAGACCCAGGCCCAGGGCTCTAACCACAGTAACACCTAGTTGATACAAAACGTTCTTTCCCACCCCCAAGAAAAAAAGTCTGTGACATACCCTCTGATGATCCATGCAAAGTGGGTTCAGGTTTAGAGGGAGCATATATGGCCAAGGGGCAAATCAGAGCTCTTGGAAGTCCCTTTACTGGTAGACCTTTTCCCTTTTTATAGGATACTCATGAAGCTTCCCACAGGGTCCTTGTAGAACTTTGAATGTTCCTTTTCTCATTGAATCTAATCTGTCTTTGGCTCCTGCTGTAGAGAGACACAGCTGTCCTGGGGATACTGCTAGAGTCTGATGGAAAGTTCCAGTCCTCTGGTCCTTTAGGTGCTCCTCCCATGAAGGTGGGGAGAAGACCCATGAAGGTCGGGAGAAGACCAGGGTGGGGAGAAGACCCATAAGAGTGGGAAGAAGAAGACCCATGAGAGTGGGGAGAAGATGGAGGTGAAGCACTGTCCTTCCCCATCCCTACCCATGAACAATTCCTCTCCAGCTTGGCTGGAGGCTTCTAGACGTTTGAATCTTGATTCTAAGCTTCTTGGTTTTATACAAGCCCCATCGGGCATGACCAAGTATACCAACCAATCCAAACAGACCTTTTGTTATACCTAATTGAAATGCCTTGATTAAACCAAGCCACCTCGGCCTGTCTACACTTACTTCATCTCTGGCTGCTTTGGTTGAGATATCTTCTCATCCGAGAAAAGATTTGGGACATAGTACCTTACATTAAGTGAGATGGCCTAATTGTCTAAATTTCCCCCCCTTCCCTTACACTACTGTAGTACATGCAGTTATGTGATGCAGTAGCTAGATGCTGGGCCAGGAGTCAAGAAAACCTGACTTCAAATCTAGCCTTGGACATGTACTAACTGGGTGACCTTGAGCATGTCACTTAACCTCTGTTTGCCTCAGGTTCCTCATCTGGAAAATTGGGATAATAATAGTACCTACTTTCCAGGATTGTTGTGAGGATCAAATGAGATAATAAGTGTAAAGTATTTAGCACAGTGCCTGATACATAGTAGGTGCTATGTAAATGTTGGCTATTACTACT
The DNA here is from genome assembly GCF_900497805.2 of Vombatus ursinus. NCBI lineage: Eukaryota > Metazoa > Chordata > Mammalia > Diprotodontia > Vombatidae > Vombatus > Vombatus ursinus. Next base: position 3,256,771 of record NW_020952380.1, read on the forward strand.
ACTACTTCTACTACTACTACTCCTACTACTACTACTACTGCTACTACTACTTCCTGCTGCTACATTTAGGTTTTTAGAACCTGCTTGGGACTACAATTCAAAATCATGGCTCACCAGCTCCTATTTTTCACTCTTCCTGACCTAGCCAGAATTAAGGATGAGCCATCACAGTAAGGCAAAAGGATGTTTACTTAAAATAAATTAGTAATGATTAACAATAAAATAAGCTAATAATAATAACTTACTTTAAGGTTTGTAAAAGGCTTAACACATATTATGACATTTGAGCTCCACAACAACCCTGTGAGGTAGTGGGTACCATTATACTCCTTTCACAGATAAAGGACCCGAAGAAGAGGAAGGTTAAGCCCAGAGTCATACATCTCATAAGTATAGAATAAGAATATGATTTGAACCTACGTCTTCCTGACTCCAAGTATGATACTCCAAGCTGATACTGCCTCTCATAACAAGAAATTAAAATAAGAAACAGGTGCTATATTATCCATTTCCCAAAACTACCTCCTCCCATTCCTCCAGGCCTCAGGAGGGCAAGAATCTTTTGCTTTCAACCCATGACTTGTCTGTTAAAGTAGTTTCCCCTAAAGACTTCATGCCATCTAGCTAACACTCCCATAAGTCTGTCTCTCTGGACATCTTGATTCAATCAAGGTATTTCAACTAGGTGTAATAAGAAGTCTGTTTGGCTTAGTTGATTGCATTTGAAGGTGCCCTGTGGGGCTTGTATAAAACCAGTGAGCCAGTTTAGAATGGAGGATTCGTGCATCTAGAAGCCTCCAACCAAGTTCCTGAGAAGTAATTGCTTGGTGGGGACAGGGGGGAGGAGGGGGCAAGGAAGCAGGAGGGGAAGCCATTCTGCCTCTTGCCCCACTCCCTTGATGAGAAGAGGACCTAGAAGACCAGAAGATTCAAGGATGATCTTTGTCTCTTAGTAAATTGGTATATACTTTTTGATCATGCATCCTTATCAGTAAACATTTTAAAACATGTGCCTCCTATACATATGTATTTATAAATGACATACCTGTACCACCATACTAATAATTATACATATTATACAAAAACAAACATTTTGAAAGGATAAGAGAAAGATGAAATGATATTTGATATTAGATTGAATAGGGAACTGCTGAATTTTACTGCATAGGAAACTGACATGCCACTGAGTTTTAGGACAATCACTAACTTGGCAGATGTGTGGAAGATGGAGAAAAAAAAGACTTGAAGCAAGGAGTCTAATTAAGAGGTTATAGCAGTAGTTCAGCTAAGAGGAGATAAAGAGCTGAACTAGAGTGTAGTTATGTAAATGGAGAAAAGGGGGGTGATGTTGTAGGGGTAGAAAAGACAAAGTATGGCAACTAATTGAATCGGTGGGGTTAGGGGGAATGAGTAGGGGATAGTGACAGGGAGATTGTGAATGTGGGAGAGTGGAAGAATTGTGTCCTTGATAGTCATGAGTTTGGAAGAAGGATGGGTTTTGGGGGAAAGATAATGCAATAAGAGCTTTGTTCTCTCACAGCCCATCCATACCCGCTCATCCTGTGCTACTCACATTATCCCACCTAAAATGAAAATGGAGAAGTGGTACCCTTACTCATCAGTCAGTGATAGTGGAAAGCATAGGCTCCTCTGAAAGGGGCTTCTGCTACAGTCACAAAGTGATCTGGGAATGTTTGGGATTATAGGGGTGGGTTTCCCCAGTGACACCTGGGCAGCTGCTGCTGTGGCCACTTGAGTAGGAAAAGAATCTGTTTATAACTGCCCTGAGAGGCTAATAAAGGACTCAGAAAGGGGAGTTGGGAAATTGCACATTGGAGGGAGGGGACAGAGTCAGGGAGTGTTGAGGGATGAGGTAGGTTACAGTTGAAACAAGCCACAGGACTGGAGTTATTTTGGTATGTGTACGTGTGTGTGTGTGTGTGTGTGCGTGTGTGTGTGTGTGTGTGTGTGTGTGTGCGTGTGACCCATATGACAGGTTGATCACTCCCCTGTGATCTTCCCACTTGGGAAACCACTGCCCTAGTATGTAAGGTATTGTACTGTTATTCTGATAGTTTGAGTATTTCCTTAAGCAGAATGAACAAGTTGAAATAATTTTGGTTTCATCTGGAGGGAATTCTGCTTCCTAATATAGCATATGTATAGTTAAAGTGAGCAGTGTTAGCCATCAAAAGTTATTTTTCACAGATAGGGAACCGCTGAATTTTACTGCATAGGAAACTGACATGTCACTGAGTTTTAGGACAATCACTAACTTGGCAGATGTGTGGAAGATGGAGAAAAAAAGACTTGAAGCAAGGAGTCTAATTAAGAGGTTATAGCAGTAGTTCAGCTAAGAGGAGATAAAGAGCTGAACTAGAGTGTAGTTATGTAAATGGAGAAAAGGGGGGTGATGTTGTAGGGGTAGAAAAGACAAAGTATGGCAACTAATTGAATCGGTGGGGTTAGGGGGAATGAGTAGGGGATAGTGACAGGGAGATTGTGACAGGTTTGCCTATCCCCCCGGGATAGGCAAATAGAGACATGACTGTTTGGAAAGTAAGTAGCATAAACTTTAATTTGTGTTCCTACATTACAAAGAGGCCTTGTTATGCAATGGAAATTGTACTGGACTGAGTGCAAAGTCTTGGTTTTGCTGCTCAGTAGCAGTTTGACCCTGGGCAAGCCACTTCATGTTTCTTAGTCTCAGTTTCCTTAGCTGTAAAATGGGAAAAAGACTAGATGACCACTAATGTCTCTTCTACCTTCCATGATTTGATTGGTCTAGATTGGTTATGAGTATCACATGGGTACTTAGAGGATGCCAATAGGTCATTATCTTAGCCTAAACTTCTAAACATCTTTTGTTTCTGCCCAAAATTTCAGTCTTCCATTTAAGGCATTTTACAATCTGGCTCCAACTCACTGATCCATTCATTAACTCTCCACTAATTATTGAGGTTAAGAATAAGGAGGCAGTCTGTCATAGTGGATAAAGTGCTGGACTTGGAGTCAGGAACATCTGAGCTCAAATCCTATCTTCTGCCAGGTTGTGCCTGAGGGACAAGTAAGTCTTGATGGCTGTTATACATCATTAAGGCTAATTGGAGCCATTAACACTTGGCCAAAGGTACTTTTTGCCAGCATTAATTTTAGCTTCATGACACCATAAGTAAAAAAGGAAGTAATAATGGCTCAAGTCCTTTGGCTTGCTGGGGTTCATTCCTTAGGTCCACATTTGTCAGCTTCCCCACTTAGCTTCTCAGAGTCTCAGTTTCCTTATCTGTGAAATAGAGATAATAATAGTATGTAACAGGGTTATTATGAAGATCAAAAGAGAGAATTTTAATAAAGTATTTTATAGTCTTTAAAGTCTGACAGGGAGCTCTGTCAGACTACCCTCGGTCAGTCTTTAAAGTACTATGCAAAAATGAGCTAGTTTAGACCCATTTAGTACGGATCTTGCTCCAACAATTCATATCGAAATTCATCCATATCTTCTCCTATGTGACTCTGACCCCTCAGTATGCATACATATGTATGGCTGTGCAGTGAAGTGGGGGTGATGAATTTGGGATTACAGAACCCAAGGTCAAACCCTGGTGCTGCCGCTTACAGCTGGCATGACTTTGGACAAGTTGCTTAACCTGAGCCTCAGTTTCCTTATCTGTAAAGTGAAGGGCTTGAACCAGATGACCTTTAAGGTCCCTTCCAGCCTAGCCTAGGTCTATGATCCATACTTAATGGTCTATGATCCATACTTAATGTGAGACCTTGAGAAGATAATTTTGAGAGATAATTTTGATCCCCCTCTTTCATTTTACAGATGAGAAAACAGACTCAGAAGGGAAGAGACTTTTCTTCTCTAGGCAACAGAGGTACTTTGCCAAAAAGTTCAAGTCCTATGCTCCTTTATCCTCACTGTGACCTCCCATAAGTCTATGCCCTTTGTCCCCTCCCCTGCAAGATTGTAAGCTACTAGAGGGCAAAAATTTTTTTATACTTGCAGCACTTTCCATGTACCATGTACTCGATTGGTGTTGGTTGGTAATAATTTAGATATGATTACAAAGTAATGGATAAAATAAGTAGCTAAATTTGCTGTCCAACGTTCGATAAATATTTGTTTATTAATTGAAAAACTGAGGTCCTGAGAATCCTCCCTAGAATTCTTGCTGCAAACACCTATTTTTTTTTTTTGTCAGTCCTAGGGCTTTCTACCTCTTCATCTCAGACTGACTAGGCATCTAAAAGTCAAGATGTAGTGTTTCCACCATTTAAAATGGAGCCCAGAATCTCAGGGCTTTATTGGAGCTAGGCTAGGTGCTTTTCCACCAGCTCTGCTCTTCTCCAATTCTGACCCTGAGAGATAAATCTTTATGGCTGCTATGTAGACCATGAAGGCTAATTTAGGCCTCTACTGCTTGGCTGAAACCACTTTGCATCAGCATTCAATCCAGCTGTATAACATCACAAGTAAAACAGATGTAAGAGTGGCTCTGCTCTTTTAGCTTGCTGGGGTCCTTAACCTCTCATTCATCCCTTTCCCTTGGAAGAGAAAAGCCAAAGGTAAGAACAAAGCTAGACTTCCCCGTTCACAGTGCGTGCTTTGGATCAGTTCCTCTCTAGAGCATTTTCCCCTCAAGTCATTTTAAAATAACTTCTCATAATCTGTTGGGCAGCAAATGTAGTTGATTTATGACTCTGTTGACCTTTAATACATTGGCACAGCTCTCCCCAAGGCCCAGAGATGTTTTCCCCTTGCCTTGTTTACTCAGCACTTGGCAGAATGATTTAGGAGTCACGCTGCTAAGAAGGTTGCCCTACTTCTTCCAACCAAAGGCCTTGCCATGTTGGACCTGCCCTTTAGGATTTACACCCCACTGGGGGCTCTGCCTCATCTTTTTTAACAAAATAGCATTCACTCTTGCCTAGCCAGGGAGCACATTACTTGTATTTCTCGGGCTTATGAATCCTTTGAAGAATTCCCCAGAGAAATGGTCGATCGGAGCTCCCTGTCACACTGCAGGCTTAGCTCCATCCTCCCTCTTTACAGCCCTTATTTTTTTTAAGTAAAGAGGGCTATAGAAAAGTTTTGATAGGCATGTGTTATTTAGTCTTTACTGAGATCTCTAATAAGTTATGCTTTTTTATAAAGCTGTGGAAAGATACAATTTCTATCCCTTTAAGGGCCTAAATAAACACATGCCATAACCATACCGTATGTCACACACAGTGCAAGGCCTCTAATGGGAAATGCGCCCATTTGGAAGGGAGTAGGCTTATTGGCAAACCAACAAATGAGTTGTTCTCAAGTGTGTCCTCTGGGAAAATAGCTCTCAAATCCTGAAAGGGACCTTGGAGATCAATCAGAAGACAAGCATTGCTATATGTCGGCAATGTGTAGGCACCGGGCACACCAAGACAAAAATTAAACCATCCCTGATCTCAAAGAGCTTACATTCTCCTTCAGGAAAAACAACCTGTTCATATATGAGTAGATGCAAAATAAAAACAAAGTAATTGGTTGGGGTTGGGGGTAGGGGGAGAGATGAGGCTGGCTTTAGCAGTGGTGTGGGCAGTAGAGATCAGGAAAGGTCCCAAAAGGAAGTTGGTCCTCGGCCTGAGTGTTGAAGGAGGCAAGGAATACTGAGAGGTAAAAATGAGGAGGAAGTATATTCCAGACCCTGGGGATGGGGGAGGAGATGTCATAGATGAGGGCCTGTGCATAGAGTAGAGTGTGTGAATGGAAGCAACTGGTTAACAGGGCTGGAAAGGAAGGCTGGGCACAGCTTGTGAAAATCCTTAGATGTCAAACAGAGGAATTCGTATGTGATCCAAGAGGTGATAGGGGTCTTAGAGCAGAGGAATGGTTTGATCAAACCCATACTTGAGGAAGATCCCTTCAGCAGCTGTGTGGAAGTTGGATTAGAGGACAGAGACAGAAAAAGGGAGGTCATGAGGAGCCCATCACCACCAATAGTCTAGTCAAGAGGTCATAAGGGCCTGAACTGGAATGGTGATTGTGTGAGTCAAGATAAGAGGACAGATAATGAATGATATTATGAAGGTAGAATGCATGAAAATTGGTAACTAATTGGCCTTACCCTACAACATTTTTGGCCCAGCCTTTTTCATAATTAGCCAAAACTTACCTTCAGAAAATTAGACTTGTGAGTTGGGACATTAACAAACCTCTATTAAATATTGTATCATATATGTTTATATCATATCATATATGTTTATATTTTATCTACATTATGCCATAATTTTCTTGTTTTTTTGTTTGTTTGGTAAGGCAATTGGGGTTAAGTGACTTGCCCAAGGTCACACAGCTAGTACGTCTCAAGTGTTTGGTCTGAGGCCGGATTTGAACTCAGATCCTCCTGACTTCAGGGCTGGTGCTCCATCCACTGCGCCACCTAGCGGCCCCCATAATTTTCTTGTTAATAAATGTTTACTTTTCCAGATAAAAAGTATTTTGGGAATGTTACCAGGAAGAGATCCGATGACTCCCATAGTCAATAATTTTGCTGCTAAGTTCATTGTGTCATTATGGTCACAATTTCTCTGGCTCTCAGATTCCTCACTTGTAAAAGGAAGAGCTTTGGTAAAGGGATTAGCCTTGTTTGGTCCCAGAAAGGAGAACTAGGAGCAATGGTAGAAGGTATAGAGCAATTTAGGCTTAATGTAAGCGTTATTGGTATAAATAGGGGATCCCCCGACCTTCTGGGTCATACTGGCTCCGTGTTGAAGGATTTGGTGATGTGGAATACTCCTGCAATCCCTTGTTCTCATGAGAACAGCAGAAGGGGTCTCCTGACAACTGAGACACCCACTCACCCAGACTTTCATAGGGATGACTCGGCCCTCTCTCCTTTCTCTCCTATGGAGTATGAGAGCTTCTCCTGTGAATTTCCCATGAGGTGAGGAGCAGAGGAGCAGATTTCTTTCTTTCTTTCCCCCCCACAGACACAGGCTGCCAAAGTGAACTTAAGCCTAGGCCTTAGGCCTCTGCCAGCCTCTTTTGCTTTGCATTTTTTCCCCTTGTATTATATCTTTCCACAGCTTTTAGGTGACCAAGCAGCAATGCTGATGTAATTAGTGGAAGGGTAGGGAAGGTAAAGGATTGGGTTCCCCAGAGGAACCAAAATATGTAATCACAGATAATGAGGTGTTAACAGGTCAGCAAGGTATTAACACCCTGTTATCCCTTTATGAAATATGAATGCCTCTCTTTGAGTGAACCATCTTGTTAACAGGTTAAAAAGTCATCATCTATGATTACATCCTTTGACTTCTTCAACTGAACTGGTGGAGTGAGGACCAGGTCAAGAATCAAATCCCTCTCTAATGCTCTCCTCCAAATTAAACATTTATTGTCCCCACAAATCAGCCAGGGTGCCTTGTAGTTAAACCCACATGGAGCAGTCCACGAACATCCAGATACGAGCATTCTTTGACAAGGACACAGCTGTATATTCAAGAAAAGCGGGTGGTCAGTGGTGTCAAATGCTGTAGAGAAGTTAAAAAAGATTAGGACTGAGAAAAGGCTAGTGAATTTGGCAATTAGGAGATCATGAGTCGAGAGAGAAATTTCAGTTGAATGATGAGGTGGGAGAGTCCGATTGCAGACGATAACTGAATAAGAGGAGGCTAGTGGAGACATGCTTTTTGCATGGATACGAAGGGGAGGAGAGGTGGTGGAGGCTGGCTTAGGGGAATAGCAGAATCAAGTGAAGGGGTTTTTTTAAGATGAGAAGTGGGCTTGGTTTTTTAATAGTCAGCAGGGAGCCAGTAGATGGGGAGGAATTAAAGACTCCAGGGCAAGAGTAGGAAAAGTAGTAATAGAATGTTCTCCTCATAAACCTGGAGAATACCAGCCTACAAATACATACAGCATAAATGTGGAAAGGGTGGACATGCATAGGAATGATGCACAGGTACACACCTGGGCAGCTAGGTGGCACAGCGGATAGAACCAAGCCTGAAGTAGGGAAGATTCATCTTCCTGAGTTCAAATCTGGCCTCAGACACTTCCTAGCTGTGTGATCCTGGGCAAGTCACTTAACTCTGCCTCAGTTTCCTCATCTGTAAAATGAGCTGGAGAAAGAAATGGCAAACTACTCTGGTTTCTTTGCCAAGAAGACCCCAAATGGGATCACAAAGAGTAGGATGCAACAAATAAAAACACACATAGGGAAAGACACACAATGAAGATGTGTGACAAAAGCAAATAGATTTAAGAAACACCCAGCTAACTCACATTTGGAAGATCCCACACATAAGGGAACACACGTGGCTATGTTACACAGGACGATGGTCATACACATGTAACCAGTGCACATAACATGGAGAGGTATATGTACTAGAAACATTCATTGCCAGTATATACACTAACGGGTCAAGTAATGGGCAACCAGTTCTTCTGGTGAGATTATTAAGTTGCTCTGTTGAATCTGGGCTCCTCTGGTCATTGTATCTTCAGGGCTTTCCACTGGGCGTGACATAACTGGATGCTGCATTTCTGCTGTTTTCTCTCACCTGCCTGTTTTGGCTGTTTCACACCCACTGGGCCTCAGCATTCATTCTTCAGCTGAGGTGTTGTTACCTTTTCCCAGAAGAGGAAGAACTGGCTCTACCATCTCTCTCTCTCTCTCTCATTTTTTTTTTTTTTTAGGCAGTTGGGGTTAAGTGACTTGCCCAGAGTCACACAGCTAGTAAGTGTCAAATGTTTGGTCTGAGGCCAGATTTGAACTCAGGTCCTCCTGACTTCATGCCAGTGCTCTATCCACTGCGCCACCTAGATGCCCCCATCTCTCTTTTTTTGATGATCATCCAGTGTCCAAGCTTCAACTCTTTTAGGGAGAGAGGCATCACACCCACACCCACTTGTTCAGCCAAAGAAAGAAGCTTTTCTATAAGAAATATTCTAAGAGATATTCTAATTTTCTGAGTCTTTAGCCTCAGGCACTAAGCTCTTTGGTAATTCAAACCCTCCCAGCCAACTACGTAGAGTCTGAAGGTATTTAGTTTTCTCTTTGAAATTATTTTCTCTTCTTAACTGGATTGAAGCCTGTGTCTCAAACCACTATCTGACTTGGGGTTAGAAAGTTCCCTTTAACTTCAATGGCTGATTGTCAACCAGCACTCCCTCTCAAACCACTTTTTTGGGGAGACTGTATTTCAACAAACTGTTAAGGGCTGTGTGGATCTGAGGATGTAGGGGCTTCTCTCTGTCCCCCAAATCCTCTGAGTTTCCTGTGCAGATGAATAGATGAGAGGTCAGTCAATAAAATCAATGGACACATTTACTAAGTATTTGCTACCCAAGTGATGGGGTGTGCTAACTGGTAAGACAACAAAATTGTGAATCTGGGTGACTTGGGAAGATGTTTGTGCCCTGCACAATAATAGGAAAGCTGGGAAGGGGAGACAGCGTGGAAGGAAAGATAATGAGTTCTATTTTGGATATGCTGAGTTTCAGATGCCGATGGGACATCTAATTTGAGGTCCACAAATAGAAATTGGTAGTTCTAGACTGCAGTTCAGGACAGAGGCTTGATATATAGATTGAGTTGGATATGTAGATTTGGGCATCATCTGCATAGACAGGATAGTGGAAGCTATGGGAGCTGTTAAAATCACAAAATGAGATAGTACAGAGGGAAAAGAGAAGGGGGCCAAAGCAGAGTTTTACGATACCCCCATGGTTAGTTGACATGACCTAGTGTGATCAGCAAAGGGGATTGAGAAGGGAAATCATTAAGTAGAAGGAGAACCAGGAGAGAAGAGGTGACGAAAACCTGGAGAGGAGAGTGTCTAGATTTAGAAGGAGAGGATCAGTAGTGTCAAAGGACACAGATTGGTCAAGAAGGATGAGGATTAAGAAAAGGCTATTAGATTAGGCAGTTAAGTGAACATGGCTAACTTTGCAGAGAGTGGTTCCAATTGAATGATGAGGTCAGAAACAGATTAAAGAGGGTTCAGAATCTAGTGAGAGGGGAAAAAAAGTGGAAGTCCTAGTATAGACAAATGACTTTCTCAAGAAGTTTAGCCAGGATGGGTAGTAGAGGTAATTGAATGATGACTGGAGGGAATAGTTGGCTCATATGAGGGTTTTTAATGATGGGGAAACACGGGAATATTTGTAGGCATCAGGAAAGGAGCTAATAGAGACTGAAAACAAAAATTGAAAATGGAAGGGCAATCTACTGGAGAAGATGGGCAGGGATGAAATCAAGGGTGCATACTGAGGGGTTAGCATCAACAAGGAGAAGAACCACATTTTTTTTTTTTGAGGCAATCAAGGTTAAGTGACTTGCCCAGGGTCACACACATAGTACATTTCTGAGGCTGACTGAATTTGAATTCGGGTCCTCCTGACTTGAGGGCCAGTACTCTATCCTCTGTGCCACCTACCTGCCCCAAAAATGATGAAGTACTTCTACATGAGAGACAGAGGTGAAGAAGGAGATAGTAGGGAAAGATATCTGAGTGATATGAGTCAAAGGAGAAGAGGGAGCTGGAAGCTGACACCCTTAATTTTTTTTTTTTTTTGTTAGTGGAGTATGAAGCAATGGTCCTCACCTGAGAGGGTGTAGAAGGGCATTGTAAGCCATAATATTGGTGGAACTAGGCAGGCATGAGTTAAACTCCCATAACCACAACATCAGCTGCAACTATTGCGATCAAGGAAGCAGTGGGGCAGACCTGGGCAGGTGGGGTTAACTTTGCCCCGAGGTGGATTGATCTAGGAGCCAGCTGTGGGCCTTTGGGGCAAGAATATAAAAACAGTTTTTAAGTCAGCAAGAAAACTGCTGACATTCTACAGAATCTCCTTGTTGACTGGTTTTTAACCTTTTTTCTTCGTAGTGTGCCCTGGGAGACATGAGCAGACTAGATGATTTAGATTAGTGCTGTGGTTAGTCAGATAATGAGTTGATTGGGGAGATACAAAAAGATTGCTTTATTTACTCCATGAGGGCCCAGTTGAGAACCTGATTTTGTAGTGAATCCAATCAGCATGGTTTTATGATTTTTTTTTCTCTCTCATTTCAGTGAATAAGAGCAAAGGAGGCATACGATAGGAGAAATCCAGAGGTATGCTATTAAATGTTTAACAATTGGTTCTTCCAAAAAAAGAGGGGTTAATCTGCATTATTCACATTTTCCTATCATTTTATTAAGTCTAGAAACCAACAAAACAATCATTAATCAAGGCCTGATTTGTATCCTTGGCTTATTTCTGAATTAAATTTCACACTGAAAATTAAACAATCACCTCTTGTGAGTTGGTTTGAGCTGGCTCCTTGGCCCAATAATCCAAAGTTGGAATTTGGCAAGACATGATTGATAAAAGGACAAAGGGGCAAGGGTATAGAGAATAATATCGAATTCCACTGATTCACCAAGGAGAGGATGGGTAATGATCTGGGAAAGAACTGAGGGGCAGAGAGATTGGAGTGAAGAACAAGGTTAAGAGTTATAAAACATAGGGAAAGGTGGAATGACAAAAGATTATGATCAGATAATGGAATTTTGGAGTTCATAAACTTGAGCAGTTTATGATGGCAAGTTGAAGGTTATGACCATCTCTCTATAGAGGAGACAGAATGGAGAAGTTGGTCATGAAAATGGAGTAGATTGAGGAACTGAGAGGTCAGGGTATTTTAGGGATCATCCTTATTATGTATGTTGAAGTCTCTTAGTATGAGGGCAGAAGCTGAGGTGGAGAGAGCTCGAGCCAGGGACTGAGCCCACTGAAGAAGGAAGGAGAATGTTTCCTGGGTTGTTAGATAATAGCCACCAGGATCTGAGTTGGATGGATTTGGATAGCATGAACCTCAAAGGAGGCGCTGAGTAGTGGTAGAGGGAGAGTTTGGAAGTGGCAAAGGGGATCAAAGAGCATTCTTCCTCTCCCACCATGCCCAGTAAATAAAGGAGGGGGCATTCCAAGGGTAAGTCCATCCAGAGCTGGAAAGAGTTGCCAGGGAGGCCGAGTTACAAGGATGGAGCCACAAGTAGTAAGTTGCAGAAATGGGATTTGAACTCAGGTCCTTAGTACCTTTTAGTACCACTGGACTTTCCACTCTACCATACGTGTCTTAAAAAGAGTGGACATTTGGGGCAGCTAGGTGGCGCAGTGTATCCTATGTGCGCAGTGACACAGCACTGGCCTTGAAGTCAGGAGGACCTGAGTTGAAATGTGACCTTAGACCAAACACTTGACACTTACTAGCTGTGTGACCCTGGGCAAATCACTTAACCCCAATTGCTTAAAAAAAAAAAAAAAGAGTGGACACTGAAATATTTGTTGAGTTAAGAAGAAAAAAATGTGGCAGAATCAAAGAATTAAAAATTGAGATGCACCTAAGAGGTCTAGTCCAATTAATACCTGGAAAAGAAACTCTTTTTGTAAAAGCATAAATGGTCTTTTAGCCTTTGCTTCAAGACCTCCAAGAGGAACTTCTGCCTCCAGAGAATAGATAGCTCTAATTGTTAGCAAGTTTTTCCTTACGTGGAGCCCAATTTTCCTTCTGGGCCACTTCTTCCCTTTTCCTTAGACCTGTTCCTTTGTCAAAAGGAACAATCTCTCTTCCAGCCCTTGAAATACGTGAAATTAGCTTTCATTTTCCCCAACCCCATCATATTCCCTTTCCCAGGCTAATCAGCCCCGGGTCCTTCAACTGATGTTCTTATGGAATATGCTTGAGGCCTTTCGTCATTTCTGCTTGTTATCTCTGGCTGCTCTCCAGTTTATTGATATTCATTAAAAAAAATTAACAAGCATTTATTTTCTCTCCCACTCACCCCTCCCCCCAACACTGGAAAAAAATAAAAACAAGACCCTTGTAACAGATGTGCATAAGAAGAAATTTTTGCCTTGGCCATATCTAAAAATGTAATTAGTTACTATAATTGCTTACCTATAATTGATATGAATACATAAAGTAGCTAGTGTCTGAAAACAACAACAACAACAACAACAAAAATGCCATTAGGAAATTGGATATAAACTTTAAAAAAAAAGTCCCTGTCATGAGTCAAATTTCAAGTGGAGAAAGTGGGGATGAGGGGCATGTCAGTGTTAGTGTTAACCCAGCCTCTTGCTTAAAGGTAAATTAAAACTGCCAGCATTAAGTTAAAAACACTATTCAAATACATTGAATTATGAGAATAAATTCTAATTGTTCAGAAATTATTTTCCTCTCTCATATTCTGTTTCAAAGCTGCCACGATGTGATTGCATTGTCTGGGGCATTTTGTACCCAATTAGCCCACGTATATCAAAAGCTGCTTTGAGGGCAACAGGTTACTGAGGTTTCAGAAAGCGAAGGGAATTCCCAGAACTGGTGAAGGTCCAGGCTATCAGCTGGCACTGCCAAGAGGGCACACCCAGAGCAGTTCTTGGAAGATGGTGGCTGCCCTGGCGAGGGTAGAGGTTTGGTGAGATTAATTGGATTAGGGCACTTAGCAGGATGGTGATTTATCTTGGCCCATGTTGCCACCAGGATGATGTTCTAAGTTTAGAGTGCTGCACAGCGGCATTGTTGTGTCACCAAGGGCTGTAAAAACAGCTTTGTCACTGGCTGGGGGCCCAGAGCTGGCAGCCAAGACATCATTATTACACCACAAAATAAACATCTGTGATTCAAAGCTAGAGCTCAGCTCCATTCTATGCCGTACTTTCCAGTTTCAAAGTCAGGAGGATGGAGAAAAATCTTCAGGAGCATAATCTTCTTCATGGGAGAGGAGGAAATGATCAATGAGATCAAAGAGGAAGATTGTAGTGGGTAACCCTTTAGTTAGACTGGGTAGAGCCTACTGGACTGAGCAACCCAGATCCTTAATTCAATGGCCAACTTGAAAGCAAATCATTTTTTGCTTTCAACTGGGGTAGCTCCCAATTTATCTCTGTCTGTCTGTCTATCTATCTGTCTGTCTGTCTATCTATCTCTGTCTATCTCTCTCTCTCTCTCCATTCATTTATTTATTTGGGGGCATCCTACTGGGTGACAGCTGACTGACTGAAGGGAGGGAGGGAGGAGAGGCTCTCTTGAAACTGATCACCCGAACCTGAAAGCACAATTCCCTAATTTTTTTTTCCCAGATGGCTGGGATTCATGGGGACATATGTAATCATCTGTTAGGATATCACTGTGTTACCCTGGGCAAGTCACTTAACCTCTGCCTTAGTCTCCTCATCTATAAAGTGGGGATAATAATAACATGTATCTCATAGGGTTGTTGTGAAAATCAAATGAGATGGTATTTATAAAGTGCTTTGCAAACAAACCTTAAAGTGCTGTATAAATGGTAGTTATCAGTATCGGTGGTTAGAGTGCTGGGCTGCAGTTAGGAAGACTCCTTTTCTTGAGTTCAAATTGAGTACATTTACTGGCTGTGTGACCCTAGGCAAGTCATTTGATCCTGTTTGCCTCAGTTTCCTCATCTGTAAAATGAGCTGGAGGAGGAAATGGAAAGCCACTCCAATATCTTTGCCAAGAAAACTCCAAATACGGTCACAAAGAGTTGGACATGACTGAATAACAAAAATCAGTATTATGAGATAATATTTATAAAGTATCTGGCACAATGCCTGGCACATAGTAGGTGCTTAAGAAATGCTTGTTTCCTTCCTACATTATTACCAGTCAGCTATTACTTAGCAATTCATCAGCCCTAGCCCTCACCCACAGCCCGTCTTGTTCCTTCCAGATCCCAGTATGCTCACTCAGTCACACTGCAGTATCATGGTTGAAGAAATGGTATAATTAGAGAGCACCGAGTGGCACAGTGGATTGAGCACTGGATTCGAGTCAGGAAGACCTTGGGTTCAAATCTTGCCTCTTTCACACTTACTAGTTGTGTGACAACGGCCAAGTCGCCTAACCTCAGTTTCCTCATCTGTAACATGAGAATTTGGGATTTGGGGGAAGATCAAGTGAGATCATGTATGTGAAATGCTTTGTAAACCTTAGATTGCTAGGTAAATGTCAGCTATTGTTAGGATTACAAAATTCATAAATGCAAGGTAAAGTCAAGAAGCATTAACCACTTGTATTATAAAGTGTAACTTGCCAAACTCTGCTCAGCTCTCTCTGCTTCTCAAGTTGGTATCTCTTTTCCTTTCTCTCTGAGCTGGGAGAGAGACAACCTGGAATTACATTTACTTAATTAACTCCTATCTCCATACACCACAGGAGTAGGAGATTTTTCAGTCATTCGTGCCGTTTAACTCATGAACACACGGTGCTGTTTGAAGTCCTGATAGGAAGGGTAGTGTGTGCTGGTTGTCATAAGTCATTTACCCTAAACTGCTTTCTTCTCTGCTGTTCTACACCTCCTGGACCTTGGCATCTTCAGGCCATCCATCTTTCCTGCCTGTACCAGAGGCCAGGATGAGGCCTTCATGTCATTGCCGGCTAGCAGAGCAGGGAAGGAGAAGAGCTGTTCCCTACTGCCGCCACGTTTCTATCTCTCTTTCAAGGTCTGTGCCTACCATGGTGTCTTGCCTCCTTGACACAGATCAGTACATCAGTCCAAATCCATGTCCCCTGGGTGCTGTGTATCTGAGAAGGGCAGGGCAGATGAAGCAAGGCCAAATGTCAAAGTTCCTAAATACTGCTCTTGACATGAGTAACTAAAAACCCCCCAGAAAAGAGGAATTGTAAATAAAGAAGACTTCGTAATATAACCCTAGTGCTCATGCCTGAGGATACTATTTTTCCTGGTGGACTGAGTCAGATGTTTAGTTCAGATTCACTTATATAATGAGAATGATCAAGGGAATATGTCCCCTTTTCTACCCTCACCCCCAGTTTTCTTTGTCCGGGGTGCTTCCCATGGAGCTAAGCATTTGCCCCAGCTCCTTCTAGGGGACCCAAATAAGGCCTGTTTGGGTCACATGTTGAAGAACATAAATGAATTGAGGGTCCTGGTTGGGGCTTGGCCCTCATGGAAGGAAGACTGTTGAGGAGGAAATGGTGCTGCTCAGTAGCCTTTGAAAGAAGAGACTTTTGTTCTCACTCTCTTTCCCCTTGTTAAGTCTATGGATTTCTTTGCCTCCTCCCCTCTCTTTGAAGCTAGGGCAGCTGGTTGCTGTGGCAATGAGCACTCAGTTCACACAGTGAACCTACAAACGGTGGCTGTGGGCCACTGGAGTCTGTGCTCTCATTACTTTACCTTTCCTTCCGACAGTTTAGTCCCCAACCCTGGGGTGGGAGCTGTTTTCTAATGGCTCCAATGACTCATTCTATCAGGGGAAACATTAATGAGCCACTTATGACTTACTTTTTAGGGTTCTTGCCTGGGAGAGAGATAGGATCATTCATAAAACTAAACTGTGACTCAGTCACCTCCAGGAAGGTCTTTGACTTCCCTTGTTAGAATAACAGCATTTTAGTATAGTAATAATATACAAAACCCCTCTCTGTACACTCTGATCTCAAGTCACAGATATGGTCAACAATGAGGATGAACTAAATTCCTAAGAAGACAATCAGATTTACCAAATGCCACCAGCGGTGATGGATAGCAAAACAAGATATAGTTGTTGTGTTCTCAGATTCACCTAGATAGGGGAGAATGGAGACACCCCCCTCAGCCTCTGTGGGGCTGTGGATGGTGTGGTGAGGATCCATTACTCATCAGGCCTTTCTTCCATTCCAAGGCTATAGCTTTGGCAGCCTTGTCTGCTGCTGTGGAGAATGATTCTGGTTGCTCCTGGGGGATCCTGATTGTTTTTCATCCCATTGATTAGTCACTGGCCTGCTTCTTGGTTTCCGTGGCCCCAGCTGGGCTGCCCACTGGCTGTCCTCCAGGTGCCCCCAAATCTATTGCCACTGCCAGATTTCACTCTTTAATCCAAGCCTGTAGAGGCTGAGATAGTCATCTCACCCTTCCCTGCACCCCGACCCCTGTCTCTCTCATTAGACCATGTTGCTGCAAGCAATGAACATGGGCCAGTCTAGAAAAGTCTGAAATCAAACAAGTTTCTGATGCCTCTTCAGTTTTCTATTTCTTTTCCTGAGCATAGAAAACCAAATAAAAATATTAAGGTGGGAGTTTCTATCTTTGGTGGCAACCTCAAGAGTAGGAGAGGTCAAGAGCTCCTAGGGGTGGGTGCTGGTTGCCCTGAAGGGAGATGACCTCGGAAATAACTTCTCCGAAGAAATGATCGCTGCTAGGAAAATAAGTCCCAGTCATTCCTTGGTTTATCAGAAGATATAGACTGTAAGTTGCTCCAAGAACACAGATCTAAGGTGAAATTAAAATACCTATTCAGCAATTTCAAAAAGTGTTTCATGTTTTGATGTTTTAAGTATCGACCTCACAGAGGGTATAATTGAAATAATGCAAACTGCAACCTCGTGGTTAAAGAAATGGTTTAATTAGAGAGAGTAGTCAGCTATTACTTATCAATTCATTAGCCCTAGCCCTCACCCACAGCCCCTCTTGTTCCTTCAAGATCCCAGTATGCTCACTCAGTCACACTGCAGCATCATGGTTGAAGAAATGGTTTAATTAGAGAGAACAGTATGGCACAGTGGATTGAGCACTGGAGTGGAGCCAGGAAGACCTTGGGTTCACATCTTGCCTCCTCCACAAAGTAGTTGTGTGACAATGGCTATCACTTAACCTCAGTTTCCTTATCTGTAGCATGAGAATAATAATAGTGCTTCATAGGGTTTGGGGGAAGATGAAGTGAGGTCATACATGTAAAATGCTTTGTAAACTTTAGGGTGCTATGCAAATGCCAGCTCTTGTTAGGATTACTAAACTAGTAAATGCAAGCTAAAATCAAGAAACATTATTCATTGTATTATGCTCTAAGTATTCATCATTGCCTGCTTATGAATCTTTTGTTTTTAAGCATTTTAGTGGTGTTGTCTGACTCTGCCTGACCCCTTTTTGAGGTTTTCTTGGCAGGTGCATTGGAATGGTTTGCCATTTCCTTCTCTAGCTTATTTTACAGATGAGAAAATTGAGGCAAACAAGGATCAGGAGCTTGCCCAGGGTCGCTAGTGAGTATCTGAGGTTTCATTTGAACTCAGGTCTTCTTGACTCCAGGCAGGACACTCTATCCACCGTGCCACCTAGCTGCTGTTATTGGCCTGATCTACATTGCATACGGAATACCTTTCTAGAATAGACTCTGTTAATAACTTTTCTGAAGATTCTAGACATAAATCAAACTTATGCTTTAAGAGATTCTTACCTGGGGCTCCTGGGTGGGCTACAGTGAACCTGAGAACTAAAGAACCTAATTGGGTTCTGAATCCCCCATGATATGAGCTTAGTCTGTTCCAGCCCAGAGCTGGGGTCCCCTGGTGGGAAATTTGCATCCTACCCTCCATGCTATGAGACTTTATATTTGTCTCTCCTTAAACTTCTCTCTCCCAGCTTATAACTAACTTCCACCCAGGTCACCACACCTCCCTCTAGGCTAAGAGTGGGCTTATGGCTCTGTTCAACTCTTCAGTCTTATTCTCTCTTCCTGACCTATGAGAAAGTTTGCAAGTGAATTAGAACCTTCTTCTGCTGAGGGCCCAAAAGAGGGTTTCTCACTTGAGAAGAGCTCCTTGATGTTTGTTCTGTCTTCTTGAATGAAGAGTGGAAGGTAGGTAACCAAGAAGGCTGACTCAGATGACTTCCCTTTCTGCCTCCAACTTTTCTCCCTCTCTTGGGACAATGAAGGTAGTGAGGTTTGGGAGCAAGGTGACATTTCCAGGCCTTTGAAATCACCACTTTGAGGCTGAACCCTATTTTTATACATAATTGAAAATATTTGAACACCCCCACACACAATAAACCCTATCCCTTTCTCAAAACAAAACAAAACAACCAAACAACACCCACCTTTCATTCGTAGGACATAAACATTCTAGTTACTCAGGCTTGTGACCTTGGAGTGACCCTGACTTCTTCCCTTTTTTTTTTACCTTCCTATCCAAAAAGTTGTTCTATTTTGTTGATTCTTGGACAGCTAGTTGGTGCAGTAGATAGAGCATCCAGCCTGAAGTTGTGAAGACCCGAGTTCAAATGTGTCCTTAAACCCTTGCTAGCTGTGTGACCCTTGGCAAGTCACTTGACCCTGTTTGCCTCAGTTTCCTCACCTGTAAAATGAGCTAGAGAAGGAAATGGCAAACCACTCCAGTGTCTTTACCAAGAAAACTCCAAATGGGGTCCCGAAGGGTCAGACACAACTGAAAATGACTGAACGACAACATAGTTGATTCTACCACTATAACATCTTATATGTGTATATTTCTTTCCACTCACATGACCATAGCTATTGTAGAATGCCACTAACTATGAACTGACCTTGCCTGATCCCACAGCTATAATTTGCCAGAGGGCAATCGAAACCAGTCAAAAGGAGAACTCTCAAAACAAGCTTAAAAAACAAAACAGAAACAAAAACCAAAGCCTCAATTCTGACCAGATGTGATCACTCCCCAGCCTCCTTTTCCTCCTCTTTCTTTCTTTCTTTCTTTCTTTCTTTCTTTCTTTCTTTCTTTCTTTCTTTCTTTCTTTCTTTCTTTCTTTCTTTCTTTCTTTCTTTCTTTCTTTCTTTCTTTCTTTCTTTCTTTCCTTTCTCTTTCAGTTGTTATGCAAAATAACTGGCATGGCACCTTCCTGAGGCTCTGTTTCCCACGAGACTCCCTCCCAGCTGAAGTGTGTTTAACCCTGTCCCCTCTGCCCTTCTTGGCCACTACAGTACTTTGGTTCTCCTCTTCCCTCTCCTGGCAAATTGGGCTCACTACTTTACACACTCAGCAGTTAATTCAGATTTACAAGCATACATTAGGTACCCAAGGGTGCCAGGGGCTGTTCTAGATACTGGGGAAAATATATTGATAAAATCTTGATATATTGAAAAAGTCTGAAAATACATGCAATGTGTGATACTTGTGGACTTCCCACCTCAAGGAAGAGCGCATTTGGGGGTGTCCTCTCATATCTCTTCATTCAAGTCCTCCTTGGTCTTTATAATTTTGTTACGTTCATTCTTCATTTTGTGTTTATGTATGTGGTTATTCTTTCCATTTACATTATTGTAGTTACTGTGTATGTTGTTTCCTTGGTTCTACTTATGTCACTCTATCAGTTCATGTAGATCTTTCCTTGCTTCTCTGTATTCATCATATACAACATTTCTTATAGCTCAGTAGTATTCTATTATATTTATCTAATACATGAATTTTGGTCATTACCCAATTGATGGGTCTCTACTTGGTTTCCAATTTTTTTTGCTATCACAAAAAGTGCTGCTATGGTTATTTTGGTGTATATGGGGACTTTATTATCAATGGTTTCTTGAGGTAAACCTAGTAATGGAGTCTCTGGTTCAAAAGGTATGGATATTTTAGCCACATTTTTTACATAATTACAAATTGCTTTTCAAAATAGTTGTACCATTTTACAGTTCTACCAACAACGTATCATTGTTCCACGGCCCCTCCAATGTTAAGTATTGCCATTTTCCCCCATCTTTCTCAATTTGAAGGGTATGAGGTGAAACCTCAGAGTTTTTTGGCTTGCATTTCTCTTATTGGTGATATACAACATTCTTTAATGCTGTTGTGAATATTTTGCCATTATTTTTTTGAGAACTGTTTGTTCATTTGGTACCTTAACTATTGAGGAATGGTGATTAGCTATGTCTGTATCTACATATTTATACACACATACACATGTGTGTGTGTATGTGTGTGTGTATATATATATATATGAGTGTAGTTTATATACCTTGGATGTATATGTATTATATATATATCTATACCTTATATACCTTTAAATTTTATACACACACACACACACACACACACACACATACACACACACACACACACCCCATTGGATAGCAAACATTTATCAGAGAAATTTGATACAAAGATTTTTTTTCCTGACCCTAAGTGCATCACTTTTATCTGTGCAGAAGCTTTTCAGTTTCATGTAACAAACATTAACTATTTTATCTTTTAAAATTTCTTTTATCTCTTTTTGGTTAAGAATACATCTCTTATTCATAACTATGAGAGGTATATGATTTGCTTCTCTTCTAATTTTTTTTTTACAGTATAATCTTTAATATTAAGGGCACATATCCATTTAGAATATATTGTGGAATAGTACAACCTTAGGCTGCATTACGAGAAGTATTTGTTGTTGTGTCTAACTCTTCGGGACCCCATTTATGGCTCTCTTGGCAAAGCCACTAGAATGGTTTGCCATTTCCTTCTCCAGCTCATTTTACAGGAACTGAGGCAAACAGGGTGAAGTGACTTGCCCAGGGTCACCCAGCTAGTAAGTATCTGAGACTGGATTTGAACTCAGGAAGATGAGTCCTCCTGATTCCCAGCACTCTATCCATTGTGCCACCTAGGTGCCTATATTGTGGAATATTATATAAGGTGTTGGTCTAAGTTTAATTTCTACTAGACTGCTTTGCAGTTTTCCCAGCATTTTAAAAAACCAAATAGTTTTTTTCCCCTTAGGCAATTTATGCTTTTCTACTTTATCAAACACTGGATTATTAAGTTCCGTTGTCTTGGATTCTCCCTTTTTCTAGTTATTTCATTGATCTATTTCTCAATTTTTTTTTTACCAGTTCTATATGGTTTTTATGACTGTTGCTTTTTAATATAGCTTGAGGTCTGGAAATGCTATATTCTCCCTTCATCTCTACCTCTTTTCATTATTTCCCTTAATATTTCCCTAGAGACCTTTTTTAATGAATTGTATTATTGTTTTTTATCAAGTTCTTTAAAATATCTCCTTGGTAATTTGGTATGTCATTAAAAGCATAAATTAACTTTGGCAGTGTTGTCATTTTTATTATATTGTCAGAATTTAGCAATGAGCACTCAATATGGCTCTAGTTATTTCAATTGTCATTTATTTCTTTAAGGAGCACTTTAGTAGTTGAATCCAAATGAGTCTTTTGTATGTTTTGGTAGATGGATCCCCAGATATTTTTATGGATTCTATAGGTATTTGGAATGGGATTTCTCTTTCTATTTTTGCTTCTTATGTTTTATCATATAGAAATGCTATTGATTTTTGAGGGTTTCTTTTGTAGCTTGCATCTTTGCTGATGCTATTAATTATCAAAATTAGTATCTTTGCTGATTCCCTAGGATTTCCCAGGTATACCATTATGATATCAGCAAATATGGATTTTCACTCTCTCTCCCTTTTTCTCTTTCTCCTGTTCTCTCTCCTGGTATGATTCATCATTATCTTCTTTGACCTACTTGTTATTTATTAGGTCATTTTCAAGTCTCTACTTGATTCTGTGTCTTCTGTTTGTGATCCTTGAACCAATGATATTTCTTAATTTGTGTTCAGTAATAGATGTGTTTACTATTTCTGTCTTTTTATATTTGTTTGCTATTTCTCTGTGCCCTAATTCATGGATAATTTTTGTAAAAGTTCCACATGGGTGAGAAATATGTATATTCTTTGGCAGTCCCATTTAGAAGATGCCAGAAGCCTTTTAACCCTAGTTTCTCCAGCAATTAGTTCAATTCCATATTTTCCATTTTGTTTATCTTTATCTTAGACTTATTCAGAACCTCAAAAAGAATCATGAAGTCTCCTGTTATTATTGAGCTACTGTCTGTCTTCTTGTAGCTCACTTAATGTTTCCTTTATGAATTTTGATGCTAAGGCATTTAGGGGGTATATATTTATTTATTACTGGTACTGGTTTGTTGTCTGTGGTTCCTTTCAGTATATTGTAGTTTGCTTTTTAATTCGTTTTCATTTTTTGAATGTTTTTGCTTTCTCAGCATGATTATAACTCCTACTTTTTAAAATTCATTTGATAACACAGTAAGATTTTTTCCCATCCCTTCAGTTTTATTTTGTGTATATCTTTGTTTTTTATATGTGTTGTCTGTATGCAAAAAATTGTAGGGTTTTGTTTTCTTATCTAATCTGTCACCTCTTCATTTTATTGGATTCCTTAATCTAAGAGTTAGGTTTCTATTTTCCTGCATTTGTCTTTAATATTATTTTTCCCCAATAAGTTATAATTTCCCCATCTCCTCTACTATAAATATAGTACCATGTTCCTTAATCTTTTTTTAAGGTAGCCCTATTCCCACTGGGTCTATTCCCTCCACCCCTAATCTCTCCCTCCAGTTTGTTATCCCTTTCCCTTTGGGATTTTGGTGGATCATTCCTTTTTCTTTCCTACTTTGATCTTATTATCTGATCTAATCCTTCTCTCCTTTTTCCCTCTGTTATGTAGATTCTTTCTTCCTCTTCTTCCCTTCAACTAGTCCTGTTCATTAGTTTTTAAATTTCATTTTTTTTGCTCCCCTTTCTGAGAAGAGACTTCTCTCACTGTCTTCATTATCCATCTTCTCTTTTTCCCTATTTCAGACCATCATTCTCTAGTTCATGGCCCTTGTATTTATCTAGTGTCTAATTTCTGGCCAGGGAATCAGAACTTCTGAGGTCTCCATTCTGGTCTGTCTCCTTTAGGCAGTTTCTGCCACTGCCTTGTAGAGGTTGCCTCTTGGATTCTTCTTCCATTCCCCCCGCTCCTCCCCACCCCCATTTTGCCTCACTCCCAGAACAAAGCCAATTCTTACAGGTGACAGAGAGGACACTGCCCCATGGTAGTCCTCCCTCCCATTCCTGATTATGCAGCCCACCATTGATCTATATTATCCTCTTGGTTACCCCCTTTCCCCCATATGCCTCAAAATCTCCTCTCTAGGTCCATGTCCTCCCATTCCTCCAGAAGGCAAGTGTCCTAAGGAGTTCTAATTCTCCTCCACCCAAGGTAGGATGAGTTATCTTTTCAAGCAAAAAGTCCCCTCCCTGGACCACACCCAGGACAAGGTCCTTATCTCTCTTCATAGCACATCTCTCTTCACTCATAGGAGCATTCATCAGTGGAACCTTCTCCCACCACCAAAGCAAGGTAGCTCTCCTTTCTTTCCCTCCTTTTCAAATCTTCCCCATTCCTCCTTACCCACTCACTTGCAAGTTCTTTTCTCCCTGAGACCACAGTGGTCACCTTTCCCTCACTGTTAGCCCTTGATTCGACTCAGATGCATTACACATGGTGCTCTATTCCCCCTGCACCCTTCTTCTCCTTTTATGTACCCTCTCATTTGTAATGTAGTCTCACAAAAAAAAAAATCAATTCCCTTCTAGTCAGGGTATTTCTAAGTTCTTTCCATAATGCCCCAGGCCTGCTTCTTCACTGTTGCTTCCACCTGACTTTTGGCTTTATCCTATCTCCTTGTGTACATTTAGAATGAAATTTGTTCTTGGTTTCTCTGTTGTCCCTCTGTTGACCTCTTTGGCTAGTGCATTTGTTCACCCCTCCTGAATTTCTGCTGTCTAGGATGTCCAAGATGCAAACAATCTCCATAAGTCTAATTTTCTTCCTAAGAATGTTTCAAATGACTTTTTATGATTGAATATTTTTTTTTTCATTTATGGTTAAGCTCAGATTTGCTGGGTGACATTCTGAGGTCTATTGCTCTTTGGAACATATTCCATTCCCTCTTGTGTTTTCTGGTATGTGCAGAATAGTCTTGTGGTATTTGAATTTCCTTTCCTTTGTGTTTGAAGGCCATTTTCCTGATTATTTGCAGAAGTTGTTGTTTCTGAAATGAATTGGTAAATTTAATCATTGTTAGTCTTGGATTTTTTTTCCCCTAGAGGTGGTCTATGAATTCTTTCAAATGGTATTTCATTTTCTGTTTCTAGAAGCTCTGGGCAATTCTCTTGTATTACTTCTTGCACTATAGTGTTCAGGTATTTTTGTCTTATCCTATTCTTCTTGGGAAACCTATGATACTCATGCTGTCTCACACATCCTGTATTAAAAATCAGTATGTTGTTTTGCTTGGGTAGAGAACATATTTTCTTTAAATGTTTTTTGCTTCCCTTCTTTTAGATTGTCCTTTACTACTATGTACTAGAATACTATTTTGTTCTCTCATTTGTTTCTTTGGTGAAACTTGCCATCACAGATTCTAGTTTTTTTATTCTACCCATTATTTTTGCTGTGTAGGCCATAAATTCTGCTCTCATAATTCCCATTTCTTTTTTTTAAATCACCAAGGAACAATGTGTTGTGATTACATGTTCTTCTCAAATTCCATAGGCTCATTGGTCTGATAAGTGTTTAATCATTTTCTGTTGTTTTGCAGTATTTATTTATAGATGTCTGAACTTGTTTACTAGATTTGGGGGCCGTATTTCCTTCAGATATTAATGTTTGCTCTGTTGATTTATTTACTTATCAAGGTCTTGAAGTTTTTTTCTTCCAGAGATCTTTGGTAATTTCAGTTTTCCCCTTACTTATTTTCCCCTTTTGCTCTCTTTCTGACTCACTCCCCTTTGATGGTGGTTTCTTTAGGGGCTGTACCTCTCAATACTTCTCAGCCTCTTCCCACATTGGACAATATACAGTTCACCAGCCTAGGTCTCGTGCCCCTTTTGAAGGGATAGAACTGGGCCCAGGTGGATGCTGAGCTCTTTCCCTCAGGTTTAGTGCTGCCCAATCTTCCCTAACAAAGTATCCTGTTCTGCTCCCTCTGTTCTCCAGTTCTCTGCCCTGGCTCTGGTAGCTGAGAGAGATGCTGCTATAATGCTACAGGATTGATTTCTGTAGTTTGACTCCCTGAGGCTATTAAAGGAGGGTGATGTGGGCTGTTGAGCTCTATTTCAAGCCCAGACATGTGTCTTTCCCCCTCTGTTTTTCTGTTCTCCTTCAGAGAGCTTTTGCATCACATAATGTTGCTGTCCCAGGGCTGATCATGTGACATAGCTCAAGCAAACTCATATAGCATAGAGCCAGGATTCTCCATAGCATTGGAAAAAAGGTGAGACTGGGGTGTGGGGTGGGGTTTTATTGCAAGCCTGCATGTTGAGTTCTTGGGTTTTGTTGCAAGACCAAATGTTGGGACCTTGGGTCAACTAGTACTGCCTTGCTGTTGGCAGCATGGTATATGGTGGGGGTGCTGAGTGAGGTAGGCATCAGTTTTGATTTTTTTTAACCTTCTCATGGATTCCTACTGTCCTAGACCATGGAGATAGTAGAAGCTGCTTTATCTTTTGTGTATAATTTCTGTTTTGGAGAGGTTTGAGAGGTTGTGGGGATTAGTGAAACTGTCTAGTGTTCCATCTTGTTGGTCATATTGAGGTCATAGGATTTAGAGCTAATAGGGTCTTTGGAAACCAACTAGTCCAATGCCTTGATTTTACCAAAGAGGAAACCAAAGTTCTGAGATGTAAAGTGATTTGGATAGCAAGCATTAGAACTAAGATAACTAAGGTTAAAAACATGTCATAAAGTGCTTAAACCAGCTTAGTAAAAAATGAAATGGAAAAATTTATTACTTGAATACTTATTGCTCACATAATTCAATCTGTACTTATATGGAATAGGCTGCCTAGTGAGATGTTCAAGCAGTGGTTAGGTGACCTGTTGGGGATGTCATGGAAGTGTTTCCTTCTTGAGCAGAGGGGTTGGAGGAGATGACTTTTATTATCTATGTCCATCTATATCTATATATGTATGCACATAAACATATGTGGCATTTATATGAGCACTTTAACGTTTCCAAGGTTCTTTACACATATTCTCCTTTGATCCTCATAGTAACCCTTTATTATGGTTATTTTATTATTATTATATCATATATTAATTAATATATTATAATATTATTATTATGGGCTATTATGCCCATTTTTACAAATGAGGAAACTGAGTCAGACTTGCCCTGGCTCACATAGCTTGTGTGTGTGTGTGTGTGTGTGTGTGTGTGTGTGTGTGTGTGTAGGGATTTGAACTCAGGTCTTCCTAACTTCAAGTCTAGGTTGCTATCCACCATGCTATAGTGTCTCCCAATTCTAGGACACTATGATTTTATGTACTACTAGTCTTATTTGCCAGTTATTTGTTAATGGAAATACATTATCCATTCAACTAGATTCTTAGGCACTTAGGATTTGGCAGGGACTTTCCTCAGAGATCTTTTCCAGCTCATTAATTGATACATCAGTATTTTCTACACCAGTGGTGTCGCACCCAACTAGAAATGGACCCTACTAGTTCATACATAAGGATCTCTGAGGGTTGTACATTAACTTAGTTTCAAAGGTAACATTACCTATGTTTTGTTGTGTTTATATTTATTTTGTTAAATACTTCTCCATGACCTTTTAATCTGGTTCAGGTGCACTCAGGAGAGTTGTGGATCACATGCTTCCCAGGGGCTGATTGCTCATCACCTTTGTTCCCCATCACTTGCACATGGTCCTTCAGCTTTTGCCTGAACACTTCCAGGGACAAAAAATTCCCTACATCATGAAGTAGCCCATTCCATTTTTTGGACGGTTCTAATTATTAGAAGGGCAGTTAGGTGGCACAGTGGATACAGCATCAGCCCTGGAATCAAGAGGACCCTGAGTTCAAATCTGGCCTCAGGCACTTGACACTTACTAGCTGTGTGACCTTGGGCAAATCACTTAACCCCTATTGCCTTTAAAAAAAAAAAAGGTGGCAAATAGGTGGCGCAGTGGATAGGGTGCTGGGCCTAGAGTCAGGAAGACCTAAATTCAAATCTGGTCTCAGACACTTATTAACTGTGTGACCCTGAACAAATCACTTAATCCTGTTTACCTCAGTTTCCTCATCTGTAAAATGAGCTAGAGAAGGAAATGGTAAAACATTCCAGTATCTTTACTAAGAAAACCCTAAATGGGGTCACAGAAAGTCAGACAGAACTGAAAATGACCAAATAACAACAAATTATTAGAAAATTCTTATTTTGATCTGAAATCCTGATGAATGGTAAAGAACACTGAATAACCAGAAAGGGATGGTATTTAAAGGGGCCCAGTGAGAAGTTTTTGTAAAAAAAATTCTTTAATGCAGTTAGCAAAATCCCTTTCATCAGAAGACGTATTTTCAAGCCTTTTAGTAATTTTCCTCCCCTTTTTTGGACCCTGTTTTGTTTCTCTATATTTTCCTTAAAGTTTTGTGGTGGTGGTAGAAATCTAAACACAAGGATGTTTGGTATTTGTTTGTTGAATCCACGCTATCCTTAAAGCCCAACTTTAAATCCCTCCTCCATCATGAAGTCTTCAATCCTCTTCCCTCAATAAACATTTATTAAGCTCCTACTATGTACCAGGCACTGTGCAAAGCCCTGAGGTTCATCATAACCTCTTGGCCTCCCAGGATTCTTTGACTTGCCTTGCAGTCACTCCTGTTTTAGCTTTCCTTATCTCTGTGTTTGACTTTGACTCCAGAGTCTGTTACTTTAATGTTTTACTACCTACCCTAAACTTCCTCACCTTCCTGATGCTATCCCACAGTTCCTGAGTTTCTAATTCTCATCACTAGGTAACCCTGCTCACCTCCTCCGACTTTCTTCTCTCCTAGCCTCTGGGCTTCTGAGGGTTTATAGAGAGTTGTCTACAATCAAGTTAAGGGGTATAACCTCTTACTGGTTACTGGTTAGCTGGGCCAGCTTGCTGCTCCGATATTTCTGCTTTGTTCTTGTTGACTCCTCCTCTCTTTGTACATAGTCACTGTTCCCAGGCTTTCCCTCTTTATTTAGCCTTCTAACGGCACCTTCAACTCTCAGCATCATCATCCACTTTCTTCTGCTTTTGTCTAGGCACAGAGGAAGAAGTATTCCTACTCTTCCCAAAGGCTACCTTTGACCCTCAAGTCTATTTGCCTTTTTCCCTTTTCCAGGAATTTGCTATAGCAGATTCTTTCTCTCTGCCTCCCCCTCAGCTGCTTACAAATACATTTTGATCTCTCCCATCTGAAAAAAAAAACCCACCAAAAAACAAAAACCAAAAAAACCAACCAACCAAAACAACCTTCTTTTGGTTTTTCTCATTCATCTAGCTACTATCCTATCTCTCCCCTTCCTTTTATTGCCAAACTTGTGCATCTAGAGCCCAGGACAGTATGACTCTAGCCTGTATTTCTAGACTTATTTTATATTTCTCCCCTCATCCTCTCTCTCCCCTTTGGCCTAACTGACCTAATTGCTAGTTGGCAAACATGGCATTCCATTTCCCACTTTCCTGCCTATGCATAGGTGACCATCCCTCATGCCTAGAATGTGTTCCCTTCTAACTTCCTTCTCTTAGATTCCTGAGCTCCCTTCAAAGCTCAGCTCCGATGATTCCCTGGAAAGAAAAGGTGACTTTTAGGATGCCTTTCCATATCTACTCTATTGAGTACTTGTTACCTCTTCAGATTATTTTGAAATTGAAGCCCTGACAACCACTTGCAATCTGGTCAGCACCGTCACCCCCCTCAGACATAGCCCAACACTTTGTTTTGCACCTTCTTAATGTACTTATTATGTCTCATTTGGTAGTAGAGATATCTCTGTCTGTTTGTACTAATACAGAGACTCCAAGAGGAGCTTTGGATCTTGCTCATTTCCCAGTGTGCTGCTGAGCACACAGTAGGCATTTTAAGGAAGTGTCAAATGGAATTAATTCGGCTACAACAAATAATAACCATCAGCTTAGAGACAGGAAACATGTCTAGAGGTAACCAGCACCTTCAACAGCTCCTATCCCAATGCCTTCCACATAGTAAATGCTCCACAAATATTTGTTGACTGGTCTGTTTTTCAAATATGTGAATAAGTGCATAAGACAGTGTTATGGAAAGAGAAGTATGACATACTAGATCTGCAATGAATATAAATACCTTACAGGTTTTAAAGTTGAGAAAACACTTTGCGTATTTTATCTCATTGAATCCTCATAATACCCCTGTGAGGTGGGTGATGCAAGCATTATTATCTACATATTATAGATGAGAAAACTGAGGTTCAGAAAAGCTGGAACCAGAGAACCTTGTCCCATACTATACTGAAAAAAATTGGATCATTAGCTGAGAGCTCCTTCTCCTTTTCCTCTCATCTCTCATTAGTTGGTATCTTCCCCTTTTATCTACTCCTTCACCCGTCTCACATGAAGAAGTACAGGTCTGACCCTATCACCTTCCATTCCTCAGTAAACTCCAGTGGCTTCCTATTATCTCTAGGGTTAAATATAAAATTCTCTGTTTGGCTTTTGAATGACTTCTTAACCTGGCACCTCCTACCTTTCCAGTCTTCATACATGTTACTCCCCTCTATGCACCATGCACTCTAAGAGCTGGCAACACTGGCCATCTTGCTTTTCCTCACGCAGAACTCTCCCAGCTCTGTGCCTTTTCCCCAGCTGTGCCACATGCTTGGAATGTTCTCCCTCTTCACCTCTGCCTCCTGGATGTGCTGGCTTCCTTCAAGACTCGGCTCAATGCCTACCTTCCATCAGGGGCCTTTCTTGGTCCCCCCAAATGCTTAGTGCCTTCCTTCTGTGATGGCCTCCAATGGATCCTCTAGAGTTTGTATGGACTTGGCTGTCTGCGTGTTGTCACCTTGAGGGCGGTGACCGTCTTCTGCCTTTCTTTGTATCTTCTGTGCTTAGCACAATGCTTGGCACATAGTAGGAGATTAATAAATGCTTGTTGACTTGACCTGGGTTTAAAGCTTGGCTCTGCCATTCACGGTAACCTATATGTGATGCAGGGCAAATCATTTAACATTTCTGGACCTTAGTTTCCTCAATCGTAAAATGAGGGGTGTAGACCCCACAAAGGTCCCTTCTGGCTTTAAGTCTATGATCCTGTGATTTTTTTTTTAGACTGTTGAAATATCCAATGGCAAAACCAAGGCAGTTACTCAGTTCAGACAATAATATGGGGGAACCCCTCCCCACACCCCCAGCAATACCACCCATTGTGTAAGTTGAACAGTCAGTTGCTGGACTCCATTTTTCACTTCCAGTTGTTTGTCTTGGCTTAAGTTTAAGGGCCTCAGAAATTCAGAAGACTTATGTGATGTGCTTTCAATCATAAATGAGGGTTGCTGGCTGGCTCCTGTCATTTTTACTACAGCTGTTGCAACAGAGACTATTCTTGCTCCTAGAAAATTCTCATTCTGGGAATTCTCATTATTGCCCCTGCTTCCCCAAATCCAAATCATCTTATGCTCTCTTGTCTGTCAATGCAACTACATGCAGCCAGCCGTGAAATGAAACCAATGCATGACCCATTCACCAAAGAAAGGATTTGCTGGGTATCGCCTACTAGCAGTCCTGTAGAGGAGATTCCTGGTCTGAGCTGGCTAAAGCACTGTGGTTCATTGGAAAGAGCACTAGCTCTGGGGTCAGGGGATCTAGGTTCAAATCCCACCTATGATGATGCTACCCATGTGACCTTGGGCCTCAAGTTCCTCAACTGTAAAATGAGAAGGTGGGATTAGATGACCTCTGAGGTCCTTTCCAATAATAGAGTTATGATCCTATCATCTCTAAGATACCCTTTCAACTGTAGGATTCTATAATTCTGTACTAGGTCAGTCCTTAAAGTGAAAGACTGAAGATTGTACTGATGGTAGTAGTGATTTCTGCAGCTCGGCTTGTATCTCACAAATACTGTGGACCCTCCCTAGACCTAGTAACCTGATATTATAAGAAGATCATTTTAATTGAAGATCATTTAATTGAAAACATTTTTTTAATGGAAGGAGGGAAAGAAAATAAATGCTTGTTAATGGGAAAATAAAATAAAAAGGGAAAAATGCTCTCAATAATTTGGATTAAATATAACCATTCTAATTCTTGCAGGCAAACCCTAGAAAGCAATATCTAATTGAAAGCTCTTACAGACTGATATTTGAAAACAGATTTGTGATTTCAACTATGTGGGAAACCTCTTTTATTAATATCAGCTGTAATTCCTGCACACCTCATAGGCATCATAGATCTGGGGCTGGAAAGGCCCTCAGAGACCATTTAGTCCAACCCTGTCTTTTTTTTCCTTCTGGGTAATTAATATTTTTATTAATCATGCTAGTAACTAATAAAAGGGGTCAATGATACTCTTGAAT
This sequence comes from Vombatus ursinus, assembly GCF_900497805.2. Classification (NCBI taxonomy): domain Eukaryota; kingdom Metazoa; phylum Chordata; class Mammalia; order Diprotodontia; family Vombatidae; genus Vombatus; species Vombatus ursinus. Next base: position 3,288,732 of record NW_020952380.1, read on the forward strand.
GGAAACCAACTCCATCACTCAACGCATGGAACCCAACTCACTCAACACTCACATGCCCTTGGAAGAGAGAGTTTATGAAGGTGACAATTGACTCTGATTGCCAACCCTGTCCTCTTACAAATGTCTTTGTAGACTATTTTTAATGAGTTGCTGTAGTCAGAAAAAACAAAAGTCATTATTTTAGTGCCCATTCTTCTGGTCAAGTCAATAAATAAGCATTTATTAAGTCTCTACTATGTGCCAGATTATGATAAGTGCAGGGGACAGAAAGGCAAAAGACAGTCCCTACTGTCAAAGCAACTCACAGTTTAGAGAGGCAAGGCAGACAATACTATGGTAAGCTTTCTGACTTTAACTAGGTTGGTTTGGGGACGATATCACATCCTGTAGTTCTTTTTAACCGAATAGGACCTACCAGAACTTAAGTTCTATTAACATAGTCATTGGGAAATTGGGGGGTCACCTTTACACCATGAATAGACATCAGACTAGAACTTTAATGGAGCTTCTTATATGTAACAGCCTTTAAAAAATGTTTTTTCTACACATCCAGGGTTGGAGAAAAGTGAGAGGGTGAGTAGCCCTAAAATTATGAGAATAGCTTGTAGGCTTCAAAGTTTAGAAAATAATTAGCAAATTACAATTAATCCTCACAAGACCCTTATGACTTAAGCAGTACAAATATTATCTCCATTTTACAGATGAGGAAACTGAGGTGCTGTGAGAGTGTTTCAACTCAGCTTAAACATTAACAAAGCATTGTGCTTCATATTTGGGAGACAAAAAATAGTTCTTGTCCTTAAAGACATTGTTTTCTACTAGGGGCATAGAATATGGAAAACAGAGAAGCAGATGATAAGGTAATTTGGGGAGGGAGAGCCCTAATAGCTGAACATACTGCTGGGTGCCTAGGAAGTGCTTCATTTATTAATTTATTAATTTATTGCTTGTTGATTTGTAGACTAAAAACGAGGGAATGGGATGGGGCATTTGACATGAGCCTTGAAGGAAGCAGGAAGGAAGGTGGAGGTGGCAGCGGGAATGCCAAATTTATAGAAGAGCAAGCAAGGAATGTCAGTTTGCTTGGAATAGAGAGTCTGTGAAGGACAGAGATGTGAAATTCTTTTGGGATTCTCACTCTCCTGCATAAGGAGTATTAATACCAAAGAACTGCTGCTGCTGTACTTAGCTTAATTATACACTTCTACATACACATTGATGGTCTGTCCCAAGACAATGAGCTTGGTTGTTCCAATGCCCTTTCTCAGAACGCCCCCCGGTGGATGTGAGCCACCATTTTCACCACTAGATGGCAGCACGGGAGCACATTAAGGGAGAAAAGTTGGGGAGCTGGTTACCATTGGCTACTTTACAGGTTTGTCTAAAGAGGGTGACTCAAAAAGGGAATAAGTCTTATTGTATGTTAACCTCTGTCCGAAACCTCCCTTTTTGAGAGCTGAGAATGCTGGATGAGTTCTGTCAGTGATAGAGGTGATGGGGGCCAGCCACCATGATGTCCCTTGATGCCTCTAAATGTCTCAATGGCCTCACCCCTTTTCTTCTTCCCTCCAAGAATGGGATAAGAGGTGATTTTCCTTCTTGCTAAGGCTAGCTCCTTTATCATTTACCTTCTGGATTCCTGGGACTTTTTAGGTGCCCTTAATTAGGACCCTGGTACCTATGTTGTCTCTATCAATTAGAATGTGACAGCAATTTTTCTCATTTTTCTAGGTGCATTCCCAGTACTTGGCACAGTGCTAAGCACTTAAGTGCTTTACCATGTTTCATCAGTGCCATCCATATCCCACCCTACTCTTATCCACTTTCTCACATACATTTCTAATTTCCCCCTATTTACTATCTCCTTCCCTTCAGCTTAAAAAAAAAATCTTTCCTTGATCCTGGGCAAGTTATTTAATTCTCTAGGCCTCAGTTTCCTCACTGGTAAAATGAAGGGGTTGGACTACAGGACCTTTGAAGTTCCTTCTAGCTCTATATCTGTGATTCTATGACCATACTGTCCCCTCAAGCTATTAGCCTATGACTCCCCTACAAAGGTAGTAAACTTCTAGAAAACATTGTCCATATTTTCAACACATTCAGCTCATTGTAGTTTGGCTTTTGACCCCATCCCTATGCATGTTTTTGACTAGAAGCAGTGATTCTTTGTATGTTTTAAAAAATTAATTAAATTAAAAATCTTTTCCATGCTTAATAAATACCAATTAACATGAGCATTTCTGAATCCCAAGAACAAAAGGATTTCCTGTGAAACTTGGTATCTCTACTATTAACACCTTGATGCTTTTTTAAGAAAGCATAGGATACATTTAGCATGTTAGTTTCAAAGTTATCAGGTTTGGTGTGTCCCACTCTGAACCTCAGTCTTGGCTGTTTGTTTTTTTTTTAAATGCTTCATCATTCTCACTTGTCTTCCTTTTCCTCCAAAACCTTCTCTAGAATTAAAAACTAAAAAACCTTTTCCTTGTGTGAAGAGACTTGGCAAATAACACAAATCACGCATAAGCCAAGTCCAGAAATGTTCATTCTTCATCTCATGTCTCAATGTATATCTCATTCTGCATCCTATCACCTCTCTGCCGGGAGGTGAGTAGCACACTTTGTCTTTGGTTGCTTGGTGTTGAAGTTGATCGTTGCATTAATCAACATTCTTCTGTCTTTCAAAGTTGTTTTTCTCTACAATGTTGTAGTCACTGTATAAATTATTTTCCTAGGTTAGCTCATATTCTGCATCAGTTCAGATGTCTTCCCAAATGTCTCTGGATCCATCCCTTTTGTCATATAACCCCATTACATTCATATACCATAATTCATTTAGCCATTTAACCTTTGATGAGTATTCTTTCATTTTCTAGTTCTTTTCTACCACAAAAATGTTGCTACAAATATATTTGTACACATGGGTCCTTTTCCTCTGGTTTTGATCTTCTTGGGGGTATACATAAAAGCTATATCCTGGATTCAAAGGGTATTTACAATTCAATGACTTTGGTCATTGCTTTCCAGAATGGTGGGGCAATTCAGTTTTACCTACAGAGTATTTGTGTGCCTGTTTTCCCATAGTATCTCCCACAATTGTCATTTTTCCTTTTTTGGGGGGGGGTTTATCTTTGCCAGTTGCTTTATTTGGCATTTCTGTGATCTAGAGCATTTTTTCATGTGGCTGTTGATAGGATGGCTTTCTTTCATTGAGGAGTGCCCCTCTCCATGGAAAGAAGCCTTCAAGGAAAGCCAGGTGTGCAAGGCAGACCCATGAATAGCAGAGTCACTCGAACCTGGAGGCAGTAATCATGACTGTCATGCCCAGGAGATTGCGTTCCCAGAACCCTTAGGGATCTTCTCTATGTTGATGGTGTCACCTTTCTCCTAATCATTTTGATATTTCTTTTTTCCTTACTACTCACATTAAATCCATTATCCAGTCCTGTTGATTCTATGCTTCTTTTCACTTCCATAATTGTGGGCAAGCCAAAACACCTCTCCAAGCTTTGAGTTTACTCATATGTAAAATGGAAGTCAATTGAGTTATCTAATTCATTTCAATAAGCATCCATCAAGGGGCAGCTAGGTGGTGCAGTAGATAGAGCACCAGTCCTGGAATCAGGAGGACCTGAGTTCAAATCCTGCTTCAGACACATAACACTTACTAGCTGTGTGACCCTGGGCAAGTCACTTAACCCCATTGCCTAACCAGAAAAAAAAAATCAAAAAAAAATTAGCATCTATCAATCACCTGTTATGAGCCATGCAATGTGCTGGGTGCTCTGGATGCAAAGACAACCTCCCCCCCACCCAAGAAACCCCCAAAACAATAACAACATCTACAATTTCTGCCTTCAATGAGCTTAATCCTACTCTGTGTGAATAATATGTATACAAATAGGTAAATGGATGGATGATAGACAAAGCATTTATTAATCACTTATTTGTGCCAGTCATTGAGCTAAGTGCTGAGGATACACATACAAACAAAGTAAGCAAGATGGTCTTTACTCTCACAAAGTTCAAGTTCTGATGGGGGAAGATACCACTGACAAGACAGCTGGAAAGGGGATGGGGGAGGGAATGCATGACATGGAAATGGTCTGGAAATGCAGTGGATGCTTGGATCCAGGCAAGATAAGGCCAAAGCTGAACTATCAGAGGTTGAGGAGCTTCCACTGGACAGAAGGTAGAGAAGAAGGCCTAAGTAGAGACAACATGGTGTGGAAATACAAAATTATTTAGGGGGAGGGGAATGCTCACCACTGGGGGATCAGAAGAGGCCTCTGGAGCCTTTCCACTTATCACAAAAGTTATGAGATGAGTATTTTGTAAATTTTAAAGCAGGATATAAATGTGAAATATTAATTACTATTGTAATTGGCATACTAGCTTTGGAGATGGAGAACAAATCCTGGTTTTGCTACTTTCTACCTGTATGACCTTGGGTTAGTCATTTGATTTTGAGGTTTTTGAGCTAAGACTTGGACTTTTTTTTTCTTCCATCTTAGCTGAGTCTCAAATTTCAATGAACTGATGAGCCTTCCTTTGTGACTTTGGGCTAGTGACTTGACCTCACTGGTTTCCTAATCTGAAGAATGAAAGGGATGGACTAGATCAGAGCCATCTAATGCACAGGCTCCATACTCTGAAGTGAGGCTGAACCAGACAAAAATGAAACTGGGAAATGTTTAAAAAAATAAAAATACAATACAACATAGGTAATGTTAATTTGAGGTTTTCTAAGTCAATATGCAGCCTCTAGGGATCTGTTTCTATTTGATCTCTGGACTAGACAATCCTTCCAGTTCTAGCCCTAGGTTCGTTCTAGCTCTAGCATTCTGTGATGATCTTTTTAGGGGAAATTAGCATCAATTCCTCTTTCAGCTCCTCCATCAAAACACATGTCTTACTTAAGGGTTACCATTCTACACACCCCCTAGAGTAATCAGATTTCTTCTATGCCAAGTATGAAAAAAAAGGGCCGATATTAACACCTGGTTATTATGAATAATTAGTTAAAAATAAAAAGCTACCAGATGACATTCTTCTACTCCACTGGAGTGGCTTGGCTCCATGGTGTTCTGGGGTTTCTGTTTCTCTTCCCACTCCCCCCACTTTAACTGAGAGTGTTTTTCTCTGGGCAAAAAGTTCCTTGTTATAGCCAGTGATATATTGGAGTCAACTCATATCTGGTCAATTGTTAAATTTTCAGTATGAACATTTATACCTTGGAGATTGGCAAATTCCTCAAATCAAGAGTTAATTATTTTGTTGATTGTCTTGACTTCAGAAAGTAATGGAGAAATTGTTAATGCATATTAAATTTAAAAGTGTCATGTGTTCTCTCTCTCTCTCTCTCTCTCTCTCTCTCTCTAGAGCAGGTAGTTAAACATTTACCAACACCACCCCTGGTCATGGCTCCGTTAACCAACCCTATATGAGGTTATTTCTCAGTGGAAAATTGAGAAAGAGCTTAAAGTTTCCTTTCTAAAGCCTTTCCTGGTGAGCAATGTTTTCAACTCAAAATGTTGCCGTGTAATTATTCCTCTGTCTGTATTTGTACTTTTCTTTTGCTTGACTTTGAATGTGTTTACTCAGCAGCTGAGAAGCCATACCACATAGTGATCAGTTGACATCAAGACATCTAGACAATGTGCTTGGAAAGCAAGAAAGAGGAGCTGAGTATCACAACCACAGACTTGTTGGTTCTCTCCTCCAGCCATAGACTTTAAGGTGGTAAGGATGCTCTTTTGAAGTCATTCTCTTCCTCTGTAAAAACCACTCTCTTCACCTTCTAGGAAGGGCTCTGGATCAAAAGTGACATCAGAGACACTAATCCAGCCAACTCCAAAAATTTGGATGCAACTCAGAGTCCCTATTGTGAGATTAAAGTGGTATAGAATCTAGATCAGAGATTCCCAGTCTTTTGGGAGGTGTGACACTTGGAAATTGTTTTACCTGCCATTTGCCTTGTGTACCTCAACCCATCTCTGACTAAAGGTATTGTATGATACTACAAAGTAAATTAAAATGAATTGTACCTCTTCAGATAATTCGAGAGTCTCTGAGGTGTCAGAGCTGAGAAAGGCATTGGTTTAATTTCTAGTACTTGGTGGGGATAGGGTGAAGAGTAATGGTAGTTAGTTGTGTTAGAAGAGAGGGACGGTGCTTTCACTTCTTTCCTATGAAGCAGTTCTAATGCTACAAGAACGAAGTATCTCAAGTGAAAACATAACATGATTGCATTTAGAACAAAGGAATGGCCAAAAAGTTTCTTTTTTTTTTTTGGATTAAACAATAGGATCATATATCTATCATCAGGAGTAATTGATTTGGGATATTATAATAAAGACTGACTACTCAACTTGGTGATGGCAGTGGTTTCATCATCTGAAACAAAGTACCTACTTTGGAGTTTAATACTAGCAAGCAGACAAATCTGCTAGTTAATTTGGGGAGAGGATCCTTGTGAACTTAATAGAATATAAGCTCCTTGAGGATAGGAACTGTGATCTTGTCTTTATATTCCCAGCACCCAGAATGAAGCCTTGAATATAGAAGGTATTTAAATGTTTGGCAAAGTGAATTTGCCTTAAGTGGATTTCATATAGAATTTCATTAATGATCACACTCATTTATGTGGGAACTCTGTCCACCCACATAGATGCAAGATTTTTTATTTTTTTACACTTTAATAGACAGAATTTGAGTGTTGGTGTTGCTGAAAAATTCATCACTCTTAGCTGTCACCGTATTTAGCTGGGCTGGCCTTCAGACAACATGTATTTTATCTCCAGGTCCATACGTGAAATAGCTTTAGATGGCAGAACTTACAACAACTTGTACCCGACTGGCACAGCCTTCATGAACTTAAGATTAACTTAGGTCAATATGACAAATCACAACAGGTCTTTGGAGAATTATGCTTTCATACTTTAATCACCATCTGATCTCACTGATTTCTTTCTCCCTCTATCATTGTATACCATAATCTTTTCAAGCCTTTTTATCCTGTGAAATTCTTGTCTATGAACTCCCATGAATCCTCCATCTTTCACAGAGAATCTAGTTCGGGGTGGAGAGCCTGTGACCTCAAGGCCACATGTGGCTCTCAAGGGTGCGGCCCTTTGACTGAATCCAAACTTCACAGAACAAATCCCCTTAATAAAAAGATTTGTTCTGTAAAACTTGGACTCAGTAAAAAGGCTGCACCCAAAGACCTAGAAGGTCACATGTGGCCTAGAGGCTCTGGCTCTAGATCTTTAAAAATTCTGTGGACACTGAAATAAATAAGATCTTGTTTTCAAGAAGCTCAGACCACCTCTACCACCTTCCCTCAGACTCGGGTAGAGACAGCCCAGAACCCAAGAATAGCAGCCCATACTAACTCCTCAGAACCCATGTTTTCAGCTTGGCCACCACAGCCATCATCAAATTCACATGCTCTGACACAAAGCAGATGTTAAGTTTGTGCAGTGACTGGGTCATAGTACCACTAGTAGTAGTATTTCTTTTGTACTGCTTTTCCATACAATCTCAAGGGAAATTGAGATGCCATTTCTTTCTTATTTTTCCACTTACTTTGCAACTTGATTTATGTAACAGGGGCATACTAAAAAAGCAGATGAAAAGTAATGACTAGAATGCAGGAGTAAGTGAAAATGCCATCTTAAGGCTCTTGATAAAGAGGAGAAGACTAGTTAAAGCCTGACACACACACTTGAGCCTTTGGAAGACAGAATGATTTTCAAGGAATTCAGAGAAAGAATAGATAGGATTCCCTGGCCAATGATCCTATGAAGAGAATTGGCTCATAGAGGAATAGGAGTCTTTCAAGAATGATATTCTGCAGACACATTCAAATTATTTGGATGAAGAAGGGAAGGGAAAGGGGCACTGTTTAGGAAGAATAGAAAATTCTGCTCACTAACTGGGATAAAAAAAAAGATGTTTATAAGATGGAAGCAAAGGCAGGTAAGTGAGGATGAAAATAAGGATGGTATGGTCTAATAAAAAATGTCAGAGTGCTAAAGCCCAGGCAAGGTTAGTGATAAAAGTTAAAGATAAGAAAAAGCTGGTCTTTCTTTCTTTCTTTCCTTCTCTTTCTTTCTCCTTGCTCTCTCTTTCTCTCTCTTCCTCCTTCCTCCTCCTTTCTTTCTCTTTCTTCCTTCCTCTTCCTTCCTTCCACTTTCTCCCTCTCTTTTCTTCTTCCTTAAGAAAGAGGATCTACAGAGATATTGGATCACTGCTCTAGTGAATGAAAGGAAGATAATAAGTGAAGGAGAAAGGGCAGAACTTCTTAATATCTATTTTGCTGCAATTTTTTCTATCAAGTAAAATAATATTGGACTGTGAAGTATGGAACAAAAATATTTAAAATGGCATTGACATCTATATACAGGAGGAGACTGTAAAAGAGCTAGCTACTAGTGACTTAAAATTGCCATGTTTGGACCAGTATGATCCATAGTTTTAGAAGAACTTTCAAGCATTGCAGCTGAGCTGTTCACTATGATCCTTAAGAAATATAGCAGAACAGGAGAGATGCTATATGACTGGACCAATGTCCCAGTTTGCAAAAAGGAGAAAATGGACTTTGAATGAGGTCATAAACCCTTCCAAGTATGAAGTATATATGATAATTCAGGAAATTAAGGTTGGTGAACTTACCACTGAAACTTGTGAAGATACTTGAGCTAACAGTTTACATTTGTTTCACAGAGTGAAAGATACCACAAAGGACTTGACATAGTTTTTATTAGATGAAGGAGCAATTCATGTCAGAGCAATAATAATTCTCTCTAAGCAAAATAGATCGCATTTATGTGTGCAAGTATTCATGTGTTCATGTATGCATGTGTATTACAATGCATACTTAGTATTTTAATGGTCACAAATGCTTTACATACATTAGTTCATTTGTTATTAGCCACCATCCTGTGAGATTGGTGCTAATATGAATGATAAAATGCTTATTAAGCACTTACTAAGTGCCAGGCACTGTGCTAAACTATGGACAAACTAGAAACAAGGGACAGCCTCTGCCCTCAAGGAGTTTATATTCTAATGGGAAAGGTGACATATAAAAGGAAGCTAGAAAGGGGGGTGCCACTTATATAGCATATAAGGATTGTTGGATGGTTTGGAAATGGTGGGGAAGTGAAGTTGAGGCCTATTTCCAAGCAAGAGAAGCCCAAAACCCAACTATCAAAGCCCATTTTACCTCATGATGATATTGAGACTCAAACAAGTTAAATGCTTGCTCATGGTCACATAGTTTAGTAAGAGTTTGAGATGGGATTTAAACCATGTTTTCTTAACTAACAAGTTCAGCACCTCATTTCTTTATTGATTATCTGGTAAAAATGCTCTCTGTGTCCTAATATTGTTGCTGTTGCTGTTATAAAGTTGCTTCAGTTGCATTTGACTCTGAGACCCTATTTAGGGTTTTCTTGGCAAAGATGATGGGGTGAAATGCATTGTTGGTGGAGTTGTGAACTGATCCAACCATTTTGGAGAGCAATTTGGAACTATGCCCAAAGGGCTATAAAAATGTGCATATCCTTTGATCCAGCAACAGCACTTCTAGGGCTGTATCCCAAAGAGATCATACAAATGGGAAAAGGACCCACATGTACAAAAATATTAATAGCAGCTCTTTCGTGGTAGCAAAGAATTGGAAATTGAAGGGATGTCCATCAATTGGGGAATGGCTGAACAAGTTGTGGTATGTGAATATAATGGAATTCTATTGTGCTATAAGAAATGATGAGGAGGCAGACTTCAGAAAAACCTGCAAAGACTTGTATGGACTGATGGGTGAAGTGAGCAGAACCGAGAGAACATTGTACACAGTAACAGCCACATTGTGCGATAACTATCATTGATAGACTTAGCCCTTCTCAGCAATGCAAGGACCTAAGACATCTCCAAAAGTCTCAAGTTGGAAAACGTTATCCACATTCAAAGAAAGAACTATGGAGTTTGAATCCAGATTGAAGCATGCTATTTGCTATTTTTTTTCTTCTGTTTTGTTTTCTCTTTCTTGTGGTTCCTTCTATTGGTTCTAATTCTTCCTTACAACATCACTAATGTGAAAATATGTTGGGGCAGCTTGGTGGTGCGGTGGATAGAGCACCAGCCCTGGATTCAGAAGGACCTGAGTTCAAATCCGGTCTCAGACACATAACACTTACTAGCTGTGTGACCCCAGGTAAGTCACTTAACCCCAATTGCCCAACCAAAAAAAAAAAAAAGAAAATATGTTTAATAGGAATGTATATGTATAGCTTTTATCAGATTACACGCCATCTTGGGGAGGGAGGCTGGGAAAGAGGGGGAGAAAAATTTAAAACTCAAAAGCTTATGGAAGTGATTGCTGAGAAATCAAAATAAATTAATAAAAAATGATGGAATGATTTGCCATTTTCTTCTCCAGCTTGTTTTACAGATGAGGAAAGTGAAACAGACAGGGTTATGTGACTTTCCCAGGGTCACACAGTGTCTATGGCCAGGTTTGAACTCCAGGCCCAGCACTCTTTCTGCTTGTCACCTATCTGCCACAACATGTCTTGCTACAGATCCTTATTACCACCCCCCTGCTTATTTTCTTCTCCCTATTCATCCTTACACTGCAGCTGGATTAATCATTCTCATGAAAAGACTTGATTGTATGCCTCTGTTCAGAGCTTTTTGATAATTCCCAATTCCCTACAAAATAAAGCCCTGAAATCCTTAACTTGGCCACCATAACCTTTCCAGTCTTATCTCACGCTCCTATAAGCCACACCTGCAGTGTGCCATCTCTTGGGTAACTCTAACATTTTCCTTTCCTCTAACTATGTTCTTGCTGATCTCTCTACTTGGAATCCTCGATTCTGCTCCATCTCTGCCTTTTGCAAATCCTACCTGATCTTAAAGGCTCAGCTCATGTGTCGCCTCCTCTATGGAATCTTCATTTTGCAGAAAACTACTTTTCTTCTGTTCCTTATCACACCTCACTCAGAAGTCTTCTGTTGCTGTTTCTCCTTTTACCTTTTCACATAAAGAGGTGGCCCTTTTTGCCCAGGCAAACTCTTCTATATGCATAAGGATCCCATATCGTATTTTCTGCAGATTTCCCCCTCTATCATACCTATTCTCTCACTAATCTTCAGTTGCTCCCGTCTACTCACTGATTTCCTACAATTACATTCCTGTCTCCCAGTCCTCAAAAAACCCTCACATAATCCATCTATCCATTCTAGCTATCAGCCTATATATATGTCTTCTCCACTTAGTGGCCAACCTCCTTGAGAAGACTGTTTTCAATAAGTGACTCCACTCTTTCCTCTCACTCTCTTAACTATTTATAGTCTGGCTTTTTACCTCATCATTAGACTGAAACTGGTCTCTCTGAAGTTACTAATATTCTCTTAATTGCCAAATCTAATGTCCTTTTCTCAATCTTCATTTTTCTTAATCTCTCTACAGCCTTTGACCCCTTGTCATCTTCTTCCTGACATTCTTTTCTCTCTAGATTTTAATTTTTACTGTTCTCTCCTGGTTCTCCTCCTTGGAGATAATAGGCAGTGACCGGAGTTTATTGAGGAGGGCTTTATAACTCTTATGCTTATATTAAGATGTATTACTATCTCAATTTTATTACAAAAAATTACATACTTGCATGTATCACGTGCCCCTCTCTACGGTGTGAATCCAAGGGCAGGAGTCATGGTTTATGGTATCTCTACTGGAAATGTTTTATACATAATAGGTTACTCAGTGGCTGCAGAATGAATGAAAATAATAAGCTCAAATCTGCAGATGTTCATATTCCTGAGAAATGTTTTAAATCATCTCAATTTGGAAAAAGTGGACAAAATTCAGGAAAAAACAAAAACAAGATGTTAGGCACAGATAAAGCAGTAAGCAGTATAGCAGAAAGATGCTGAGCACTTTTCTCATCTTCACAAAAGATAACATTAGGATGAGAAAAGGGAATGTTTACCAGACACAAAGAACCAGACCATTCTATTGATAAACAAGGATATTTATGGAGCTTTCATCCTTTGAAATTTAAAAAAAAATAGTGACATATACTTGATATTCCTTAGATCAGCATTTTACAAAGTAATTTGGCTATGGAACACTTTTGGGTTAATGTTTATGTAGCAGTATGGAATACTCCTGGGATAAAAGTGAAGTTGTGGAAATTGTGGAGCAAAACAGAATAAAATATATCTTCATATCCTAAAAATGCCAAATACTGAGCACTTAAAATACCATTTCAATCCCTTCTCACTCCTTATTATGCTGTGGAGTTTTCTCTTAGTTTTCAAGGTTCATTTTGTGGGAGATTTGTTTTTTGAAATCATTGGAGACTATGCTATAAAGAGCAGAGGTGGGGAACCTGAGGCCTCGAGGCAACATGTGGCCCTCTAGGTACTCAAGTGACTGAATCCAAACTTCACAGAACAAATCTCCTTAATAAAAGAATTTGTTTTGTAAAACTTGGACTCAGTCAAAAGGCTATACCCAAGGACCTAGAAGGCTGCAGGTTTCCCACCCCTGTATCTAGTAAATACTCTCCATTGGAGGAGTTCCACAATGGACCTGTGATATTTTAATTAAATTACTTTGTTATACAAAAATAATTTAAATTGATAGCCTTTGCAAACTTTTCATCCCATGCATTTTGGCCTGTGTTTTCTCATAAATGCCTTAAAGATCTACTCAATGTATTGGAGACTTCTCTCTTGTTCTTTTACTATCTGAAGTGAACAACTCATTTTCAGTTAGTTGTCTCTTACTCTTCTCTTTTACCAGCATACGTCTTTTTCCGGTCATGCATATCCTTGATATTTTTTACATCACTTTTTATACTGGATTTATTGGTAATGCAATGAAGCCTGTTTGCACCCACCATGTATTTATTTTTCTATTGTCTTGAGCTTTGTAATTCCATTTGATTGTATCTATAATCTTTCCCAAGACATAGATATTGATGGACCAATATGATGGTCTGTTATCCAGCTTCATGTCAATCTCAGTAGCATGCTTAGTCACTACTTTGTTTTCCCTGCATGGATGGTTAGAATGGCATGTATTTCCCCTAGAAGTATAGTGTTATTTAGCTCCATTGCATTCCTATGATGTCATCTATCAACAGGAACAATTGGAGACCCTCAGCACTGATAGGAATGTTTTCCTTTGGACTTTTCACAGAATTTTTATGACACTGATAGTATAAGGACTTGATTGAATAACTAATTTACTTCACCTCTTTTGAAGTGTCAAACCCAGACACCGTAATATGGAACAACCATAGGTTACATCATCCTTAACTTATTTTGAATCATACGATAATAGATTGAGTTGGAAGGGACCTAAGGAGGCTATCAAATCCATTCCTGCATTTTACAGAAAGGAAGGAGAATTTTTTTTTTAGGAAGATGAATCTAGTAGATATGATGGATTGATAGGAGAACAAAGGCAGGGAAACTAATTAGTAACTAGGTATGAAGTGGTGGGAACTTTGATATGAAGTGGTGGGAACTTTGATTAGGTTGACTGGCACTGGGAAAAGGGTCATATCTGAAAGGTGTTATAAGATTTGACAAGACTTGATTCTGACAGGAGAGAGCTATGCTGAATAGAGGGCGATGCCCGATAAACAATTAAAAATATGGGCCTCAAGTCCGGGAATGAGTTATAGGCTATAGATGTAGATTTGTAAGTCTTTCATGAATAATTGATAGCTGAAGCCATAAGAATATATGAAATCTGTTGAGGGCACACAGACAGAAGAGTAGAGGGTCAAGGATCCTGTCTTGGAGTATGCTTCAATGTTAAGAACTGGGAGGAGGAAATGAGGACAGATTTTAATAAAAAGAACGGTGAATCAAGAGAGTGTAATGTCAAAATAGGCAAGGGAGGAAAGAAGGAGGTGACAAACGTGTCAAATGGAGCAGCTAGGTGGCCAAGGAGACAGAGTTCTGGATTTGGAGTCAGGAAAATCTAAGTTCAAAACCTGCATCACATACTAACTAGTTCTGTGACTCTTGACAAATCCATTACCTCTCTGAGCTTGCTTCTTCCTCTGTAAAATGTGGGAGGTGGGATTCAATAACTTGTAAGGTCCCTTCTGTCTCCAAATATATGATTTTATGAAGTTAAAGCCAAGGGGTGTGAAGGTTGACTGGGCCACTGGATTAGACAATTGAGAAGTCACAATTTGGAGGGAGAAATTTCAGAAGCGATTTCTAAAGTGGCTTAGATGATGTCTAAGAATAGACTTTAGATTTTTAGATAATGTCTTAAAATACAGGAATGACAGACTCTTAGCCAGAAATGCAGTGTGCAAAGGCTGGTAGCATTTGTCATATTAAAAAGCTATTAAAATAAAAAAGTGGGGAAGGATAAAACTGCCTATTTAGGCTCATAGAAAGTAGCTACAATAAAAATGAATAGCATCTGACAAAATTAATTCATAGGATAAAAAAATAAAGTCCAAGAAAGGAACCAATAGCAAAACCTACTACCTCAAACGTCTGTAACAAAACCAAAGTTTAGACCACAAGGAAGAAGAACCAGAAATCCTAACACAAGAAGGCAAATTTGATCCTATGGAGAACTGCAGGGTTGAAAGCCTTATCTGGAATATGACCCTTATTCAGAATAGGAAAGGTAAAAGTGAAAACAGGATTTAAAAAAAAAAGTGAAAAGGTATACTGGTGAAGAAATCCAGAGACCAGACTCAAGAGCTTAGATGGGGTGGAGGGGGGAAATTGGCGGGCAAAAATCAAAGGAGGAAGAAATGGAAGTGATTTGTCATTTTGACCACTTGATCAGAAATTGATGGAGTTCAAGATATAGGTCACCATTATACACAGCAGCATAAGGTAACAGTGGTAGGGTTAAGAAGCATTGGACTTGTGTTTTCATTGACACAGGGAACATCCAGTTGAGAAACTACGTTCTCTGCAACTTGCAGTCTTAAAAGAATTGCCTAGAGCACTAAGATCAAGTGACTTAGTTGATGTAACACAGCCAGCATATACAGAGGTGGAAAAGAGCCAGAACTTCTGGCTTTGAGGCCAGCTATCTATCCTTTACGCCACACTGCTTTTTAGATAGTAATGAGACTCAAATTCTAAGCTTTCTGCTAAAAGAGCTGCCAATGAGGTCTCTATTTGTTCTAATGACAATTTTATTCATCAAAAGGTAGAGGAACTGATAAGGAGAAATCTAATCCGGATCTGTCCTTGATGAATGCAAGTCACATTAACTATATCAAGAATTGAAAGAATTGAGTCATACTCAGTGACATCTAAAACCACTGAAAATGAAAATTGCCACAGACTGAAAATGGACAAATGTTCTGATTTTTTTTTTTTAAAGAGAGAAGAGAATGGTCTGGGATTTATAGGCCAATAAGCTTAATTTTAACTTGGGCAAATTCTAGAATGAATGATCAGAGATGAATGGCTAGTAAACAGCTAGAAAAGGAACCGAATGGCTACAAATAGCTAGCACAACTTTTTTAAGTCATGCTTGAGTAACCTCATTTCTCTTTGTTGCCATTATTACTAAGCGGGGTTGATAAGTAGAATATTGTAGGTGTTTTAGCAAAGCACTTAATAAAGTAGTTCACACTCTTGTCTAAAAGGTGGAAAGATGGAAAGTAGGTGATAATTGGGAGTAATTGAAAGGCTACGTTCAATAAAGTCATTAATCATTCAAGGTCAACTAGGCTTCCCTGACAAGTTCCTTGACAGCAGTGGCTTTCATGTTTCGTTTTGTTTTTTGAGAGGGGGGTGTATTCTCAGTGCAAAAACATAGTAGGTACTTAGCAAATTACTGAATACCTCAAGGATTTGCACTTGACCCTGCACTATTTCACATTTTCATTTAGTGACTTCGATAAACTTTAGATGAACTGTTCAACAAATTTGCAGATGATAGAAAACTGATGACAAATAACACCATAGGTAAGTCGGAAAATACAAAGATCTTAACAGGCTGTATATAGCCTTGTGTTGAACCTTAAGACAGTGGCCATTAAACCATACATAGGGATCCCTGTGGGTTGCATACTGAATGTTAATTTGTGGTTTTCTATGCTTTATTTTTATTTTGTTAAAGACTTCCCAATTACATTTAAATCTGGTTCATCAATGGACTGTTGCAGTTCTCACAGAATGTTGGACACCTCTAATCAAAGATGAAACTTTAAAATCCTCTAAAATTTAGGTTAAAAAAAAAACTTTACAAGTACAAGATGGGGAGGTATGATGAGACAACAATTTCTCTGAATAAGACCTGGGCATTTTAGTGAGCTGCCATATAATTCTAACTAGAAGTATAACACTGTGATAAAAACTGTGACCTTGGGCTTCATAGTGTCTTCTCTTAATCACACCACATCTAGATTACAAATATTTGGTTCTGGGTGCCAGTTAAGGAAAGATAATGATATGCTAGAACACACACATCTTAAGGTTGGCAACTAGGATGGTGAAGAGTTTTGGATTCATGCAACTAAGGTTGGTTTTTTGGTCTACTCAGACAACTTTAAGCAGTAAGTATCTGAAGGGTCAAAGCACAGTTCTGATCAGCCTCAGAGGGCTGAATCTAGGCGTAAAAGCTGATAGTTACAAAGAAGTAAATTTAGATTTGAAGCCAGGAAAAACATCCTGAGATACCCAAAAAGAGGATGGTTTGCCTCAAAAGGCAAAAAGGTCCTCCCTTACTGGAGATCTTTAAGCAGAGGTCAGATGACTTACTATTTATTGTATGACAGTGGAAATCTTTTTCAGATACAGGTTTGACTAGCTGGCTGCCCAAGTCTTTTCTAACACATTAGGTCATATGGCCTAATTTTGATGGGGGGTTGGGAGGAAGTATGGAATTTAAGATTCCAATACTTATAAAGGAACCTACGTGTGTAGACTAGATTTTCTTTAAAAGATATATAGTTTTGTAGTTCAGAATACTGCAAATGATTTAACAAGGAAGTAAGAAGACATGAAACAGTGGGCTCAAAGGAAGGATTAGGTTGTTTGTACCTCTAAAAACAATTTCTCAGGTGAAGTTTTGTTTGCCATGGAGATAAGTGCAAAACCTCTTGGACTGAGTGTTATAATAGTTTTCTTGCATAGATGATATGGGAAAGAAATGTCCTCCTCAGGAGGAAGATGAGAGCTTATTAGAAGGTATGAATAGAAAGCCAAAAGACTGAAGTATGGGTCAGTTTTAAGTATGAGACAAATATGCAGAGTTGACAAACACTGAAGCATTTCCTTTGAAGAAAATATTTATTGTCCTGGTGAAGGTAATTTGCCTGATATGCTTCATCATAAAAGTACATTTTTAAGATAGCTGGACATTTAACAAAAATATAAAAACACTTTCATCCTTCATGTTAACCTTCAATAACTTTATAATCTTTTCCATTGGCAACTAACCTTGGAGTTGAGTGGGGAAAAGGACTCTATTACAGAAACTGCAAATCTGATTCACTGAAGAGATGCCCCATAGAGTAACTCCATAGGTAAATGACATAAAACTTACCTTTGTAATTAGTACTGCTGATAAAAGAACTTAAAATTCTTAAAAGTTCACAAAACAGCAAAACCCCATACATAATTCACAGATGCAAATATGAACCCACTGTTTGAAAATGATGCTTTTCTTCCAGGAAGCTTGGAGAACTTTAGAAATGCCACTTATCTCCACATCTCTGTGAGATGCATAGTGTTCTAACTAGTATGTTTATTTCTACTTTAAAAGACAGGGATTTGAAGCCTACAGAAAAAAAGACTAGGTAACTTACACAGTAAATTAATGGTGAAACCTGAAAAAGGTTCCAACTTTTCTGGCTCCCAGAGTCTAGTAGCATGTCTATCCAGTAGACTAAGCTGCCTTTAATGTTTATTTACATAGATTTATATCTATACAAGTAGCAGTTTTAAGAGAATTGTTACTGGTCTCATGATTTCCTAAATAGTTACATGTAGCAATGCATTCTTTCTTTGTAACTATTAGTCTGATTAACTATGTGCCAGAAATGTAGAAGGTTAATTACTGAATAAATATACTAAAATGACATATTACTTGACATTTTAATACAAAATTTAACTATTAAAAATTGTCCTGTAATGCCAGATTCCTGAAGGTATCACACAGGTAAAAAACACAGTTTAACAAATACAAAGCTGCTAAATTGTTCTCCCTCAGAAGAGGCTTTTTATTTTCTCCAGCTAGCTCAATTACATTTACCCACATACAAGTAACCTGACTTAATAGGTAGTCTTCAGCCATTTAACCTTCAAGTAAAATGGATATTAATAATGTAATTTTATTTTTTTAAATTAAAAACATTGATTCCACTTGATATATGAAGAGATGACTACAAATACTAAGAGTAGAGATGACTAGAAATAGAATTCTTGTATTCTAGAAGAGTAAGAACACAATGAGTTCACAAATGCTGACATAGAATTCATCTATATCAGCCATCTGCTTAGCTGCTGCCTCTTAAACAAATTACTGGTTTAATACAATTGAGACCATACAGCCAACTCCAGTTTAATTAAGGGATGAATAAGTTCTCTATTTTACTTTTAGTTGTTTCACTGCTTGTTAGTATTTCTGCCGCTGTGTAACAGGGATGGGAAAAATCAATGACCTCAGTCAATTTTCCCACATTTTGGTGCAGCACTGGTTTAAAAAAAAAAAGGCAACAGGTTAAAACTAATGGTTAACATAAGTTCCTTTTTGGTCGATATATTTTGTGAAACTGCTCAATTCCTACCTCCCATTATTAACATAACCAAGAGTAGGATGTAGCTCAGACTGTTCATTCATTTAAGAAAAGCTGCTGGAATTTCTAAAGAAATGTATAATCAATTCTACCAAAATTGAAAAAAAAACAAACCAAAAACCAAAAAACAAAACCACAGATACTGACACAGAAACATGCAGTATGAAATGCATCTTAGTAATATGTACTAGCTGTCGGTAGATAAGAGCAAAGCTGACAAATTTCACAGACATGCTTCCCTGAGAAGTTTAAACAGTTCACATCAACTGCCTAGCAATACATTTCTAAATGCAAGGAACACCAGAACCAAAGAATAATTAGCAATGAGAAACAAAAAGGCTCCAATCTTTCCATCTCAGGTTTACACTATCACATTCCACTTCAATTCAATCATTTTCAAGTAGTCTAAAGACCATCAACATAGGCTGGCATCATCCTCCCTCACTGCAGGATGTGTTTCCTTCCTGTTGTATTTCAAGACAGATTCACCCAGTGCTTTTTCCAGTTCTTTTAAGAATGTGCTTTTCTTTTATCACCATCTTGGAGAAAAAATTTTGTTTCTGTTCTCAAGGTCAAGTAAGGGATTCACAATTTTTGGAAAGTCTAAATTTGAAAGTTATCTCCACTGAAATTTAAGTGACCTGAAACCACTTACAGGATCTCAAGATTTATAAGTGGGTCATCTATTCCAATCCCCCCTCCTTTTAGAGCTGAGAAAACCGAGGCCCAGAGGGGCAAAGTCACTTTTCTAAGGTTATAGAGAGGCAGGAACAGCAACTGCCCAAATCAGGATGTGAGCCTAGGCTGCCTCCTGCCATGCCCAGTGCTCCTTCTACTGCACCACAGGTTTTCACTTGCTTTCATCACAGGGGTGAGCGTCTAAAATGGAAGAGAAATACAAGGAAAAGTTGCATAAATTAAGGCTCTCTCCACAAACCACTGAAAAAGAGACTTACTGTTCACTGTCCTAGCTCCTTTGAAAGACCAACAACAAACAGTGTTACAACCTTCTTTTTATCTGTTGTGGAGAAAACTGGGCAAATGATCTGATGAAAAATAATCTAAGTGAACCAGTCTAACACCACAATACGGAGTTTGTGCATTTTGATTTCTTTTCCTGGTTCAAATGCTTATTTAATGTTCCACTGGAGTATACTTACTCACTCTTCTACAAGGTTAAAAACAAGTCACAAAATTCAACATTAGAATATAACCTTTTTTAATTTTTATAAATAACTTATCTGTTACAAAGACAGTTTGCCCATCTAAATCACAAAACCATCAACTCAAGATATCCAAATTAGGTTTTATTAATAAAACAGGTAAAAACTGATTTATCAATCTTCACATAGAACTGCAGATGAAGCTGAAGAAAAACAAGGCCTCATTTTAAAAACAAAATGCATCAAATGCAAGTGCTTTGGTTCTTCTGCCTAATTACTTGGGATTGTCATATTTCTTCCCATCTACAAAATGCAAAGCCCTCAAAGCCAAGGCTTTTGCATTCACTTAGACTGCTTGTAATAATCTTGTTCCGTTTTAAAATGTCCACTCGCAAATGTTTATTGTGGATGACAGTCTACTTTGTCTCTTGCCTTTTGCTACATTTTTGTACTTCCTTTAGCCTCATCCTAAGTGCTGCTACAGAATTCCTTTCATGTTGTCCTTTATAAATGCATACTGTCATTCCTTTTGCTTGATTTCATTCAATTACATACATTCCTGATCATCTGAGTAGTTTTCCTTATTAAAAAAAAAATCAAAATAAAGAGATGCTTGAGGTTTGCTTCAGTGTTCAAGTCTGCTTGTTGGCTTTTCCTTTTCCAGCTTTTCTTCTGTTTTCCTAAATATGGCTAGCCTCATTTTATAAATATATGTGACACTGCCACCAAGTCAGGTTTAGAAACTGATTGCCCAAACAGTAAAATACTTAAAAGTTCTCTCAAAAAAAAAGGGGGGGGGAAGGTTGTATGATGCAGTTGCTGGTTTTGATATTGTGTGTACTTCCTCAATAAATATCTCTTGAAAGTTCTGCAACACCCCAGGCGGATGAAACAAGCTTATTCTCGTTGCTCTCTTGGTAGGTTGAAGATAATCTGTTGTTTTAAGTTGCCTTGTGAAGAACAAAACACTGTTGAGTCACCCACCATAAAATTCATTGTACAGAGTGAACTAAATGCATAAATCTTCCCATATTTCCTGCATTTTTACCATGCTGCATCTGCAGGTCTTCACAGTACAGCATTTACAAGGGCAAGGCACAGAATGAGTAAAGTTATTTTGTGCATAGTTTCGTTTCATTTCATTAATGCTCTTTTTTTAATTTAATTTAAGGCATTGCTTCTCTCAGATAAAGCTTTTAAAAAAAAGGACATGATCGTGCTTAATCACTAAAGGGGAAAAAAGAAAGTTAACAAAAGACTATTACACTATACATAGAGAAATATGAGAAAATAATAAAGAAAAGAAGTCACTTAAAGCAGGCTCTAGAGCTATGTACAGTAAGAAAAGCAAGGGTATTTCACCATTTGTCTTCTACAGACAATGCACACTGTTTCCCTTCTCATATTTAGACATGACTGGACTGATGCTAACTTCACAGAGTAGAGATGTTTTCAGGGAAGACAAATACAAGGCCAAGAGTACCACAGAATTGTCAAGTTCTTCCCCTATCCATTGGCACTAAGTGGCAGCAAACAGTTTAAATAGTTAAATCTTGTTCCTTTTTAATTTTTTCCATCTATGTAGTGTTTCACTGAAAGCTTTAAAAAACAAAAAAGCTACCATTCTATTACTTTCCCCTGTCAAAATTCAGTAGTGACATGGGGGAAAAGTTGTTTTGGGAACACCCACGTATTGAACACAAGAGTTATCCTTAATGGGATATTGGTAATACTGTACATGGTTTAGGCAGCTGGCAACCAAGTCTTTCAGTAGATTACCTTTCATGTGATGAATTTCAACTGCCTACAACACAACACTGAGGTATTGTTATCTCTGTGGGCTGCCATTTAACATAAGCAAAACACCACCTTGTCACACCTTCAATTTTGCAAAATCCTATGTATCAATGAAACATTTTTTCCCCAATGATAGAACAGTTCCTTGAAAATCTGTTACGGTTTTTTAGAGAAGATATTGGGCCTTGTGGCTCAGAAATGCCTTGGCATCTCGCACTGTTCACAACGGATTAAGGCTGGATGGTTCAAAAAAGTACAGGCAGTACAATTCCATTGAGCTCCCTCATCTTCCTCTGCGTCTTGAGATTTTGGTGTTTTGGCAATGGGCCTTTGATCTGCAAGAAGTCAAAAACATTTTCAGTTAGAAATCAAAGCTAGAGAGGAAAAAAAAATCACAAGGTCTGTTAAAATATTGTATAATTTTAATATAAGGTTGCTATTTAACATATAGCATCAAGTAATAGGTTAACCAAGTTTAACCACTACCTCACACCATAACATCCTACCCTTTTCATCCCCTTGCTTCTTCCTCTGGGGAACACCACCACTTACAGACATTATCTAAATGTCACAGTATTCCTGTGTGTGGGGGTGGGGTTGCAGGGCATCATCCCTCCCCCCCCAATTTATAACAGAGAAAAGAGATACAGAGAAGCTCATTTGATTTGGAGCAATTTTCAGTAATAATGCTATACATCCTATGCCTTACTCCTCAGTTCTATTTTGCTTATACTATGGTAGTGAAAAAGATTCTTAATAGGCCACTACAGCTTCTGAAGTGATTGTCTGTTACTAAACTAAAATACCACGTGTGCATGTCATTGAAGTCTAGTTCTATTTCTTACTGGAGCAGCATAAAAGCTTCCCCTTCTTCTACCACCTGTTTTTGTCTGAACATTTTGTTTCTTCTCTATATTGTCTTGAAAATGTGATTCAATCCACTGCCTGTCAAGTGGGAGACTCAAAGGGAAGATTGAGACACACATTGTCAAACATGGTCAATGTATTGATTTATTTTGTTTGGTTATGCTTATTTGTTATAAGGTGTTTTTCTTAATTGGAGAAAGGGACTAGAAATAATTACACCAAAATATAGAAAGAAAAGAAAGGATCATTGAAGAATTTAAAAAAAAAAAAAAAAAAGCAGAGAACATAAGGTTCAAAAAGAGAAAGCCAAGTGGGACAGCTCTGAAACTGGCATGCTGAATTGGCTATCTTCCTTTAAAAATACAGGTTGTACATAATGGAGACTCGTGGTTTCACATGTGAGCCTCTTTAGTCTTCTTTGCTCACGTTTGTTGCTGACTGTCAAGTTCAAAATAACTTCAAAATAAAAATTACTAAAATTAAAAAAAAGTAAGTCTCAAGTGATACGTTTTCTATCAGTCTTTATTTTCTTTAAAAATGAAAATCAACAAAAAAAAAAGCATTTTTGAAATGGCTTTAAATTAAATGAAATATTTTAAGATGAGGCCTGGAGTTAACAAAGTGGCACAAAAATTCTTTTATTATTTTGTGTTCCTATCAAAGTATCTATTTGGGACTGTTGTGTGTTGGGAAGTGCCACCACCACAAGCGATGCCTTACTCCTTTTGTCTTCTCCCTTTCTTCCTGGCTGCTTGACATGTCACAGCATTTGAAGGAGACAGAAATCAACAACTATTCCATCTGATGAGACGGAGGTCCATCAGGCCTTACCACTCGCCCTACAGCTGAACTTTCTTTTATGTGTTGTCTCCTCCAATTAGAATATGAGCTTTTTGAGAGCAGAGACTATCTTTTAATATGTTTCCCCACTTCCAAAATTCATTCAGAGGTTAATGAAAATAAAGGTGTAACTGTTTTTTCCCATGCAGGTTTATGGACTCTTGAAATTTATCCACTAATTTCTTGGGGCGGGAGGTTGGAAAAACTCCTCTGACTTTAGGTTAAGAACCCCTGATACGAAGAGTTAATTATTTGTGTTGGTGGATTACATAAAAATGCAAATAAGAGGGAAATTATAAGATGATGACTTTCAAGTCTGATCAATACATAGCAAAATAAAGGTTTCTCTTCTTACATAAAATGAATATAGATTTTCTTCTTATAGGAAGACAGCATGACTACATGCAATACATTGTACCTAGAGTAACCTTGGGCTTCATGTGCAAAGGCAAAGGCATCATCATCAATTCATTTTATGGATTATCAAGGGGAAAATGCAAGGTGGATTTCAAAACTGTGTGATCAGGTTGCTACACATAACCAAAGCTGATATTAATTATCTTAAACATATTTAAGAAGCAAAATTAATTTCATGAGTAAAAAGAAAACTAACTTTGCCTACTGAGAGCAATGGTACTTTGAAAATATATAATATATAAATCTGTGTGCTTTTGTAATAGAGCTTTATATAGTAAAGATCTTTCTACAGTGAAGAAATTCTGTCAAGTTTAATAACAAAAAACACTTCTTACTACGATAGGTATGGCCACTTAGAAATCTAACCAAAGAATTCATTTTATTAATAAATAACAATATTTTGTTCATGAATAACACATAACTTTATTCACAACAACAATCAATGCCCATTAAATCTTGTACTGATGATTCTGATACCTAAACATTACAATTTTCTGAGGTTGCTTCTCCTTTTTGTCTCCATGACAATTATGCTTCAGCTCTATTCAACAATGATGAACACTAGGTTTGCCTGCATGCTTGGTTATTCACCAATGCACATTAGGATCAAACACCTCCTGAGGTTGTGTTCTGAGTTCACCATGTGTATGAAAATTTACAAATTCTTAATGTCCTTAATCTCAACTACCCCAGACTACTGAGGTTATATGGAAACATGGCCAGTCAATATTTTTCTATAAAGCATTCAAATACTATTTAAAATGGTCCAGGGAGATAGTGCAGCATCAAGGTTTAAAGTCTTTTTTCAGCTAAGTAGGTAATGGACAATTAAAAGTTGACTAAAGTGTGTGTATAGACGATCACGTGTCACAGTAAGAAATTTGTTACATGAGGTATAATTTTCCCTCATCAAGTATATCACTCCATCAATGGAGAAGTACTATTTCCTAAGCTTTAAATTTGAAGAATAAAGAAAAAGATATGAAAATAAAATCTGGTATTTAGGGCAGACTTGATTTAGGGTAAAGATCTGAGACAATAAAGATGATATTTATTTTACATTATCAAATACCACAAGGCTCAATTTAATAACCAGGAAGCTCTCATATAAAGTCTATCTGTATACAGGACAATCAATTTTTTTTTTCATTAAGAGGAAACTGCTAATACTTTGCTCAAATATAAACATATCAATTTTCAATATGGTAAAGCTCAGAACTATCACAAGGTATATTAATTTGTATTACTCTAAAAGCAGAACATATTTTTCTAAATATGAACATCGATGACTTATGCTAGACAGTCTGAGGTATTTTGACAAAGAAATAATGGTGTATTTATAGAATGTAACAGAAAACATGCATGGGGAAAAATCAACTTTAGAAGTATCCTAGCCAAAAGGAGTACATATTAAGAAAAAAGAATTACAGTGTAATTCAAAATGTGGTAAAATGCAAACTTTTGAATTCTCAATGTAACGAAAAATCAGATTCCAGAAAATAAGTTTTTTCCCCCAGCAGCCATAAGAAGCACCTTGTGATTGTATTTTCTTTCACAACACACAATTCTCTACTTAAGGCACAACAAAAAATGCTAATTCATAGCCGAACCAATATTGGCAGAAATAATTTTGCATATTTCAATACTAGATTCACTGTTGGAAACTCACAAGGTTTTTAGTTTCTGTTCATGAAACTTATTAGCTTTTAGCTTCGGTGGAATAAAATACTTAAAGATGATTCTAAAACCATTAGAAAACAGCTTCCTTCTTCAAGGATAAGTTTTGAAGTCAATTTTGCTGCCTCAACTTCACCTGCACATAAAAGCAAGGACATTGTTTATTTATTGATGAGTTCAAGTAAAGCAGTTTACTGTCTCAACTAGTCATATTTTCAGAATGAATTTGGAAAATGGCAATCTACTTTTAACTGCCACTTAATTTGCTTCTATTATTTTCATTCTCCCTGATGGGAAAGTTAAATATTTTTATGTAATAAAATACTTATCTGTTTTTTTTTTTAGGCTACAATGTTAAAAGTCTAATATTTCTTATTTAAGCCATTCCCACAAGTTTCATCCTTCCTTTGCTCTCCTTCTCCTTTCATTTTATTATCAGAATTTATTATTAGAATTCATGTCATGTCACTACCCTTGTCATCTAAACTGACATGGATTCTTTCAGGATACATACATAATTAAGTTTTATTTCTAAATGCCTGTTCTGGCTTTAATCATTTATTGCTTTTCTGCTGTAATTCAAACTGAAACTTTTCACTCATTGACCTTTATAATTCTTTGCTATGTAAAAGAGGCACAAATTCTTAACATACATATTGTCTTTTGAGAAATTTTCACTGTAGATTACTTTTTGTGTGGGTCCATATGCTCTGAATCTTCAGAACTGACTATTAATTGTGGGATTCCTTTCTCATGGACACCAAACAGCCTTTATAAAACACTAATACAGGATCATAGGATTTATGGCTGTAAGGTGACTCAGAATCAACTAACTTCCTCATTTTATGGGTAAAAAACAGTGAAGGTCAGAGAAAGTGAAGTTGATTGACCACCACCATACAGGTAGCAAGAAGCTGAGCTAGAATCCAAACTCTGGGACGCTGACATTAGATTCGACTCTTGCCACTAGGCCACTGATTAGCTAACTGAATATTTCTTTTCTGTTGAAATTTTCCTAAAAAGGCTGACCTATTTGTCATGTCAATAAAATCATAACATTACAACTTTATAATACTGATGAATAAGCCAGTAGTCTGCCTCACTTTATTCAACACTTATACTCCTGAAAAAGTGTGTTTAAGTCAAGTCACATTTTAAATATATTTTAGGTGCTCACCATTTAAAGGAACCAATGAATCCTTTAAAAATACAAATAAGCATCCCTAATTTAATTTAAATAATCAGATTTTCACATGTGAAATTTTCTTAAAGCAAAAACAGCTGTATCCTCCCTTTTGAAAAAGAACTTTTCTACGACCTTAAGAGTCTAAAAATTTACCCAAACTTGGGAGATAAGGGCAGTGTTCATGTGACATTTCAGAACACAAATTTTTGCAACTGGTGAATATCTATTAAGACTCAATATTTGAGTAATATGTAGTAAAAACTAAATGCATGCAAAAGTTAAAAAAAAATATGGTTAATTGTACTTACACAACTTTGAAAATTTTTTCCCCAAATCTAAAATAACAGGAAAAATCCTTTTAATGAATTCACCAATAATGGAAATAGATTAAAGCAGATGGCGCTCAACTCATGTGCTCCTAGAGTCGAAGCTGTTAAAAATAACATGGGATTTAAAAATTTTGCTCTTTCAGGGTAAGACATTTTTCCACATACCTTTGGGCTTTGGTGGCACGGGACCTACAAATCCAATATTGTCATAAAAGTTATGAATTGCGCTGGGATTAAAATGTGGTCCTGAAACAAAAAATAGGTTTTTTTTAAAAGCTCAAAAATATTTGTTTTTAAAAATATTCTTCCTAACAATCATAAAAACATAAATATTGGTAATCCTTTTCACTGATTTCATTTTAAAGTCAACTCTCAGTGAAGTGTGAGTTTACCCTTAATTTTCAATCAAGAGTAAATAAGGAAAAGAACTTCTAAGAAATGAGGTAAGAGTAGCAGAATTGGAAATAATTTGGAGCTTAATCTCTAAAACCCTGTTTTAAACACTACATTTTAAACTCCAACTATGTTGACTTCTTCCCCTCTCAGAGCTTTTTCTACTTCTCCAACTGTAAGTTTAGGTTACATAGGGCTAAATGAAATTATAAACAAAGTTATTCTATAAAATATCTGTTGTTTATTACTGAGAACATGTAGAAAACACATAGTAAATAGAGCGAAAAACATGCACCATAGAACTATACTTTAAAGTCATTTATTTTATTTATTTTCTTCTCTTTTAATGCCAAATAAAATTGTGACTGAAGTAGAGGCCTTTGTCTTTATGTTTTCAACAGCAAGAGCTTTGAATGGTTTAAAAAAAAAAAAAGAAAAAAAGAGAGAAATGGCAAAAATAAATGCTTCAATATTTAGTAAAAATCTCCTTGAAAATATATTTCTTTTTACTAATTCTTCAAATATTCAAAAACTATGTAGCAGAATAATCCTGTCTCTTTTGATGAATAAAAAGGTAGCTTAGACCAACCATACAGATATACTTTCTGACAACCCTGAGAATATAGTGGAAATGCCAATTTTCCTTAAAAAAGTACTCTAATAAATGGTCAAATATTTAGACAATAGGATTATGAATTATAAATGATTTTTTGGCAAGAAAGAAAAAGTAAATTAATGAAAAGTATTTCAGATGATTATGCACTGAGTCAATACTTTACCTCTGGCTTGAAAAAGATCAATTTCTTTGGTTAGACAGTCAATGTCAATCTGCAGTTGTCTATTACAACTTCTTAACTGCTGCATTTCTTCAAGCTGAAAAATAATTCCATGTAAGATAGATCTCTGTTTAATCCTCAAATACTATTCAAGTTAAGTTAGTCTGGGGAGAGGGAAGTCTAATAGAGGGTAGGAAATAGGGAAAAAAAAAGGTTTTAACTGTAATTTTGTAGAAATAAGTCAAGTTTTTTTCTTTTATGAAAGGGCAGCTGGTAATATGCTAAAATATACAGATAATGGCAGTTACGACTTAAAACTTACTGAAGGAATTTGGGATATAGAATTTGATCTCTTTAGGCGCCTCCGAGTTAGGTTATTCTCCATTTCATTGACCTCAGATTTTAGTTTATCCAGCTTTTTCTTTTGAATCTCAAGTTCTCGTTGAAGTCGTTCCATCCTGGCCTTCTGGTGTACCAGTAAAGCTGCAATACATTATTAAAAAACATAAGGTCCTATCCAGATTATTTAACTGCTTATTAAAGTAATACTCGAAAAACCTTGGAAAATCTTGGAAGTAGAAATAGAAATCAGTATTTCTGAAAAATAATAAGATTTCCTTAATGATTCCAAATCTCTTTTATTACAACAGGGACATTTTTAATACCAACAATATTTTGATCAGCTAAAGTAAAAAGTATTTCAATTTGTTAACTGGCCACTTTGATCAAAAGTTTTAGATCTGCATGTTAGAATATTGACTCCTGGTTTGTCAAATCTAAGGATGAATATGATCATTTAGATAAGCCAAATACTGCTTTCTGAAAGACAGATTATGTAAATTTTCCACATTGAAATCAATCTAATAAGCATTTAAGCACCTACTATGTGCCAAGCGCTGAACTAGACCTGAGAAAAGAAAGGCAAAAGACAAGAAAACAATATGCCTTCAACACTTGATTCCTGAACATATTAGGTCCCATCTGATTCTACCAAAACAATGGTTCTGGGACACTATCATTACCCTACTAAGTCACTTAACTATAGACTTCAGTTTTTTCTTTCTTAAAATGGAGTAGGAGTGGGCGTGAGGGGGAAGATTTGGATTAAGTGTTACAATTTTCTTTAAGTGTTGCAGTTCTCTTTTAGTTCTAATATTTAGTGGTTCAATGAAAAAGAATGAACCAATAATTTCTTTTTTCTGAATATTTCGTTTCTTCCCAAGTACATGTAAAAACAATTTTAAAAATTTTGAGTTCCAAATTCTCTCATTCCCTTCCTTCTCCCTCCCTAAGTCAGTAAACAATTTGATATAGGTTATATACATGCAATCATGCAAACCATTTCCATAAAATTAATTTCTTAAAGGAATAATCAATTGCTATCCTGGTCACTGAATAGTACCATATAGTATACTATAGAACCTAGATTATTAACTGGGGTTTGACCTGGGGCGGTAGAAAAGCAACTAAGAAAATGCTCAATGGATTCCAAAGCTCAGCTAGATGAGCTTAGGCAGCAAGGTGATACAGGGGTTAGAATGACAGCTATGGAGGCAGAAAGACCTAAATTCAAATCCAGCCTTAGATACTTACTACCTGAGTGATCCAGGACAAGTTATTTAACCTCTGTTTGCCCCAATTTCCTCAACTGTAAATAGGGATAATAACAGCAACTATGTTGCAGGGTTGTTATGAGAATTAAATGAGATAATATTTATAAAAAGAGCTTAGCACAGGCCCTGGCACATAGTAGGCATCATACATACATACATACATACATACATACATACATACACACACACACACACACACATTCCCTTAATGACCAAAGCATCAGACACTAAAATAGGAAATTTATAGGTTTAAATTTCTGCTTTTTCTTTCCCTATCCTACAGAAGAACTGACCACACTGGAAATACTTGTTTATTACCTTAAAAAAGAAGTATGGATTCTAGTAATTATTAGATTATTAATGAAGAAAAAGAGACAGGAAAAAGAGCAAAAAAGAATACACAGAAGAAACACCTTCCATGCTCACCTCCAAATCCTTCATCCTCAAAATACAAACTTAGCTAGAGAGGCCACTCAAATAACAAGAAGGCCAAAACAATATTTTGTTTTTAAGCTACAATGAAGACTATTTAAATAAAATTATATCTATTAAATATCACGCACAGAACAAGTGAATAATGTATTATGTTTGATTATGATGGAACTGATTTTCCAACCAGAATTTTTAAAGTTTCTACCTCAGATAGCCTTGATGGGGAAAAGCTGGTGACTACGCATTCTCCTAGTTAAAAGGTAGCTGTCCCTGAGCCCCCAGTCATGTCGTTCAGAGTAGGGTAGCTGGGAGATACACAAACTGTTTGCATGCAGGAGTGAGAGTGATGTTTTAGGTAGGCATGTTTGATTCAGAGAATCCTGAAAAAGCTATGAAACCAAAGTTGCAAAAGGCAGTTTTTGGTCCAAACTAATATAGAAAGACCAGAAGGAATATTTCAAAATGTCTTTAAGGTTAAAACTAGCTCAAGTTCTTATACAGAAGCATTTCTCAAAATGAATTACAAAGATTAGCTATATAGATCCCGTAAGAGTTAAAGAATGCTCAGAGCCCTCTTATGCCATTATCATTCCTGTCCTCTTAAAAGCCTTCCATGATCACCATTTTTGCCTCTTCACAACCAGCACAAAAATGTTAGCCTTTTATTACTTGCCAGTGAATTAGCAAATAAAGGGGGGAAATGCTCTGAACATCAGCAGAAGCATTTGATATTTAATGGGGAGGGAATGTGAAGGCTAATAAAGGGGGGAGTAGAAAATGCAGAAAGGAGAGGGGAAAGTGAAGTGGGAGAGAGAAATAAACTGTAAGGACATTGACTAACTTCTCTCTATTCCATTACTTCCAAAGTGGAGTGGTATGTGTTATGTGAAGCAGAGGCATACTTGGGAGAGCACACTTTTAAGGACTGATATAAGAAGAGGGAGAACAAGTACTAGACTAGTACATAGAAGTGGGGATGGAAGGGCAGAGTTGTGGGGTCATGACATTACTGGTAAGAAATTAAAAACTTTCATTTTTTGCTTGAGAAAGGATGTAAGATTTGGAAGAGAAACAGCAAATTGCAGTGGTCTTTTTTTCTAGAAAGAATATTACACAGAACAAACTGTTATGGTAGGCCAGTATTTAGACACAGAAATACAGGACAACCTCACTAACAGAAGTAAAACATAGACAGTTAAGTCTTTTCCATGGGGAAAGGTGAGGTGAGTAGAAGGGTTACTGCTGAAGATCATTATGCAAAGTTTGTTACAGCTTGACTTCCTCATTATCTAACAGATGGAGTGGCTTAAGAACAATATGGAGTTGTACTTACACACCTATATCGCCAAAAGCCAAGGTTGTCTAACACACTTGAATCCAATTCCTATAAATATTTAGACTGCTTTCAATGTAACCCAGAAACAATGAGAACAGCAACACAAGATGTAGTTAGGGGGTGGTTAAATAAGATTGCGCTGGTATACACACAACTTTGTTGTAACAGTACTTTGTCCACACAGTAAAACCTCATAAATCTGGCATCTACTAATGTGGACTTCTGATGGTCAGCACATAGTATATTTTCTATGAAAAAAAGTGCATGTTATGCAAATTAACAGCGTAAGTATGATGTTCTGGGGATTATCAAGTCAGAGGAATTATTACAATAAAAACTAAGGATTTACAATCTTCCCAATGAAACACTGTACAATGGAAACAGTGCTGGATTTGGAGTAAGAAGATTTAGATTCCAAAAGGCTATGCTGCTGGCGACCTGTGTAACCCCAGGAATCTATCAACAACATTTAAATACCTATCTTCCATAAGTAGATATAAAGCATATACAGGGAAACAGAAAGTAATTTTTATGCAGAGTAGATGGACTGGAGAGGGGGGAGACTTGAGGCAGGGAGACCAAAAAAGAGGCTAGTAGAATAATTCAAGCAAGAGGCAATGAGGAACTGAACTAAGATGGTAGCTGCGTGAATACAGAAAAACAGTGGCTGTTCAGGTGAATATAAGAGAATGCATGTAAGAGACAGTGAGGTAGAACTGACAAGATTTGGCAACTGACTGAATGTGAAGGTGAGGAAGACTGAAGAGTTGAGGATGGCTCTAAGGTACTGAACCTGAGTGATTCAAAGGATGGTGCACCCTTGATTGAAATGTGGAAATTGGGAAGGGGTTGGGGGTAGGTTTTAAGAGGAAAAAAATGAGTACTATTTTGGAATGCCTATAGGACACACAGTCCAAAATGTCCAATGGGCAGTCAGTGATATGGGGTTTGGAGCTCAGAAAAAACACTAGGGCTCAATATATAGATCTCAGAATCATCTGCATAGAGATGATAAGTGAACCTTAGAACTGATGAGATGATGATTAGGCAGAAGTGGGATGAGGGCCATAGTCACCAAAGAGGACAGAAGAGTAGTCAGGTTGGAGGAGACAAAAGAGTAATGTCACTAAAACTCAGAGAAAGTCATCAACAATGTCATACGTAACAGAGGGGTGAAGAACAAAGAGTGAAAAAAAGGCCCTGGAGTTGGTGCAATTGGGTTGAGAAGTGAGAGGAGAGTTAAGTGGAGTCAAGAAATAGGCAGTTTTTTTCTAGGATTATGGCTGCAAAAGGATGCAAAGATAGGGAATAATAGCTAACAGGCTTGTAGGGTCAAGTAAAAGTTTTTTTTGGGACAGAGGCGACCTTGGAGAAAGAGAGAATGAAGATTTAAGAAGGAGGGGAGAAGTCAATCTAGGTCTCAGGTGTGCCTGTAAAATCAGAGGGTTGGTCTACATCAGGGATGTCAAACTCTGGAAGCAAGAGCTTTATGGATCCTTGCAGGACCCATACTGACTTAGAAAATCTTATTTTGCTAAATATTTCCCAATTACATTTTAATCTGGTATAAGCCTGCAATTGTTGCTGGCAGCAAGCCGGGTGTTTGACACCTCTGATCCAAATGCCTCTAAAATCACTTCCAATTCTAAATCCATGTTCTTAACTTTTCATTCAGAAATTATTAAGATTTTACTGAGCTTTCATTTCTCTCTTCTAATAGCATTTTTTGGTTGTTTTTGGAGAAGGAAATTTAAAAAAAAAAATTATGTACTAGAAAATCCTCTAAAAGGCAGTGAGCAATGTCATATTCAATTTTGTATTTCATATAGTACCTACTGCCTTGCTCAAGGTACTTGGTCAATACTTACTGAATAAAGATGAACAGGCAATAAGAATTTTCAATCCCCTTTGTTATAGAAATGCAGCATTAAAAAGCACCTAAGAATTTGTGGTTTGTTTTCAAGGTTCCTTGAACATTAATGTGTTTTTAACATGATTTATTGGGTGTTTACATATATTTTAAAATGCGACAATAAGGTCACAAGCGATGGTCACTTGATGGGTTTTTGTTCAGCTATTTCTATCACGGAAATAACCCAAGGTACATGTTTAACATTCATACAACGTAATAAAATCTTTTAGCCAAGAAAGCTTGGATTACACTATTTTGCTTTTAGTGAGATAACAAAAAAAAAAAAAAAAAAAAAAAAGGAAACAGAAAAAGTATTCTCCTGTAATGTTTATAATCTGTACCTCAAATTGAATTTTAGTGAGGTAAGTAAGATTTGTGTACAAATCCATTTTCTGGCTATTAAAATTACTCAAATTCTGTTAAATTTAAATACCTTTAAGAGGCATTAACAGAAACTACAAATGTTTCTGAAAGAGAACACTAGTCTGAGCAATTCGGAAAACTTTCTGGTCATCTAGGATCACAGATCTAAGGTCAGAAGAGAATTCTGAGGCCATCACAAGTCCAATCCCCTCATTTTACAGCCCAAGCAATCACATGACGTGTTCAATATGTACCCATCACCTCCTCGCCCCCTTTTCCCCTGCAACCATTAGAGGTAGGATTTGGAGTTAGAGTCTCTGATTCCAGAGCCTATCAGGGAAGGCATGTTTTCTAATTTACCTTTATTTAGGCATGGAAAAGCTTAATTAAAATGTCAATAAAGTAAAATTCTATAGTAGCTCCAAGAGAACTACTATAGAAAGACAGTACATATATATCCTAGAAATATTTTCTGTTTTTCCTTTGGACACTACAAGGTACGCTGTGGGGGTGTGGTATGGTGTTGTGTTCAATAAAGGTGAATTTTCTGTTACAATTTGCAATGGCTATCAAGTTTAGAAAGCAACAATATTTTCTAAAGGATATCAGTACATTCTTCTCTCTCCCACCTAGAGTTGATCAGCTTCAAATCAAAACCAAAACAACCTTGTCATAACTCCCTGTGTTTTCTTATTTGTGGGTAGATAAAGTGGCAACAATAGCTTTAGCCAAAGGTGATTTGCAAAGGAAAACCAAACTTATGATTTGGATAGTATGTGGAGTGCTTATTCTATGAGTTTTTAAAAACACCATTAGCATACTTGCTGCACATAGTAGGCACTTAAAACATTTGCTGAACTTAACTGAATTGTTTAAATGTAAATAATGTTAATAGATGTCTTTTTTACTGAACAGTCCAAACCTTTAGTCAGAAACCATAATGTATAATGTACAATATATATTTATAATATACTACATGTATATTATATGATATATATATATTTAAAAAAACTGAATTTCTTTAAAACAAATGAACACTATTATTTAGAATAGTGTAATACTTAATTATACTCTATAGGGTTAACTCTCCCAAAATGTGTGATTTCAACTACATTTTAAAGGCAACATACCAAGGTAAGGATCTATAAAGATACTTTTAATAAAGTCACATAAAACAATATAGTGTTGAGGATATGTTTCAAAGAATAGTCAGAATGTGATACTGGGGATTTCATTTTATGTTCTTTTGGAAAACATTAACAATCTCTTTATATTTTATTATTGCTGTTACTTTCAGCCAAGTTGTGGAAAATAAGAGTTTTGATTTTTCAGCAGATAAGCTAATGACGATAACAAGGATCAAAAAAATCCCCACTACTCATTCTCTCCTATTCTCTCTCCATCTTTTTTTGAAAAAAGATACATATTAATAGTTTATCACCTTCTTCTTCACTGTAATTGTCATATATTCAACATTACAAAAATATTGCTCAATACCAGAATGACAATTCTGAATAGAACTCTAAATAGTAAAATGAACATCCATCCAAATTTTTTTGAATTATTTTGTAGTTTTGAGAACCGACACACACACACACACACACACACACACACACACACACACACACACAACGTGTTTTCTTACTCTGTAGAAAGTTTATCTGCCATGGAAAGATTATTAAGGTGCGTAATGGAGAATTCCTTTTTGATAGTAGATTTGATTTAGTCTTTTGATTTCATATTTGGTGATTAAATTAAAAAGAGTCCATTCTGCCATTTCCCACAATATAAAACTACCTCCACATAAAAGTAAACTGTAAGAAAATATTCTTTGGCAGGTAAAGCCAGGAAAGCAAAGGTAGTATGGAGTGTCTCGTCTTAATGTAAAAAATTGCAAATCCCTTGCCAATAATTTGACTGACGAGTTACATTCTTCTTAAAGATTCAACATCAGGCTCAGCTTCTTATAATCAATCTAGCCACTGCTCAGATTCTTAAAATCTAGCCAATAGCTCACTAATGTTCAGACTCCTTAAGAGTCTGCCCAAATAAACCTTGTCTTTGGCTGAAAAAAAAAAAAAAAAATTCAACATCATGCAGATCTTCTTATAATTGTTCAATCAAAATTATTAGCTCACCCTCATTTTGTTTCTTCGAGTTCGCACTCATTCTTGCTGAGGATTCTTGTGGTCCTACAAGACTCAGTTTTAATTTGTTTTCCGGTTTTTACTGTGGTACTACAGCTGGTGAGAGCAAAGCCCTAACACTTTTACTAATTAACTTATACTACTTCCCCTTAACCCCCTTGAATCTATTGCAGTAAAGTATCAAATAACCTATCTTTAAAAACTTAGTGTGATACTTAATTATACTTTACTGTATATGGTTAATTCTCCCAAAATGTGTGATTTCAACTATATTTTAATGGCAACATATCAACATAAGGCTCTATAAAAGATATTTTTAATAAATTCAAGCATAAAACAATAGTGTTGAGGACATGTTTCAAAGAATAGTTAGAAAATGTGATATTGGGGATTTCATTTTATGTTCTTTTGGAAAACGTAACATGAAATGCCTCTGCAGTAGCAATTCAGGTTTCAAGCATTATAAGAAAATGAAGGTAAATTTGTATGTGCCATCTTCCAGATCTCAAAGAAGAAAATCAAGAACAAAATTTACTTTTGATTTACATCCAAACTCCACTGAAACAGCAAGTTTCCACAACTTTAGGAATACCATTTTCACAAATGGAGTCAAGCTGCCCTACATTTTAATGATTCCCTACACAAATACTGTCAAATTCAATGCATCCCTGTGGGTTGCATATTGCTTTAGAAAAATCACAATTTAAAGCTATGTTTTATTGTATTGTATTTTAGTTTATTATGTTAAGTAATTCCCAATTACATTTTATGGGAGTATTCATTGGCTACAGTTTGTGGGTCATATGTTTGACCACTCTGGCTTATACCATAAAAATTAAATTGTGGGAGTTCAAAAGATATAGCAATTCTTCGCTAAAATAATGATCAAATATTACTTGAATTCCACTAGGGAAATGCTTTTTGCACAAAAAGTTCAAAGGGTTGCGGCCAGGAGAAGAGAACCTACACTCCAAATCTAGCTGTCTCTTAAAGGTCCTTTTCTTTTTCCTAACTCCCATAGGCAAGAACTGCACTGGTACCTGAATTTGGCAAGCAATGACAAAGAAGCTCAGTCAGGAAACAAGCTGAGTATACATCTGAAGTACTAATGTATCTCCAAATCCACAGTAGGAACTGGCTGGGACTGTATCACCTGTCTGCTCCTTTTCTCGTTACACACCATATACCGCAAAATAGCTTAAGGCCTGACACTTAATTTGTAAAAAATTCCTAAGTATCAGTAAATATTGCCTCAATTATTTTGCTCTCTTCTTCTTGCCCATCTCTTAAATGCATTTTGGTGTGTGGATACATACATACATCTTTACCAATAAATTCTATACTATAATAATTAAATCAATTTCATTTTAATCAGCACTCTTCAACCAAGTAAAGAATTGCTTGATTTTGCAGACAAAATCTGAAGAATTGCTAGATCTAGATTCTAATTAAACTTGCCACTAACTGATAAATAACTACTGTTTAAGTCATAATGTTATTGTAAATGAGTTAGTATGGAAAAGTAGAAATAGAACTGGATAAGGAGGTCCAGAAATCTGGTTTCTAGTACTAGTTATTACTAAACGGCTAATTGACTTTAAGTGACTTATTTATTCACTCCGGACATCAGTTTCCATGTCTATAAATGGGGTTGGCCTGGATGATTTCATAGTTTTTTCCCCACCATAGTTCTAAAATTCTATTTTTATGACAACAAAAGTGTTAAAAGAATAACAAAGGTTGAGAATAACGGTGGAGTAGGACCAAAATAATAATGTTGTTGTTCAGTTGTTTTCAGTCATATCTGACTTGTCATGACCTCATTTGGGATTTTCTTGGCATAGATACTGGAGTGGGTTGCCATTTCCTTTTCCAGTTCACTTTACAGATGGGGAAACTGAGGCAAACAAGGCTAAGTGACTTGCCCAGGGTCACACAGCTAGAAATGTCTGAGGGCAGATTTGCACTCCAGGCCCAGTACTCTATCCAGTGTGCCATCTAGCTGCCCCAAGATAAACATGTGGTTCCCCTAACTCCATCTGTTTTGGAGTTTATTAAAATAAAAAAGTATCAGGAAACAAGGTAAAAAAATATACATGTATAAAATAATAATAGCTAGCATTTAAAGCACTTTAAGATTTGCAAAATGCTTTACAAATATCTTATTTGATCCTTATGGGAGATAGATGCTATTATTACTCCCATTGTACAGATGAGGAAACTGAGGCAGGCAGAGGTTAAATGACTCGCCCAGGGTCTCCTTGCTAGTAAATGTTTGAGACTGGACTTCAACTCAAGTCTCTGACTCCAGATCCGGTACTTTGTCCACTACTACCTAGCTGCCTCTAACTAATATGGCACATCTTACAGCAACATGACTTAGTATTTTTTTGTTTATAACTTATCTATGTTCACAAAAAGACTGGTGTCTATTTAGGAATCATTTGCCAAAATAAAAGAAAAAAAATTCTGACACATGTATGCTTGAGTAAAAAAAAACAAAACAAAACAAAAACACAACAACAGCAACTCTAGTTTGGAAAAAGGTGAAAATTTTAAGGAGAGAAATGAAATCAGTCCCGAGACATTTAAACACAGGGATTCCTGGGGATGAGGTACGGATAAAAATATTTCTGGTGTGACTATCAGTCACAAAGTACATAGGAAATGAGTAAGTAGTTCTCATTGAGCACAATCCCTACTGTAAAACTTACAAAATGTGACAATATAGTCAGACCTTTCCAGCAAACTTGCCAGAGAATCAGAACAACTTAGGGGGGCATCTAGATAAATGGTTACAGAGCAAGCAAGATATGGAGCAAGGTCATCACATAATTCTCCAACTACAATTTCCTTTATGGAAATGAAAATTTTTATTCTTTTGTGCTGCCAAATTGGTACTTTTCATTAAAATAAAAACAAACAAACATGCTTTTCTTCTTTCTTCATCTCTTAAAGTGATATAGTTTCTAATTAAGCATCTAAGGCACAAGTAGATGTGTGCAGAAAACGCACAACATCTGTTTTGTTTTTTTTAAAAGTTTCACATGGAACATGGTATGGCAGGGTCAATACTCTGCCCTAAATTAATAAGGAAATAATTTGCCACTAGGATAACAATACTGTCTATCAGTAGATTAAAAAAAAAGTACGGTAGAGTTTGCTCTTGTCCATCTTTTGTTACTAAAAAGGACAAGGTAATGAATAATTAAGGTAATTTTAGAGGTAGGAACTCTAATTATCCTAGAACTTTAACTTCTTAAATATCATATTTAATGAGGAAAAAACCCTATGATAAAGAAAATAAACACAACTATTCCTTGATAACTTCTCTAAACATAGTAATAGAAGTTGGATGAAACCAGTTTCCTTCCATTTTTGAGCGTTGGCTGCAAATAAGGAGTCCTGAATTTCACAGCAATTTATACAAAAAGTTGAACAACTACAGGTAATCATGGAACAGTAAAACTTCTCTTAAGAAAAAGTTTAACTAAGCATGTGTCATGCTGTAAACAGAATAAAAACAAAACTGGTCCTTCTCATCATGCTGTGATTACTTGTATTATCTGAACTTCATGACGGAGCTTGTTATACATAAAAATTCAAATGACTGGTCTCACAGGTCCAGGGACAGGACGTGTTTGTTGCTTTACCATTATTACAGAAAACAACAACATCGACAAGTTTGTCAATTTAAAAGAAAATTCAGGTCCAATGGAAAATAATTTGCTTTTAGTATTCGTATTACCTTGCGTGTAGGCAGCATCATCAGATCCCATACTCAGTTTCCGGGCCTCACTGATCCTATCCATATGTGCTAAAACAGGGTCAGTGAGGTGTTGAATAGCCTCTGTTTCTACATAATGATCAGGGTGGTTTAGAAGATTTGTAAGTTCAAAGGTTGGGGAAACCACCCCTGGTGAAACAGCAGGGGGCTTATTTGGAGAAACTGTTATTTTAAAAGTATATTTTGTGTTAGGTTGAGTGACCACCACTCGAGGAGAAGTTGCAGTGGTGTTGTTGCCTACTGCCCGACTCTTGGGTGGGTGGTGATGAATAAAGGCAGGGCCCATGCTTACTTGCCCAGACATATTCCTGGAAGCAGCAGATGCTCCAGAGTTCGTTGATATGAAGAGTGTGGGCTGGTTCCGCATACCCTGCTCATCTCCTGTGGTGGCATTAGCAGAAATATAGACCTTGGGCTGACTGCGGGACATCAACTCATCTGTACTTGGGGGGCTGGCAGCTATGTAAACAGTGGGCTGACTTCGAGTTACTGTATGACTATTGACAGAGGAGGGATTATTAGAGGTTCGAGGTCCAGAAGAACGCAGTTTTGAAGAATTGTTTCTTTGTGGGGGTTCAAGTTTGATTTCAATTTGGTTTTTGCGAGGTCCTGTTGAGATATTCTGAATGTTAAATTGGCTATGGGCAGAAGACTGTGAGCTACCGGATGAATGAATTGTTGGTGGCTGAGGCGTAGTAGGTGAACTGATAGGCATATAGACATGAGAGGTCTGATGGCCTTGCTGGTTTGTCTGTTGTGCTGAGGTATGTGACACTGGATTAGATGCAGGATAAGTAGTCCAGGGACTAGGTTGCGAAGGCTGGTAGACTTGTTGAGGGTGCATAGGATTAAACTGAGACACCCATCCAGGATGTTGTGGCGTCTGCCGAGTTGTACCACTAGGAGTTGTGATGTAAGGCCTAATGTAGATAGAATTTCCCTGTGGACTGTTAAGTCCAGGTGGAGGTACACCATGTATGTGCAAAGATGTGGGAGTATTGCGACCAGTCTGAATATTTGGGGCTAAAGTTACCATAATGGGATTGAATCTGGGAGTTTGTTGAGAAAGGTTAGATACTCCTTTGCTGCCTAAGTGAAATCCAAGGTGTGGTGTTGAATTTGAAGCACCAGATATGTTGGGCATTCCAAAAACATTAAAGCCCTGTGGAACTTGAGCTGGTGCTGTCTGTGGCTCCTGTTGAAATAATTCACTGTTGGACTGACCACCTTGGAGGTGTCCATCACTGATACTGTGAGTTAAAGTCCTACTTCCATTCATTCTACTTCCTTCCCTTCCATGGTGATATACATTTTGTGACTGCAAGTCCAAGTTGAGAGAAGTCATGTGATTTCGTAGACCAGCAATTCCAGAATCATCCGAAAAATTCAAGTCTCCTTCACCATAAAGATACTTTGTACTTTCTTGTGACAGAACAGCACAACAGGCATCCAGGTTATTATTATTCTAGAAAACAAACAAAATAGTTCGATGTCAGCAACCCAAAACTCATGCTTATATACTTTATTATCACTACTAAAATATTAACAGACAGAATGAAACCAAGTTTTGTAGATGACCTCTAAGGTCCTATCCAGCTCTAAAATTACGAACTCCTATGTGATTGGTAAGCACAGTTCTCTTATGGACATGAAAGGTTTCCAGGTTTGTCTCTATCCAAGGGCTCGGCAAAAAGGTGCTTAAAAAATATTTGTTGACTGATTAAAAGCAGTAATATAATCACTGGCATAAAAAAGTTGGTTTCTCTACTTAGTGAGAGACTTCAGACTGATGAGGTGGCAGTCTAGTTCTAAATACAGTATCTTCAGCATTGGTCAAGAGGAAAAGAAGAGAGTAAAATAGATACTATCATGAATTTGTACAAACTATTAATAACTGAAATTTTTTATTCTATTTTAGGAGAAACAATAGAACTGAAATAAAAAATGAAATTGGAATACATGAAAACACAAATTAACACGACTAAATTCACTTAACATGAATTTAGTCAGCACCTACTTGGCTACAAGCACAGTGCTATTACATAAATCAATAAACATTTTTTTTAACGCCTATTCTATGGCAATACAAAAACAAAAGTTGCTGCTCTCAAGAAGCTTACATTCTATGAGAATAGACAATACACATATATTGGTAGACTCAAAATATGTGCAAAATAAACAAAAGGTAATTGGGAAGGGGGAGACACTAGTAGCTGGGAAGACTGGGAAAGGCTCATGTGGAAGGGAAGAATCTGAGCTGACCATCAAGTAAACTATGGATACTAAAGAAGTGAAGAGGGAGTGTATTTTAGACTTGGGGACAGACATAGGGCACAGAGAAAAAGATATGGAATGTTTGTTCTGACAGCAAGAAGGTCAATTTGCTTGGGCTTTGAAATGTATGAAGGTGGGTAAAGAATAGTAAAAGTAGTTTGGAGTTAGGCTATGAAATACTCTATATGCCAAACAGAAGAATTAGCATTTAATAGTAGAGGTTACAGGGAATGACTGGAGCAGAGGAATGACATGATTAGAGCTGTGCTTTGGGGACACCATTTCCTAAATATACAATTTAGTTTCTATCCTTATGCCCAACACAATGTAAAACAATAGCCACATTTTGTTGGCCATAGAACTCCTTGATGGATACTGCTTCCCTTCTCT
Organism: Vombatus ursinus; assembly: GCF_900497805.2. Classification (NCBI taxonomy): domain Eukaryota; kingdom Metazoa; phylum Chordata; class Mammalia; order Diprotodontia; family Vombatidae; genus Vombatus; species Vombatus ursinus. Next base: position 3,331,242 of record NW_020952380.1, read on the forward strand.
ATTTTTTAGATTTGTTTTGGAGTTAAGTGGGATCATTTTAAAAAGTAAAGAACCCTATTATTATCCTCTTTCCTAATTAAATCTTTGTGGAGCAATATTCTACTCACTTTTTGATAGGAAATATGAAAGGGTATATACATAAATGGTAGCAGGTATTTGTTAGGGTAAGAGCAAAAAAAGTTCCACAAAATTCAGTGAGAAAGGAAAAGAAAATGGGCAGCTAGGTGGTGCAGTGGATAGAACACCAGCCCTGAAGTCAGGAGAACCTGAGTTCAAATCTGACCTCAGACCAAACACTTGACACTTACTAGCTGTGTGACCCTGGGCAAGTCACTTAACCCCAACTGCTGAAAAGAAAAGAAAAGAAAAGAAAAAGTTTATGAAAAGTACCCACCTCTCAAGGGGTTATTGTGAGGATTATGTGAAATAATATTTGTAAAAAGCACTTAGCACAGTGCCTGGCACATAGAAGGCACTATATAAATGCTTATTCTCTTCCCTTGAATGAAGAATAATTTAAAAAAACCCAACTCCAAAACATTAAAACTTCAATATACAAATTACACAGCATTAGTTGCAGCAAAGTACTTGAAAATATGCTACATAAATCTATGGATGTGTGTCAAAAGGCTTTGTTTTCTAGACTTTAAAAATTTTTTTTGACAGTTTATTTCAAAATAGCTGTAAGACCTTTATACTCTCTTAATACTGATTTTAAGGAAACTTAATAATGGTTCTATTTGTTATGCATAGCATTATAAAGGAAGGTATTTTATTATTTTAATTTTTTGTGGAATTTTGTTGCAACTGAAAAATATTTTCATTAGTGAATGATTCACTGACTGTATGTAGATGGCTAGAATTTCCTGTTTTGACCCAAATACACTAAGTACAAGTGCATAAAGTTAGGGGTCTCTGTTACATCATCCCATTATACACTCTATAACTACAGTCTATTGCTAATTCTTTACTAAAAACTTAATAAGTATATTTTGTTTTTAATTAAATGTCATTTCTGCATTAAAAATTACAAAAAGAAGACTTGTTAATTTACAATAGTTATAAGAAATTAATAACAATTAATGACATTTCAGTTCATGAATTACACCCTAATAAACTTTTGCTTTCATAAACTAAAAGATAGGTAAATGGGATGGTTCAGTTTTTAACTTATGACAGAGGATTTAATAAGATATGCAATGGCCAAAAGGCAGATTCTAAGGGTGTGGAAAAATTAGGCTAGATGCAGGAATGTGTACTTATAAGGGACTCATAAATAATTACAGATCACAAAAATATAAGTAATTCAGTAGGGAGGGATTGAGTTTTTCTGAAATAAGTCTTTTTAGGGCAACTTTATCAGAATAATCATTTACATTAAGGTATAAACACAAGCCAAGTACGAATTATTTTATAACTACTTTATTTATATCTATTGTTCTCATTAAAAGCTTGTTGTAAAAAAATTGAGATACAAATAATCTCTCCACTGACATAAAATTTTGCCATTACAACATAATAGCTGCATTTTAAGAAAAATATTTATCACTTTAAAGTAAAAATGATTCACAAAGCAGTAATAAAAATGATCAAAATTTTAAGTTAAAAATGCAAATGCTCTACAAAAAATATCATTATCATTGGGGGAAAAAATTCACAATGGGAGTATGATTTCTAGATCTGTATTTATCCCAAGCTGTAATTCCTATCTACCCCAAGTGTTCCCTTTTCAAAATTCTAAACTTACATATGGTAGACCCTAACCCTCACTGAAAAATATTGAAGCATATGTATTTGGGCTTAGCTTTTCATACTCCATTGTGAACAAGATTAGCTAATTAAAGACTTTTATCCTAATTAGGCCTGATGTCATGAATACATGTATTTGCAATGTGCTATTTTTGAAAATTATTTGGAATAAAGACAAGCATTGTGAGAAGTCAAGAATCATGCATATAATTTATTATTTTCAGAACTTTTGATTTCTTTGGTAGCAAGTTTTCTTTAAATGTGGGCACTAATTTATTATAACAATAAGTAGTAAAAAATTAATTTAATCATTTGGTAATCAAGTGAACCACAAGTAAATGCATTACAGGTTATCTAAAAGTCAGCTTTTTTTTTTTTTTTTAAACTGGCTCACCTCTTACAAGATTGGGAAAAGATGGTTTTAATATGCTTCGAAGTATAAGATGATCAGAAATTAGTTACATGCCTATTATCTTTAAATAGCTTGAAAAAAGAAACTCTTTAAGATTAGATGTAATTGACAACTAAATAAAATACAAGGCTATTTCATTTAAGTTATGACTCTCCCAATAACAAGTCCTTGACACTTAACTGCCTGGATATATTAAAATCCAAATAAAGGCCCCCAAACTGACACGTCCAATGTGGATTTCTTAGAAGTACTTTAGGCAGACTCATTCCAGACACAAATTTATGGAACCCTCAAACAATAGCAGCTAATGTTCACACTGGACATTCACCACAGTAGCTCTCCCAAACCTTTTCATCCCTCCTCAAATCTCCCATGGCCTTCCCTCCCCCAACCCTCTCAGATGAGAACCTTGCCCCATATTTTACTGAAAAAATTGCAGTTGGTTGCCAAGAGCTTTTTCATCTTCATTCACCTAGATACCTTCAGCCACTATCTCCTCCTTCACCTGCCTCACATGATGAGGTGTCACTTCTCCTTGCCAAGGTCAAGCCCTTCATATTCACAAGGGATTCCAACTCATCCCATCTCTTTTAGCAGATTGTCCTCTCTATCATCCTCATTTTCATTTATCTTCAGTCTCTTTCAGCTCACTGGCTGTGTTCCTACTACATACAAATATGACCATGTCTCCTCCACCCTCAAACTGAAATTGCTTTCTCTACTATTATCAATGACCTTTTAACTGCCAAATTTCCTCATCCCTCTTGACTTCTCTGCAACCTTTGACACTGTTGATCACCCTCTTCTCTTTGATATTCTCTTCTCTCTAGGTTTTCATGACCTAGATTAACTCAGTGAACTTCAATGGCTCCCTATCATCTCTGAGATCAAATATAAAATCCTCTAGTATTCAAAGCCTTTCATAACTTAATCCCCTTTTCTCCCCCAACCATTCTAGTCTTCTTATCCCTTATGCCCCCTCCCTCAAACTCTCCCCCACTCCTGACAAATACTCTGATCCAGTGACACTAGTCTCCTTGCTGTTCCTTGAACAACATTTCCGGATTCTGGGCATTTTCACTGGCTATTCTCCATGGAATGCTCTCTGTGATCTCCTAGACTCCTTCAAGTCCCAGTTCCTACAGGAAGTCTTTCTCAGTCCCTTTTAATTGTAGTGCCTTCTCTGGATTGATTTCTTATTTCTCCTGTATATACCTTGTTTGTACATAGTTGTTTGTATGTTGTTTCCCTCCATTAGACTGGGTGCTCCCTGAGGTCTTTTACCTTTATATTTACTGATGGGCTTAAAAGTGGTGAAATTTTTTTTAAAAGAATGGACTTCTGTTTCTATAGAGGGAGCTCTGGGTGAGGGACTCCCTCCTTCAAAGAATACTGTCACCTCCTCTGCAATTTAGTCTTTAAGATTTGCCTGAGGCACTGAGAAGTTGTTCCAGGTCACAAGAAGGTCAAGAATCAGAAATGGAACTTTCCAGGTCTTCTTGACTTTAAAGTCAGCTCTCTTTATATTAAACCTAGAGATTTCTAATTAAATCAAATTGGTAGGCAAAACTATGTCTAGGTATTAAAGAATCTGAGTTTTTCTGACATTACGAATCAATAAAAATTGAAGATGTACAAATAGTTTAATGGTATATTATGCATTTCATTAAAGAAAATGCAAATAACAATGTAGATTATGATCCATCCTGTTTTGTCCATGTCTTCCTTGATACTGTAGGGATACCATTGGGACATGCAGGCTGTCCACAGGTTAACTAACTCTCCTTTGCTCAATCAAGGTTGAAAGTTTGAGAGTGAGGGGATGACTGAGGATGAAATGTCATGGAGAAGATGGGAGGAGATCAAATGTACATGGAGAGGTGTTGGTCTTGGTAAAGAAACACCTTTTTGTCAGTGATTGGGGGAAAAGGATAAAGGGGGAGATTATGTCAAGGGATTCTGAGATGAAGAGGAAAGGACAAGAAGGAACTCATGGAGAATGCCTCATTTTTTTTTTTCAGTGAAATAGGGCTACATCCTCAGTTGAAAGGGGGGGGGAGTGGGAAGTTTAAGAAGGCTTGAGAAAGAATAAAGGTTTGGAACAACTTCTGTAGGGATTGAGATACAGAATCAATTAGAGATGAATAAAAGGCCTGTCCAGAAATAGTGAGGGCTCAGTTTAAGTTGTGTAACTTGTGAGGCTTTCTTCAGCTCTATTCAAGAGTACCTGGGTAGGGGAAAATTGTATAGTGATAAGTTATATTCAGATAGAGGAAACTCAGAGTTTCTAATTAAGGAAGCAGAACTCTTGTGGATAATGATGAGAAAAAATGTGGCTGAAGTGGAGTAGAAGAACAGGAAATAGGATTTAAGGAGGCTGAGGAAATGGGAGATTTGGGGACTATCAATGTGGATATTGATGTCCTCCTGTATGAGAGCAGGAGTTAAGGAGGATAGCAAAAGGGTAAACTAGGTGCTGAAAACCTAGAGAAAGGAGGAAGAAGCTCCTGGGGGTCAGTAAGTATATAACTGCCATCACTGTTTGGATTGGGTGGAAAATGTTGACTCTGTGGGCTTTAAAAGTGAAAAAGTTGCTGAGTATTGTCTGTAGTGGCAGTAGGAAGCAAGGAACATTCTGACTCTACCTCCAGGACCAAGTGGTTGTGAGTGTGAGATAAGGTACTGACAATGATAAAGATAGCTGGAATGGTGTGTGGGTCGGGGGTGGGGGAGGGCTGGTAACTGAGTGTGAGAGGTCATTGTGAAAGAAAGTTTGTTCATTGAAAAATGGGAATTCCAGAGGGCACAGTAGAAGGAATAGGGAGGGATGGAGTGTGAGATGAATGGAACTGGGTTGAAGAGAAAGGGATGAGAGACCAGAGGAAGGAGTTAGAGATAATTTTCTTACATGGCTAGTGATTAATATAGATAGTGGGAGAAAAAAAAGAAACCAGAAGGACAGAAGAAGGTGGTAGAAGAATACTGAAGCTTATAATCAAGCAAGAAAAATTCATTAAGCACTTACTATGTACTATGCATTGTGCTAAGCCCAGGGGATACAAAAGAAGGCAAAAGACAGTCCTTGCCACCCTCAAGGAGTTTACAATCTAATGAGGGAGATGGCATGCAAACAAATATACAAAAACAAGCTATATACAGGATAAATAGGAAATAATTAATACAGGTAAGGCACTAGAATTAAGAAGGGTTGGGAAAAGCTTCCTGTAAAAGAAGAGATTTTAGTTGGGACTTAAAGGAAGCCAAGGAAGTCAGTAGGCAGAGTTGAGGAAGGAGAGTATTCTAGGCACGGGAGAGAGAGCCAGAGAAAATGCCTAGGGCTGAAAGACAGAATGTTTTAGTCACTAAGGATTGCAGCAGAGGATACAGGGCCAGGCCTAGGTCTGTGCCTTCCACTCCCAGTGAGGCGCTGATCTTGCTACATAACTGACATACTTTTTCCCAGTAAAAGATTTATCTGATGACGGCCTTATCTATCCACATTGATGAGACAGATCACGGTTAATGAGTTTATGGTTGGGAGATAAGAAAAATGGAAGTAGATTTTTTTCCCCCTTGGTTAATAATGATCATTGATTTTTGGAGGTGGAAGGAATCTTAAAAATCTCTTAGTCCAAAGTCATTTTAAAAGCTAAGAAAATATACAAATAAAATCTACGTGACTTGTCTGTGGTCAATTAACTGGAGACAGATTCAGGATAGGAACATATCCAGTACTATGAATCTGAATTATGAAACAACAGGATGATAATTTGGTGCTTTCTTTCACTACTTATAAAATCAACATAAAACTTATATCTATATCTATAGAAATAAATGAACACTGACCTGTAACATGCACCTGGACACAACAACTTCAGGTACCTCAGGAAATTTTTGTCGCAGGTCATGTAAAACCTGAAAATCAATTTGGTGGCTTCCTTGGGCCATTCGTGTACTGCCTAATCAGGACTGTTGTTCAATAGGCAGTTCTAGGCCTTAGTGAAAATAGTATTCATCTCTTCTGTCCAAGCATTTTCTGTAGAGAAAAGAAAGAAAAAAAATTTTTTTAAATGAATTTCTAGTTTTGGAATAAATTGTAGTTCTGGAGCAAATGTTTCAATACTAAAGGGTAGGTGTCTAAATGATAAATTTTATATTAAATATGAAGTTATTTTAGCTTAAAATGCTGTCCTTTTCTTTGTTAGCCTGAATGGTATTCTGTACTCCTTTGTACTTTGACAGTACATATTCGCTATTAATGAGGAATACCTGGGTGCTCATATGTTCTAAATAGTTGAACCAACAGTCATTCAAAATAAGAAACTGCTGTCCAAGTTATTTTCCCTTATCTTTCAAAGGACATCAAATTACTTTGCTAAATTTTTTTTGCTGACCAGTGAGAGGTTCTTAGTGGCTCCACTTAATTCTCTGAACTTAGTTCCTGGAAAATAGTCTGTCTCTATAAATTGATTGCATGCTTTATTTTGTCAGAAAATGAAAATTGTAACTCTTAAGTGTTTTCTTTTTTACTTTAGGTGTCAGAAAATTAAAGAAGCAAATCCATCATCTAACTGTGGTGATCACTAGGTTACTTAAAAATTCTATTATGCTGTTTCCTTTTAGTGTACTCTAAACATACTTTATTTTTTAGAAAAAGATACAATTTTTGTCTTTAAGTATAAAGTATGTTTACTATCACAAAAGTATTCATTTTGTCATATTTGAAATATGAACCACCCTTCTTATCAAGCACTGAAATTAGTCACAATTGTAAACACCTTGTGCCATGTAATTCACTTACACTCAACATGAATTTAATAAGTGCCTACCAGAGCATTTAACTAAAAATTTTTATAACTGAATCAAGTAGCACAAAAGGCATACTGAGGAGATATGTCATTTAGGTTTTAGGGGAGGAAGGGGATGCTAGCAATTAGGAGATCAACTAGGAGTCGAAGACATATCATCTATTATCTTCCTATTTTAACTAATTATTCATGTGAAGTCGTGAGATTCATCATTTATAAGGTCTGATTGACTGTAGGAGTTACCATTACTCTCTAAATTTGTCAGGCTGGCATAAATCCATAATCTTCCTACAGCTCTGGTACTTGTTATGTCCTCAGCATTGTAGATATAAAGACAAATGTGAAACAGTTCTTGTCCTCAAGGAGATTGTATCACAAATTCACAATCTGATTTTTTAGAACACTATTTTGTCAAGAACCATTTCCTTTATTTGAATTTAATATATTAACAAAAAGCCTGGACACTTCCAGTTGTGAGTATTATTATTAATCAAATTAAGAGTTTTCTCTCTCCATTAATAGGCAGGAAGGATTTTCTTTGTTTTGGAGGGGAGGTTTTTTTTTTTAAGTTTTCTAATTTATTATTTTTTAATATTTTTTTTAAATTGAGTTCCATATTCTCTCCCTCCCTTTTATCTCTCCCATACTCACTGAGAAGGCAAACAATATATCAATTACATATGTGAAATCATGTAACACGTTTCCATCTTAGCCATATTGCCAAAAAGAAAGGCAGAAGGAAAGCGTGAAAATTATTGCACTCGTGTTCATCAGTTCTCTCCCTGGAGGTGGACAGCATTTTTTCATCCTATATCTTTTGGAACTGTCTTGGATTATTGATTGATCAGAGTAGCTAAGTCTTTCATAGCTGATCATCATTACAATACTGCCAAAACTGTACACAATAATCGCCTGGTTCTTCTAACTTCACTTTGCATCAGTTCATATGTCTTGCCATGTTTTTTTTTTTTCCCCTGAAACCACTCACCTCATAATTTCTTATAGCACAATAGTACTTCATCACAATAATAAGCCACAACTTGTTCAGCCATTCCCCAACTGTCCAGCATTCCCTTAATTTCCAACTCTTTGCCACCACAAAAACAGCTGCTATAAATATTTTTGCATATATAGGTCCTTTTCCTTTGATCTTTCTAGGGTACAGACCTAGTAGTAGTATTGCTGGATCAAAGGGTATGCAAGTTTTATAACCCTCTGGACAGAGTTCCAAATGATTCTCCAGATGGTTGGATTAGTTCACTACTCCACCAACAATTTATTATTTTCCAAATTAAACTGTAAACTCCTTGGGCATAGGGATTTTCATTCTTTGTACTTGTATCCCCAGTACCTTGTTTAGTTCCTGGTACATAAATAAGTACTTGTTGATTAGTTTTGTAAACACAAAACAGTAGATGTGGTTAGGGCCTGAGAACAAGGGATTATCACCTAATTATTTCTATGCCTCTCAATATAATCCAAGATTAAATTGGCTTTTTTGGATGCTGCATCTCATTACTTACACATATTGATCTTGCAGGCCACTTTAACTCTCAAATCTTTTTCTGACAAACTGCCTGACCAAGCCTCCCCATGTTGTACTTGGAAAAGAGTCTTTGAAGTCAAGGGTAAGATATATAAGTCTAATTAAATTTTATCATTTAGCCCAAATTCTATCCCATTTAGGTTTTTTTGAAGATCCTGACTCTGCCAGTTTCCCTCATGCTTTTGGGTCACCTTAAAATTTAATAATTAGACAGTCTATGATAACTTCACAGTTATCCAGTTATCCAGTACAACAATAAGATGTTAAACAGCATTGGGCCAAGCATATACACTTGGGACACTCCACCAGAGATCTTCTAAGCTAACACCAAACCTTAAAGACTTACTCCTTTGAGTTTATTCATTCAACCAGTCCTGAATCTGTATAACTGGTACTATTGTCCAGACCTTATCTCTCCTATCTGTTCCACAAAAAATGAGATATTTTAACATCCAGGAGCTACAGTTACAGTATTTCTTTGATTAGCCAGTTTAAGTAGCCCTGTCAAAAAAGGTTAGTCTGAGGGACAGCTAGGTGGCGCAGTGGATAGTCAGGAGGAGCTGAGTTCAAATCTGGCCTCAGACCAGACACTTGACGCATACTAGCTGTGTGACCTTGGGCAAGCCACTTAACCCGATTGCCTCACTAAAAAACAAACAAACAAACAAACAAACAAACAAACAAACCATAAAAGGTTAGTCTGGCATTGCCTGTTCTTTTTAAAAATTAAAAAAATTTTGAACCTAAACATTCACACAATCTCCTTTTTATAGTGCTTTCTTTAAAAAAGTATACAATAAATTCTGCTGTCTTGTCTATGCTTCCTTCTGTTTGATTCTGTGCATTAAAAAATGTTTCAATGGCTTTGCTTTTTTTTGGGGGGGGGGGGAACAACTATTTCTCTCCTTCCATACCCATTTAAAACAGGAGAAAGGAAAAATAACAAAAAACAAAAAACCTTGTATCAAATATAATCAAGCAAAATGATTCCACACAGTGGACATGTCCTAAAACGTATGTCTCTTGTACCCTAAACCCATCAATGTTTAAACCCTCTTTTCCATTTCAGATCAATGAGACTCCTTCATGTTATATATTCTCCTCATGCACCCCAATTATGAGAAACAGAAAGGTTTTACTCCCTCTCTTCCTTCCTATAATAGTAGTGTATACTTTTTACCCTCCTTTCTCTTTCTCCATTTAAAGCCTTCAGAACAGAACCAATCTACTCCCAGGTCCTCTGTTTTTCTTATTTAACTCCTCAATACCCTTTGAAGTCACTAAGGTTCTAAAGGAATACTTGTTTCTTCACTCCTCATTAGAATGTTAGCACAATTTCATCATCACAAGGACCCCTCCAATTGCTCAAATAGATTTACCTTTCCAAGTTTCACTGGACTGTTACGGTTGCATTTCAATGAATGTACTTAGCTCTAATCTTTTCATCAGAAATCCTTCAAAATCTATTTCATGAAAGACCCATACCCCTATAGCATAAGCTAGTCTTGGTTGTAAGCTTTTTTATCTTTCGCCTTTTGGAATATTACATTCCCAAACCCCTCACTCACTTTCATTCCTCATATCCAATCAAGCCCTATACTCCTCCTCCTCCTCCTCCTGCTGCTGCTGCTGCTGCTGCTGCTGCTGCTGCTGCTACTGTTATCACCACCACCACCACACCTCTTTACAAATCTTGTCTTATTTGATCCTCACAATAACCTTGAGAAGTAGGTGCTATTATTATCATCTCCATTTTACGTAAGAGAAAACTGGGACAGACATAGGCTAAGTGGTTCACATAGCTATTAAGAATCTGAGGCAGGATATGTTACTCAAGTCTTTCTGACTATAGTCTCCCCTCCCCTTATCCACTGTGACACCTATATGCTAATTTAATAAATATTCTTGTATATGCTCCTTTCTCTCCTCTGATACTGCTACCACCCTGATATTGCAATAGCCTGCTGGTTGGTGTCTCTGCCTTGTCTCCATCCTCAACTTAACTAATCAAAGCTGATGACTTTATCACCCCTACTCTCTACCTCTCAACTCCACTGACCCCTATTACCTCCAGGATCAAATATAAAATCCTATTTGGCTTTGAATCCTGGCCCCTTCCTACCTTTCCCATCTTCTCACACATCATTCCTCTCCACATATTCAACTTCCCTGACACGTTCCTCATAAAAAACTGTGTTTTTCACTAGCTGTTACTCATGTTTGGAACTCTCTTCCTTATCTTCTGTCTTTCCTGATATAACTGGCTTCCTTTAGGTCTCAGCTAAAATCCCACCTTCTGCAAGAAGTTTTTCCCAGTGTTCCTTAATGTAGGTGCAATCCCTCCAGGATCATCTTCAATTAGGGTGTGCGTATCTGTCTGTCTTGTCTGTCTTATTTGCTGACATGTTGTCTTGCATCTTATCTTGATTGCTTGCATGTTGTCTCCCTCAGTAGGCTGTTAGCTCCTTGAGGGCAGGGACTGTCTTTTTTTGTTTTGTATCCTCAGTGCTGAGGGCACACTACAGGCAATACAATCCCATAAACATTTATTAAGTACCATGTGCCAGGCACTGTGATAAACAATGGGGATATAATCAATAAAAAGAAAGGCAGTCCTTCAAGGAGCTTACAATCTAATGCAGGGAGATAGCACACAACAGGAAGCAGGGTGGGGGGTACCTTGTTCTGTGGAGTTGAAACCAGGCAGAGTAACAGATGTAAAGTGGAGCACTTAATATATGCTTGTAGACTTAACTCCACTTCCTGGGGTTGAACTCTTCTGAATCTTTTAGATTGAGAGTATTGTACCTTTAGGAACCTTCTGTGGTGTTCTAGGACAGAGTGCTAGGGTCTTTGAAATCCTGAGGCACTAGGGCTATCCTGGTCTGAGGGAAGCTGTGCAGCACCGAGCAAAATGCTACCCAAGACTTCTGAAGTCTAGTCTCTGACCCTCCTGGAACCTTCTTAGTGTAGAATTTTTCCAGGAATCAAAGTAAAGTGCAGTGGCCTGTAGCTTGAAGATTCTATTTTCTTTTCCTTTTTAGAAAGCCCTGTACTGACATTCTCTATGATCTTTTAAATGTCACTGACAGTGGGCTCAATAATAACTTCTTTCAGTAGGGCAGGATATGAAAATTCATTAAAAGTAACTAGATCATTAAAGGTACTAGGTGTCCTCTATTACCTTTATTTATCTTGTGTCTCAACTCCCTATTACTCACTGTTGTTTTATTCTTTCCAATCCAAAGGTTATCCTCATTGGTGGAGAAAAGAGAAACAAAACTGAACACAGGGCAACTGTCTTTCCTTCATTGTCAGTTTGCATTATTCCACCCACTCTGAGCGCTGGTGTTATCCCTTCTTTGATCCTCCTTCCTCCCATATAGCTTTAAAAATCTACCATTTTTGTTCTCAGATTTCCTCATTAGCCTCAATTCATTGTTTCAGTACTCCTGGCATTATTCTCAAAGTATTATGCCTCCCCCCCCCCCTCCCCGTTACTTGTGCTTGCTTCTCCCTTAATATACACAATCTAATTTTGTTGGTAAGTTCTCTGGACATCAACACCTGCTCTTTCAGATAGTTTCTGTTTTTCCTCTTCATCAGAAAGGTTTCTCTTTATTGTCTTTAGAAATTCTTCAGAAAGATGTTCTCTTTGAAGTTGACAGATGTTACTGTGGATGTCTTTTGTTTTCTGTATCTAGTGCCCTTTAAATCTCTTCTTGAGGAAACCACGATATACACTAGTGAAGTGTCTTGAGTAGTCCATAAGCTGCTGCCCATTTTACTTTTTGAAACATTTAAAAGCTATTTCCTATCATAGTTTCCATAGTTCTCTCCTGTGCCCATTTTCCTAATGTATTTACCAAGTACTAAAGGATATGTTGATTTAATTGGGAGAAGCTTACTGAACTCTTCACAGAATTTCTCTGCTACTTCACCTTCCACAACGGACGCTGGAACACAAGCTGTAATTATCTTCAGGGTGTTATATTTGCTTATAATCATCATGATAACTGAAAATGACCAACTGCGCTATGAAATTTCTTGTTGCCTTTTGGAGCACATGCAATCAACTCTGCCGACAACAGCAACTGTTGTAAATCTTTTCTCTTTTCCTCAAGTTTCCTATGACACTCCCTCACTGCCTCCCTTTCAAACAAAGACCTCACCTCCTAACTTTCTGAGAAAATAGAGGCCCTCTCTTTTCACCTTCAAACAACTTCTAAGCCTGCATTTCTTTCTCCTTTACTCTTCTTCAATCCATCCTCCACACAGCTCACAGTCATTCTTCTAAAGCACAGTTCTGATCATGTCCTCTGCTCAAGAATCTTCAGTGGCTCCCTCTGGTCTCTAGGATGACATAAAACTCCTCAGTTTGTCCTCTAGAGTCCTTCCTAGTCTGGCTCCAGCCTAACTTTCCAGACTTATTTCACGTTGACCCACTTTACATTCAGGGAAAGTGGTGCATTTGCTGTTTCCCAAATTCAATAATCAATTTCCTACATCTATGCTTCTGCACAAGTAATGTCCCCAATGCCTGAAATACACTCTTTAGTTTTCTTTGAGGCTCAGTCCATGCACCATATCCTAGGAGAATTCTCTCTCCCTCTCTAAATTATCTTATACTTAATTTTGTAAAGTGTAATACCCCTTCCCCCAACAGAATATAAGCTCCTTGAGGGCAGAGTTTTTCCTTTTGCTTTTATACTTTGTGTTTTGCATTAAATGCTTATGAATTAAATTTCTTTACTTCCTAAAGAGAACTTGTGAACTCTCCCTTTACCTGCAACTTTTTATGTATTTTTTCATTTACAGCAACAATATCAGTAGGAATATGGTTCTGTCAGTAGTGTGTCCACTCCCAGGTATTTGGACAAAGATGGTAAATTATCAGTTTTAAGCATTAAATTAATGTTTGCAGACAGCCTAAGAACTATGCCATTCTTAGTATCTTTGGCCCACCTTTCTACTATTATACCAACATCACTGCAGAGGGGGAAGGGAAGTACACAGGACTATTACTGATTTAGAAGCAGAAGAGTCAGAGACCACATAGTTCAACCACTTAATTTTACAGATAAGGAAACTGAGGTCCAGAGAATATAAAGTGATTTTGCCAAACTTTCACAGTCATTAAATAACAGAGCCAAGATTTGAACCAAAGTTTTCTGTCTCCAAATTCACATAGTATTCCTTTTACTACACCATACTGTCAGGGCCATTCTGCATTGCTGTCCATTTCATAAAATAATTCATCACTTGGTAGTCAACTTTCCAGTGAAAAGGTTTTCCACCATAAGCTAGACTGGTTTTCATACTGCAGACATGTAGTCTTACTATTAGGGTGATACTTGAAACCTTTCCAGCTTGACAGAACCCACCAAAACTTAATTTTACAGAAAAAGCCTTGAGAATTCAATGTCACATACGTCACTTTTATTTCAGGCAGAATTCTGACATCTTCAAACATCGATCACATTCCACTTCAACACCACACTCAATGCCTACTCCAAAATTACTCTTTTCAGAGCTGGATGACTTTAAAGAAGAAAGCACTAATGAATTTCATGTACACTCAGATAATTTACAATAGTATTTAAATAGCTAAGATAGAAAAACCATGTCATATTAATATCAAAGATCATTTTTGGTTGAAATCTTAGCTAGAGAGCTTTTTTTTTCCATCCTTGATACAGGAACATATTCTAGGCTATAATGGATGAAAACATTACTTGGGATTATTATTACTGACCTTCTCAGAGATAGGTCAAGATTTCTTTTAGCCACTGTAGGTCCCAAACTGTGTAAAATCTGCAATTAGCATCTAAACATTGTGAGTACACATTGCAGATCCTCCTTTGGAGACTAATTCATTGGTTCAGGAGGTAACAATGTTGTGCTGCCCTATACTTTATCAAATGGACAACGGAAGGTCCGACAAAAAGGGGAAGTTTTGACAGTCAGGTTTTTTACTGGTTGGTAGCAACGGCAATGGGGAAATCTTTGATGCTGGAAAAATTTCAAATGCATTTGCTCTCCTGCCCAGGATTGAGGTGCGGCCACACATGACCCACCCAATGCTGATCACCTGGGAAACTGTAACCTGGCTCCATTTTTCTAATGTGGATCCTCTCTCCCTGCAACTAGGTGCAGGGAGAAAACAACCCTCCTCTGCAGCTAGGTGATATAGTGAATAAAGTGATATGATAGACTTGGAATAAAGAAGATTTGAATTCCAATCCTGACTTAAGAGACTTCATGGCAGTGTGACTCTGAATAAGTCACTGAACTTCTTCAAGCCTTTGTTTTCTCATCTGTAAAAGGAGGGGTTGGCTGTGTTTACCTTCAGGGTTCCTTCCAGCTCTGTATCTCTGCTCCTATTATCTTTGATAGCCAAAGCCAAACTCCTCTGAAACTACAGGGGCTCCCTATTACCTCCAGGATACAACAGAGAATGCTAGCTGGTATTTACTATTCCTTTAAAAATTAGATAGATGCTCCTTTGCTTTCCCGTCTCCCTTATGTTTTACATACTCTTATGACAGAGCTACCCCGCGCCTGACCTGCTGTTCCTCACACATGAGAACATGTCTCCTGACCACAGACTTTTTTAATGGCCTGGAGCGTTCTCTCCTAAAAATTTGTCTTCTGGCTTTCTTCAAGATTCAGCTCATCTTCTGACCTTTCCTGATCTCCCCAAACCTCCTAATGCCTTCCCTGTGAAATTATATTTATTTATTCTGTATGTATCTTGCACATACATGGTTATTTATATGGTATACGCTTCATTACTATGTGAGCTCCTTGAGGGCAGGGCTCATGTTTTTGCCTTTCCATGTATTCCCAGCACTGAGCACAGTGCCTGGAAAAAAGGCACTTAAATGACTGCTGACCGGTTAACTGTAATCTATACTAACTACCTAACATTTAAGACAAAGAGCCAAAAACTAGGTCAAATTCAGTTTCATAATCATATGACTTAACTGTTTGAAATACAGGAAAATATGCTGTGAACACTTCTTTTGGGAAAAATATGTATATGTTATGTTGCCTACCTTTAGGCAGCCAAATACGCTAGTTTTCCTACTGAAAACATGACTACTTGCGATAACTTCTCAATAGTTCATAAATTTCCAACGTGAAACTATTCTTGAAGTCTTTCACAATATTCATCTTAGATTTTAAAAGGTTTATCTTTAGGGTTTGTTTTAAGAGCAAATGTTTTGCACTGGAGTAGAACTAAAATAATCTACAGTAGGGAGAGAAGAAAGAAAAATACTTGTTAACTATCACAGGACACTGGTCATTGATTTGGCTTCACAAAATCCCAATTCAGAATAATGACAAAAGTATAACATTTACCATTGAAATTAATATTAAAAATAATTCATATTTCATTTTCTTGATAAAATATCATTTCTTGATAAAATTGGGTACAATTTTATAAAGTTTATTTAAAATTTTACAATTTTATAAAACCTACACAACTCTTTGCCTGAAGATCAATATTCACTATTCTTTGTTTTCCTTTGCTATCTTCCCCTTAGGTTCTTTATCAATAACTACTTATTATTATGATTTATAGGCACCTCAAGGATAAAAGCTCCATAAGGCATAGTGGTCTGCATATTATGCAGAAAGACCCCTAAAGGTCTCCAGGGAGTTGGTTAGATTTTTGATGAAAGATTACGGATTATGGTAGGAAACAGACAAAATTACCACACAGGATGAGAATATGAAGTGTCGCAATTTCTACCAGTTGAGGAAGTAACCAGATCACAGATTCATCAAAGTATCTCTCTGAGTCTCTCAAACACAGTAGTCATAACAAAGGGTTGCAAACATCCTTCTTACCTTAATGTCTCTTACATTGAAAAAGCTCTCCACTCCCCAAAAAATCTCTTCACATGATGCCACAAATAAGTGAAAAATAAACATTTGTTGATTGTGACCAACTGTGATAGTAAGATGTGAATGTATGATGGGAAAGAAATGGCTAGAAAGATTCACTTAAAACCAATAACTCAATGATATAAGACTTGATATAATGACTAAGAACTTGACAGTTTACAGCCTGCCCTCTTCAATTCACGGTCTGCTCAACTACTTTTTAAAAAACTGAGGTAAAGAGGGCCTGAATGGTCCCTAAACAGAAGGGTCTCTGATACTGTCCAGTGCCACAAAGCTAAAGTTCCACTGCACTCATCCAAGAGATGAACTCTCTTCAAAAGACCACAACGACAACAGTTCACATTTATGTAAGTTTTAAGCTTTACAAAGTTTTTCTTCACAACAACCTTGTCAGGCAGGCACTGCCGTATTATTATTATTCCCATTTTAGAGAAGAGGAAAAACAAAGAGAGGAGTTCCATGTTTTGCCAATGGCCACATAGCTAATACGTGCCCGCTGGGATTCACTTGACATGCAGTACTGACTGCACTGAAGAACATGCTCTGTCTGTCACTACTCTGACTTGTCACTGAGTCACAGCCGCTACAAGGTCAGCAGTTCAGAGCTAGAAGGGATTTCAGAAACTATCTGATCCAAATCTCTCATTTAACAAAAGAGGAAATGGAGGCTCAGGGATTCCCAGATTCATAGGTAATCACTGACAGAAGCTGAACCTAGACTCTCTGAATCAAAATCCAAGAAAGCATGGAGAGATTATTAAAAGACATGACGCTGTCCAATCTCAGCTTTGCAATAAAGAAATACAGGTCACGGGCTGAAATGTGATACAGGCATATATAACGTCAACATGCAAAGCCTATGGATGGCGTACTATCCTGGGGGCTTGACCTCAACAATTCTATTTCTCTTCCTATGGCTCACTGCTCCCAATTGGATTAATTCAGCAAAATCTATAAGATAAAATTTAGGAATAGTTCATGATAAATATTAGCAAAAAGACCCCCACGAAAATATTTGCAGCCTGTGCACTAACATCAATTGCTGAGGATGAAATGGTAGAGAAATTCTGTGAAGAGTTAACTTTATAAGGCCCTCCAAATTAAATCAACACATACTCTGATATTTGGTAATTTCAATGCAAAGATGGGAAGAGGTGAGAATGGAGAAAATATCTGGGAAAGCCTGGTTTAGGAAAAGGAATAAGATGGGCAAAAGTCTTGTAGATTACACACAAGCCTCACACTTTAAAATCACGAATTCTTCAAGAAAAGAAACAGTAGGCATTGGTTATGGTAAACATCAAGTAGTACAATAAAGGGTGAAATCAATTATATTTTAACAGAAAGAAAAAAAAAAACTTGTTACTGATATGGGAGTTATCCCTGAGTCAGTTGTGTGATCTGGTCAATTGCCTACAGCATTTCTTTCAGGCCTGCTAAAAATCCCATTATTCCTCTGACACACAGATTCTTTTGAGCACTTTCTGCATGTTGGAAGGTGTTAAGAATTCAGGTGACACTGCAGATTAAAGGAAAGAAGGACCCTTTCCAGCCAGAGATGGTATCAGATAGAAAGTATGGGGCATTAAGTTCAGAATCAGATGACCAATTTGCTTCAGGTGAGTGACAGCACAAAAATTAGCTGAGTTCTACGAGGCTGAGAATAGTTGAGACCTAGGTTTGTTGTTATATCCACCAGGGAAAGGAGGACAAAGGAATTATCTGGAAAGTTTGGAAAGATCCCAGGAAGACAAGGGCCCCTCTCTGGACATTGGAGAGTAACTTCCAGAACCTCTACTACTTAAGGGTACTACCCAGGGAATTCTCATCTTTTCCTACCAGGCTGTATCATTTCCAGGAATTCATCATTCTTTAAGATGAAAACTTTGAAACTCACACCTCCCTAAGATCATTTCCCACCCCAAGTGTATGACTTCATCATGCCCTACCCCCTGCCCCACCAAACTTTTCAGGTTCTTTTTAAGTTTTGTCTCCCCCATTAGATTGTGAACTCCTTGAGGCCAGAGACCGTCTCATGCCTTTCTCTGTATCCCCAGAACTTAGCTTAGTGGCTGGGTCACACAGGCGCTTAATAAATGTTTACTGACTCTGACACTAGTTGTCTCTGGGGAAAAAAAAAACCCTCACATGTCCTCTCATCTCTTTTTCCACAAATCTCCCCACCTAAGAGTTCCTTTTCTATGTGAAAACACTGAGTCATGTGAGGTGTAGAGACTTCCCCACCTTAATCACAGTAATGGAACAAAGAATGGATCTCTGGAGACCTGGCTCCCAGTTCTGCTAGCATCAGACCCCATTCTATCTCCTCACAGGTCTATCTCCCTAGTAAGTGGGGAGTATGTTGCGAAGATGCCCAACTCCTATAAAGCTTCTCATTGGTCACCAGTCAGACAACAAGCATTTATTAAGCCCTTACTAGGGCCCAGGCACTGTGCTAAGCACTGGGGATGAAGGCCTAGAATGCCCTCACCATCCACTCTATCTCATGAATCTCTTCACAATTGTTCAAGTTCTAATTCAAATCCTCTTGAGAGTAGGTAGAGTGTTGCACCTGGAGCCAGAAAACCCAAGTTTAAATTTGGCCTCAGATACTTACTAACTGTGTGACTTTGGGCAAGTCACTTAACTTCCGTCTGCTTTAGTTTCCTCAAAATAGGGATAATAGCACTTACCTCCCAATATGGTTGTGAGGATCCAAATGAGATAACCTTGAAGCACTTAGCACAGTGCCTGACACACAGTTGATGCTTGGTAAATGCCTATCTCCTACCTCCTTCCTACCACATGGAAACTTCCTGGACCACTCGTCCCCATTGTGATCTCTCCTCCAAAGGACACCACAGTTAGAGAGATAGCACTGAGTCCAGACACCTGATTTCTAGTCTCTGCTCAGCAACTTATGTAACATATAACCTTGGGAAAAGTAATTTACTGTCTCTCAGTCAGACTAAATAATGTCTACAATCCTTTACAGCTTTACATTGAGTGAAAGCTTCTTGAAGACAGTACTGAGTTTAGTATTTTTGCATCCCTCACAGAATTTAGTAGTGCTAGGCACAAAAGAAATGCTCCCTAAATACTTACTGACGCATTAACTAAATATCTATTAGTTTTTTCCATGCCTTGAGCAGAACTAGGTCCCTAAGGGGACAGCAGCTGCAATGCCTTATGGTTCTGTTGGCAAGGCACCCTTGGGAAGAACGTAGAAGAAGTGAGAATATGGAAGGTTTGCAGAAAGCACTTTTATTGGCTCACTCCCCACCCACCTCCTTCCCCTGTCCCAACTGATTACTGTCCATAACCCAGAGTCTTATAAAATTAAGAGACTCTGAGAAATACAAGAGTCTTCCTCTTGTCCCTCTATCATTGAGTTCCTCTCCTGCCTCAAAAGCCAGGAACCAGTCAAGGGCTAAGATGGACAAAGTGTTCCTGCTGGGCCTCTCTCTGCTCTCCATCTCTTGGGAAGTGAATCCTGGGACAGAATGTTGGGGATCTTGCAATCAGTGTTCTATTTCTCCCCCAAAGTTCAGTTCTAAATAATAGAGTAGAGGTGATTAAAAAAAAACAAACCAGCACCTCTTCTTTTTCTTTAACTTTCTTTTCTCCATGTAATCCCTGGGTTATTTCTCAGATCTCTCACAATATTTAACTCCTTTTGGGGTTCTGAGAACAGCAGCAAGTCAGGGGAGGAAAGAAAGATAATAGGAATTAGGGAACTAAGGAGATGTAATGTCATCTGTGTTTCAAGATGGGGAAATGGAGTTCTTCAGGAGAACAGAGGGACCACTTCTGACATGCAATGCCTTTAAAAGATTTGCAAATACCGGCTGTATGGAGAGTGAGGGCATATGTACTACAAGAGAAATACTAGTATGTAGAACAGATTCACTACAACGCAATGGAACAGAGTAAGAAAACCAGAGTACCAGCTTGAGCTGCCTCTGACTTGGCCTGTATAGGCCCTAAATGTGTGTGTGGGGTGCTGGTGGGGGGGATGGGGGAGTAGAGCAGGAAGGGAGAGAGGTCACTATGCCTTAAGTTTCCTTGGGGTGGGAACAATAATAATACTTCTATTTTCATCACAACAAGCCTGGGAGGGAAAGTTATACAGGTTTCCTTATTCTGAAGTCATGTAACCAGTTTGTGACAGAGCAGGACTTAAACCCAGTTATTCTGAATCTACGTTCACTGTTCTTTACAGTCACCATGCTAAGAGGAACAATGTGTCCTTTTCCTATATCAAGAGATCTACAAAGGAGATATTCTGCAAGTTTCAAATAGCAAAAGTAAAGGGTTGGGTTTGAATTCTTCTCTCCAGCTTATGGGCTGACTCTGGGGAAGCCTCTTCAAAGATGACCCTTTTTCCTTTCTCAGAGTGGTACCATTTTCATACTTTAATGGACTGTGCTAAGAACTGCCAGCAATCTTACAACAAAACATATGGCAAGGTAGCTTTCTTGTTTTGCTGTATTTCTAACAAATGTAATTAATCTTATCACCCAGAGGTAAAATAATTTTTAAAGGCTTTGTTCCCTCTGCCCTCTCACCACTCCAAACAATAGGCCTTCCTAAAGGCCTCAAGTCCTACTGACTTGGGAGGATGAGACATTCAGAAGGTAAACAGAAGGACATCTACCTGTACATTATATAAACTTGATCATCTGAAGTTTTGGCACTTCATTTGAAGTGAACTTTGTCCCTTAATTTCCAAATAAAGTTTTTTTCTTTAACTCAACAACATTTCACTTGCATTAATGACCAAAAAAAAAAAAAAAAATATTTTCACTTATGACTAAGCCAGGAGAGCTCTGGATTACCTTGATATGCCAGAGGTCAGACTGGAGCTGCGCCAACAAAAGAGTTGCCAACCAGATGTGGGGTATCGGTTATCAGAAGGAAAAGGATACTTCTAATGGGACTGAGTTTGGTATTAGGTTGTTACTGCTAGCCATTCTCCTGTCTGTGAGTCATTATTTCATGGAGCCTTTAGGTTACTACAGGACAATCAGGAGATAGTCTTGAAAAGTCCTAGAGAATATGGATTCTAGAGAGGTGAAGAGACTATAGGAGATAATATAGTCTTCATCATTGTTATTACCCAGTCCCCTATGGGACATGTACAAGATGCCAGTTTCCCTTGCTAAGTTGTACTTGTCCCTATACCACCACCACCACTTACTGGATTAAGCTCACAGTGTGATATAGGAGGGTTGGGAATGGGAATGGCACATCAACTCACTGGGAGATGGTATCTTCATGGATGGGTAATGAGCTATTCCTTCTAAAGCTCCAAATGACCCTAGTCTAGCAGTCAGGTGGACAGTACTGCATGAAGCAGTGGGCAGTCCCATAGAAATTAACAGTGGAAACTGCACTTTTAGGTAATTCCAATCTCATAGGGTTGCAAACTATGTTAAGGTTTGTCATCTGGAACAGGGGTTCTGGTAATACTGAAGCTCTATATTAGCAGAGCACAGATTCTAGGGGTTTTGCACATGACTGTGAGACAGAACAGGCTTTAATAGCACATCATTCTAATGAGATCCTAGTAGTTTGGGGGACTTTAGGTTCTCACCCTCTGATGATTTTTTAATGCCTCTTTGGGTCAAGTATTTAAGGACAGATATTGTGTTACCCTTGGGAAGTTGGCCTCTGGAAAGAACACTGGCTATGTACATTCATACCAGGGAAATAGTTGGTAAGGAAGCTCAGAGAATTGATATTAAAAAGGGGATTTGCCAATGGAGAGCCTCAGTTACATGTTACTTGTCTGTCCATTCAGATTCAAGGCTTCTTCTTCCTCTTGGTGACAACAACATTAGAATTTTTTAAATCCTGACAACAAAAGCCTGGAGAAAAATAGTCTTCAGAGATCTTGGTCCTGTCCCCAAGCAGGGCTTCTCAGGAAGGCCCCCGAACTTCTCTCTTCCTGCCACTTGCTTCATCCTTTCATCACACCAAATCATCCCACCACCAATACCTTTCTTACCCCTTTAGGAAACTCTCATGGCTTCTTAGCCTCCTCAACTGAGGCTTACAGCATATTTCACTAAAAAATTGAAGTCATTTAATTAAAGTTTTCTGTTCTCCCCTCTACCACATCTCCCATCATTCAAATGCCTTTTGCCACTATCTCTTTGTTCACCAGTCTCACATAAAGAGGTGGCTCTTCCTGCCAAGGCAAATTCCTCTACATGCACAATTGATCTCCTTCAATCTTGTCTTCTCCAGAAGACTGTCCTCTCTAAAATCCCCACTCTCTTACTAATCTGCAATCCATTCCTCTCTACTAGATGCTTCCTTGATGCTGCTTACAACATAGCCATGCCTCTCTCATTCTCAAAACAAAACAACAACAAAAACCCTCCAAAAACCCAAAACCCTTGTTTGATCTCACTATCCCTGCTAACTATCATCCTGTTTGCTGGCATTGCCATGCCTTCCTTCCATGTTGTCCTTCATGATTGGGTTGAAGGTATGATAGCACCTCTATAAAATTTAGAGATATGATACTTGGAGGGATACATACATATATATGTATCCTTTTTTCTTTTTCTTTGGTGAGGCAATTGGGGCTAAGTGACTTGCCCAGGGTCACAACAGCTACTAAGTATCAAGTGTCTCAGGTCACATTTGAACCTCGGGCCTCCTGACTCCAGGGCCAGTGCTCTATCCACTGTGCCATCTATCTGCCCCCCATATGTATCCTTAAATAGGCAAAAGAGATGGTCTGAAATTAGCAAGATGAAATATAGTAATTCCTAGATGTCACTGTAAACCTACGGGGGCGGGGGGGAGTTGTAGGAAATGATTGGCACAGGGACCTCTACAGCAGTTGCTAAGTGACATTTCCTGGCTCTTCCTTGTTGGATTCCCCCTTTGCTAGTCCCAGGAAGATTTCCTTTGCATGGCTATGTGCCTGGTGAGACACTGTCTCAGTCTTAACTATTATTATCTTCTATGTCATCCCCCAGCCATCAGACTGTAGTTCTGTTCCCTTTTCACACCAGCACACAACAAATCAGGATAAAAGTCCACAAAGTAGGTTAAAAATCAACTTGCACAAATAAAAGGTGGCAAAGACATGTGTAGACATCATTACATATGACAAAGACCTAAGGTGTTCAGTGGTGTACTGGAGCTGCTTGAATTAGTTCTCTAGAGACAACTGTTAAATTTTATTGTGAGCATTTATACCTCAGAAATTCTCAAATGTACAAATCAAGATTTATTGTTTTGTTGGCTGTCCAGACTTAAGAGAGTGATGGAGAAAATGTTAATAATGCAGATTAAACTGAAAAGGGTGTTGAAGGCACATTTTTTCCCCTCAGAATGGCAGTTACTAAATATATACCAACTCACCTTTGGGTTTAGTGCACCATAAGCTCAATGAGTCAACAGTAACATAGAAACCAAACAAGTTAATACAACATTAATCTGTATCAATAGAAATATAGTGTTAGAGTGAGCCAGATGATAGTTCTCTATCATGCCCTGGTCAGACCTCTAAAATTAATTTGTAAGTTATGGGGTATTGCGTCCAAATTTGGGTGTCATATTTTATTTTATTTTATGTTTTTTGGCTAGGCAGTGCGGTTCAGTGACTTGCCTAGGGTCACACAGCTAGTAAGTGTTATGTGTCTAAGGCCGAATTTGAACTCAGGTCCTCCTGAATCCAGGAGCTCTGTCTGCTGTGTCACCTACCTGCCCCAGGGGTGTCATATTTTAGAAAGAACCCTGATCACCTGGAGTTGTTCAGTGGAAGATAAACTTATTCCAAACCATCTTACATGAGGATCAGTTTGAGCCACTGGTGATGTTCAGCTTAGTGAAGTCTTGGAGGTGACATGATAGTTGACTTCTAGTATTGGAAAGGTTGTCACATGGAAGGGACATTATATCTGTTTTACTTTGAGGAAAAAAAAACTAGGGCTATTTGGTGGAAATTATAATAGGAAGGCATATTTTGGATCAATAAAAAGACAAACTTTAAACAATTAGATAATTCGAAAAGGCTTGCTTTTGGGGTAATGAAATTTCTCATTACTGTAGTCTTTCAAATGGAAGCTGGATGGTAATTTGTTGAGTAATTTCAATCAATGTGCTAGCAGCTGTTGCCATGATTTTTCTTTGGGTGGAAACTGGACTACTCTGAGATCCTTTCCAAGATGACACTTCTATGATTCTATATTTCTATGGCAAAGTAGAAATTCATATATAAAAACCTAATTTGGTCATAACTTTTCAGCAACATACCCACTGATCTTTAAGCTTACACATAGATTTAAAAAAAAATCTATACTTCAAAGGATATGTAATCTCATCAATGTGGTACTACCTCCTGGAAGCAGCGAGGTGGGGATCCAAGAAGAAAGAACTTGAGACTGTTACTTGGCAACTGCTATAGAAGTCCCTGTGCCAATCATTCCCCCCTAATCCCCAGAAGGTTTACTGGTGAGGTCTGGGAATTTTATTTTATCTTGCTAATTTCAGACTCTCTCTCTTGTCTAGTAAGTATACAACTGACCCACACCTTCTTCCCTTTTGCAACTCTTGCTTATATCTTTCCATGAATCTCTCATTGATGATCCACCCAGTGCACAAGCAGGCCTCTTTCTTGATCTTCTAACATTCCATGGATCAAATAAGATATCTGTAAATCACTTACATAATGCTTGGCACATAGCAGGCACTTAATAAATGCTCATTCCCTTCCCCCAAACCCCTTCCAAGGGTAATGGTGCAACATTTGAACTGTTTCTTATCATTTACATAGCTGTTCAACTTCTTTTCTGATTATGAATTTCAGAGGTCCTCCAGTAATGTCTCCTTATGGCACAAAGGTGACTCTAGACCCTTAAAGCCTATGTCAGCAGAACATAAACTCTGGAAGCCTATTACTAAAAAATGTTGCGACAATATTTTTAACAAACAAGTTCCTGGGGGGTGGGGTGAGGTGTGTGATTGATTATTATGCAGTTGTCTGAAAATTGGCCTGGCTATATTTTTAGGCTCACAACCAACTTGGATGTAGAATGATTAGTTTTGTTAGCCACAGCAACTCTCAGTCTCTCAAACAACTAATTAAGTCAGAAAAAAGTTGTTAACTGAATTGATGAAGTATTCTTCCAATTATTTTTCAGATTCTTCAAATATTCTTTTAGGCCATTTATTACATGCAAAAAATAAATTGCTGCTTACTTACATGGATCTATCCACCGGGTTATCTAAAATGGTTAAGTCCTTCGCCATTTGAAGATGACACTCTGGTGATGGCATAAAGCAATGTAAAACTACAGGGGATACTCAGTGTGATTTACCACTTATCATGAAACGCAACTGCCTTGGGGGTGGATAGCAATCTTGTAAGTGAAAAATAAAGAGGTGGGAGTATCTGACTTTACCATGGTTTTCCATACTAATGCATTTAAAAACAACTACCACCACTACAATCACTGTAAGAAAGGCCCAAGAGAGCTGCATATTTGGCTTCTGCAGCAGAAGAACATGGTCGTAAGCAACAGGTGTTAAGAATGAAAAGAGAAGTGAATATGTCAATTGCCACAAAGGAAGTGACCAAGGAACATACTCCAAATCAAGAAGTGTTTTTCCCCCCTTTTGTTTGTGTGTGTGGGATTTGGGGTGGAGGATGGGGAAGACAGGAGAGAACAATTACACAGGCAACAGAATCTCCATTATACACACTAGAGCTCCTCTTGGGTCCTTCACTCTTAAAAAAATCCCCTAACTTGCCCTCCACTATGCTAATGGGGATAACCACCGTATCTTAGAACTGAAAGAATTTTGTTACAGATCCCAGGAACAAGTCTGAACGAAATTGTTTACAAAAGCACTGTTACATATGTTAGTTGGATTCTATAGCACTATTACTATGTTATAGTTTGTATACTTAAACGGATTTACAAACTCAATATGGGTACTTCCTCCACTAATACCCATGCATGTCTTCTCATTCTGTGCCATCCTAGTTCATGCCCTCCAGTAAATATTCCATTGGGGATCCACCAATGAGCTGAGGACACAGTAAAAACGTAAACCCTATTCTCCTTTTTTCCCTTCCACTTAGAATCTGCCCTTCACCCCTGTACTACACTGCAAAGGCAGTTGCATTTCAGTGATAAATGGTGGGTCACAGACAATTTCAAAGGAAGCTACACATCAAGGGGAAGTCTAGTTATCTTTTGGGGTGAAAAGTTAGAGAGAGAGATGGATGAGAATAGGGGTTGATTCAGGATTATATAGGAGCAGGTTAGAATTTGTACACCAGCAACTGGCATAGTTGCTTCTCTTTCGATTCTTACCACCTGTTGCTTAGGACTACGGTTTTCTCTATATTCTGCTGCACAGGCCAAATATATAGTTCTCTTGAGGCTTTCTGAGAAGTGGTTGTTGTAGTGGTAGTTGTTTTTAAACTAGCATTTACATTTTAGGGAAACCAGCACAGTGTGAGGATGTCCAGTGACCTGTATATATAATAAAATTCTATGCCATGTTAGAGCCCTTCACAACCTGACTCTCTCCTAGCTTTCCAATTTCATTACACTTAATTCCCTTTTCCATGAATTCTATGTTCAGCTACACCGGTCTCCTTGCTGCTTCTCACAACATTTCATCTCTCAAGTCCACACCTGTAATGTTTTTTGCCCTCACTCCTATCTCTTAGCTTCCCTGGCTTCCTTCAAAACTCAGCTTAAATCTCATCTTCTGCAGGACAATTTTCTTGACTGCGCTCTTCTCCCTCATACCAGCCCCCCACCCCAATCCCATGCAGTCTTCCCTCTGAAATTTCCACCTATCTACTCCGTATATTTCTGGCCTGTACATAGTTATTCACATATTGTTTCCTTCAAAAGAATATATGATCCTTGAGGAAGAGACAAAGTTTTTGCTTTTCTTCATATCCTTAGCACTTAGCAAAATGCCTAGCCTTAGTTGGTACTGAGTAAACGTTTGTTGTCTGAGTTAAATAATTGTTTGGGGGGACAGCTTAAGAATTTACCACGTGTAATTAATATTGGATCTAACACAACACTAACTTACATATTAAAAAAACATAACTCATTCACAAGTTGGGAAGTGCCAACTTTTGAAATGATAAGTAGTTTCATACCATAATTTTGTTTGGAGGGAAGTTCTCAAATTAATGTACCTTTCTATAATTATTTCCAGCTTTACTGAACAAACCACTTCTTCAAATTTTGCTCAAAGAACTTCTCTGCATTTCCTTCTGAGTATATACATATTCCTGAAAGATTCTGTTTCTCTCCTCAAATTTTCCTACAGCACTTTGTCTGGACCTGCCCTTTGTCCCCATCACATATTTCTGTCTATTATACTTATCTGTGTATATGTTATATTACAAGGCCTGATGGCCCATACCTGTATTTCCATACTAGGAAAGCCTGATGTTGTTGGATTTGCTTGAGCATGGGAATTCCAGTCAGATGTCTGAACTAAGTCCAACACCAACATGGTCAACCCCTAGGGCAGGAGGCCACAAGGTTTCCTAAGCAGCAGCTACCATATCCAGGAAAAGCAAATCAGCTTTAGGATTGGGCTGTGAGTGGCCACTGCATTTCCAGCCAGGTGAAATAGGGAGACAGTTTAAAAAAGGAAAAAAAAAAAAAAAAAAAAAAAAGAAGAGGGAAAAGAAAGGGCTAGATCAACTTTTGTTGTCCATAGTGTCTAACAATGCCTTGCACAAAAGAGGCACTTAACAATCATTTACTCAACTGAATTTAAAGTATTCTTACCCTTTCTGTGCTTGTAATCTTTCTAATCTACTAAGCTGGGCTCCCCAACCATCTCTGTCTTAGACACTTAACTCTACTAGGCACCATTCCTGTATGTCTTCTCAGTACCACCCCTCCCACCCCCAGCCAAATTTTTAGTGAAAGTGAAAAATGGACAACAAAGATACAGACAGGGCCTTTCCGGATTGATAGGACAAAAGAGAGCTGTTTGTTCCGTGTGTGTGATGACTATGACACAATGTAGCAGAATGAATGAGACTTAGGGATTGCATTTTTGTAAGCATGGTGTAATGCAGAGGTGTCAAACATGCCTGTAACATCCCTCCTATGGCCTCACAAGTGAGGCCAAAACCAGATTAAAATGTAACTGGGAAATGTCTGACAAAATAAATAAAATTGTGGTTTTCTAATATGTGGCATGTATCTCCGTGGGACTTTCTCTACCACAAAGTATGGTTTAGGTACTTTCACCTCGTCTTCCACTGATTTTCAGTTTCTTTTTGTGTTACTTCCTCTTTCCCCATTAGAATGCAAACTTTTTGAGGGTAGGGACTCCTGCTTGTATTTAAATTCCCAGCCCTTAGCACAGTTCCTAACAGATGATCCTGCTGACTTGAAATAAAAGAAAGCAAAAACAGTTAAGAAACTTAGCTGGAAAACTGATGTCCAGGGAAAAATACTCTTAAAATGAGTGATCATATCACCATATAACTTTCTTCTTCCTTTATCAAAAGGCAAGAAAGGACACATGGAAGTCAAAGAAAACACAGCAAGAGTCTTACAGCTAACTAGGAATGCTATAATGGTCAACTAAGGTTGTTCTTCTCATTAGTTATATCAGCCTCAACAAAATGAATAGGAACTGAGAGCATGATGAAGAGATCTTAGAATGACTTAGGATGGCAACATGTTTTCTCTAGGAGAGGTACAAGGGGAACTACTGATGGATTCCAGGTTTAGTTCTCTCATCTGAGTCACTCTCATTACTGGTATACATTATTAATTGGAATAGTGTACACTATTTATATTGTTATTTCTTCCTCTCTCTTTTTGTTTTGCTCAGCATGTATAAGTGAATTCAACGATCAAACTAAATTGTATTCAACAAACCAGCTCTACCCCCTCCCCCACCCCCATTATTTTCCATAAGCTGATGTGCAATATCATCCAATGGATTGTTAGTGATCAAGTCTATTCTAATAGAAAAGACATGGGACTTGGAGTCAGACTACTTGGTTCAAGGTACTCTGATATTAGGTGCAGGGCAATGGTTGTGACTTTAGCTCTTGGAGCCTTTGTTTCTTTTTATGTAAAATTGGGATGATAATACTTGCCGTTAAGAGGAAAATGTTCATTGTAAGATGCCTTATAAATCCAAACTGTTCTAAAGGTAAGGGTCTCTATAGTTCCACAGCAAATCTGGGTTTAACTATATATGAAGAAAAAGAATCAGGAACCAGTATAGAATGTTATAAGGTACTATAATAATTGAGTTTTGAGTAAGAGGAGTTTGTGGTTATTTATGACGGCAAGAAGGAGATGAAGACAGTGACCTTGGAATATTTTGAGAATACAGAAAAAAAGGCTACGGGGCACGAGACAAGGAAAAATTTAACACATAAAAATGAAAAATGGTTCATGAAATGTAGTTAATTGCCAAAAGATCATTGGCAGAAATAATTCAGACCCTTTTGCATAATTTGATGCCAAGAGAAAGAATTGGTGACTGAAGAGGAAAACATTTCTGCACTTCCAAAAGAAAATAAAATGTATCCTATAAAGGTTTTTTTTAGGTTTCAACAACTCCAATGGAAAGTTAAGGGTAAATGGATTTCTATCCTCTTACTGATTTAAAAAGTGCAATAAACAATTTTAAGTATACAATGGTTTTTAGCTAAGTCCATTTCTAAGGAAGATTCCGGAAAAAGTAAATGGTTAAATTTCTAATGTTACTAAGTTTTCTAACAAAGGAAAGGACCAGTTTATTTATATTAACAACCTAAAGAGTTCTAAAAGCATAGTCATAAGATACAGACATCTGCTGTTAATGCTATCCTTTCCCCTACCCTCAATACATATATCATATTCTTGAACAGGCCTCAACTTTTCTGTCAATAAAATGTAAAGAAACAGATTAAATTTCAGTTCCAATTAAGTAATAACTCAAGGTTTATCTAATAAGTTCAAGTGCCATACATCTCTTCCTTGATTCCCTACCCAAATGAAATTGTTTATTCCTTCTTAAATAGTACTAGTAGTTTTCTTTCTCAAATAGTACTAGCAGTTCTCTTCTATCTCTCCTTTGTACCTTGCTTAGGGTTTTTAAAATAAAATTTTATTGTCCTCACAGTAAATTTTATGGGTCCTTTATTCCTGTCCTTTTCCATACTCACTGCAGCATGATTTTCAGAAAATTGCACATGTGACTGGTAAGAAAGCAAAAGAATAGATAAACATACAGTTTTTCTATCTTAAGTCTTATTGGTATTGTCTCATTATCCAAGAATAATATCTAGGAGAGACTTCCACAGATCACTGAATCTGTCTATGGCTCTCTCTGGCTGATCACTAAGGAAAGATTCATAGCACCCTTCTCTCTTTAGAAAGTAGCCCTTTCAAATTTTTTTTATCATTTCAATAATCAACCAACAATTCAAAAAGTTGTGCCTGGCCTATAAAAAATCTCTGCCATATTCACGTAAGATATTTCTTATCCATTAATATGCAGGATACTTTATGGTAAATTTTGTGTTATGTAACAAATATATTCCTTAAAGTGAAATGTATATGTTTTTACATTGACTTACAATGATTTCAGGGATATGTTATTATTTTCTACTTACCTTCAATTGGCAATAGCTCCTAACATCTTTTCATTTTTCTTCTATTTCCCCTATACTACTAAACCTCTCACTATCATAAAAATTTAAGATCAGTTATGCCTTCCAGGACAGGTATTAAGGTCATCTATTCTTGTCTGTGAAAATTTACATGAAGATCATATACAACATTTGTCAAGTGGTCACCCAAACTCTTAAAACCTTTAGTATTTCCTTCCTGAAACAATTTATTCAATTACCAGACAGTCTAATAGTAAGGAATGGTATTCATTCCTTCAATAAACATATATGTTAAGTACCTGTTATTTTCAAGGCACTATTCAAGGTAGTGGGGATTCAAAGACAAAATGAAAAAGAGTATTCCCTCAAGGAACTTAAATTTTATTCTACTAGATGGGGGAATGGGAGTGAGGGGGCAGGAGATACAGCATTTAAATAGATAAATAAATGGAATTAGAGGGAAAGAAAGAGCTAACACCTAGGGGGATTAGTAAAGACTTATCATATAAAGGGATACCTGAGTATCCTTGAAAGAAGTTAAGAATTCTAAAAGGTGGGGAGAAGTTAAGGGGCAAGCACTTTCTAGGCATTGCGGGAGTTAGTGCAAATGCATGGAAGCAGAAGATGGAACACCTATGTTGAGGAATAGAAGTGAGTCAGTGTTGACTAGAATGGAGAATGTATGAAGGGGAGAAATAAGCCATATATCTATAAAAGGAGTCTGGAGCCAGAGTATGAATGACAAACTGAACAATTTCTAATATTGAACTCAAATCCTAATGCTATTAAACACACAATGAATCTCAAGGAGAATTTCTTTGTTTAGAAGAATTACATGATAAATCCTTTCGGTAAAAAGGCTTTTACCCTAATGATATGGCTAAGCACCTGCTAAAGCAGAGTGGGGTAGAAGTAGTTGATAACAGTGGCTGAAGTCAGAGGATATGGGCGTGAATCCCTGCTCTATGACTTACTGGTGTATGACCTTGGGCAAGTCACTCTCTATGCCCATTTCTTTGTTTGCAAAATGCCCCATGCTTGGATCACAGCTTTAGTTTCCTTTAAAGTTCAGTTGAAGAACTTCCTTAAACATGAAGCTTTTCCTCATCTTCCCAAATGCTAGTAATCTGCCTCTCAAAATTATATTTTCTATATGCTTATATCTCCCATAAAATATCAACTCAGATTTTTATTCATTTCTTTGTGTCCTCAGAACCTATCAATTACCTTACACATAGTAGGAATGCTCAAATTCTAGCTGATCACTTTTTATAATGGAAAAAAAAATTACAATGCCCTTGTTTCCCAATTTGTGTACTGCAAATTATTTCCATGTTTTATTACCCAGTAAGATACATCTTTAAATTAAAACCTTAGCTCCTCCCAGTTAAATTGCCATAATGTCCTTAAATCATTTTTTTCAAAAGCTGTATTTGCCATTCTTTTAAATAACTTCTGCAATTTTCTTTTCCCTTCTCTCCTATTTCTCCACATTCTTTCAGAAGTTTGATGATAAAAATCTGAACAAAACAATGTAATTAAGGTCTGACAAATGCAGAGTGTAGGATTGCTTCTTTGCCTTTGTGTGTCACAAGTCTTTTAATACACTCCAGTACCAGAATTATAGAATCTGGGGGTTTTAAGAGGGAAAAGGAAATCTTGGAAATTACCTAATTCAATGATATTTTACATGAGGAAACCAACTCCAGAGTATATAGTAACTTGCTCAAGCTCACATATCTAATTATTGGTAAAACTGAGATTAGAATTTTGGTTGGACTTCTTGTTCAGGTTCTTTTCTCAAGATGTCTCTCATGTATTTTTCATAGTTTTTCCACAATGCATGACCACTAAGTGTTCTCAAGTCAACTCATATGCCTCGTTCTACATGAACTTGATCCCACTGAATGCAAGTGCCCTCCCCAGTAATTAATTTCTCTCTTTCTCTGTCCCTCACAACAAATCACAAATCCTCAATAGAATGTGGAAGGAAAGGGGAACTGTTTTCATGCAGGGGGATACTGATATCAGAACAAAAGATGTCAATAACTTTTTTTGTTTGGTTTGGTTTTTAAAAGAAAGCACTTTGATACAAAGTCAACATATTTTAGGTATAGCCCTCAGTGAAATGTACCTACCTCACAGTAACATGGTCAATGCATGCAAGCCTAGATTATGGATAAAAACTTATTAGAAATAGAAGTTAGGACAAAGATTATGTCTCATAGGTCATTTTTATCCATTTAAGCCAAAACAGTTGCCCCAGGTAGTTAGTATGGTGGTCACAGGAACTTTTAGCTGCCATAGTCAGGGATTTTCCTCTTCTTGTCTCTCCTTCTCAATCTACTATTAGCCTGGGATTACCTTCCTCAATTTATTTTCCACAGGGCCTACCCTACCCTGTAAAATCACATTGCTCAACTTATCTACTTTCTCTACCATGTCCCAGAAACCTCTTCATTCTGGAAACTCACTCTGTCCCTGGAATTCACACACTGGAAGTATCCTTTGCCTCTGAAGCCTTTTCTCTCTGTTTGGATGGCTCCTAGAACCTATTTTTAAGGAGGGTCCCCAAGCAGTTAGTCATAGCTCTTCCCTCTTCAGGTTATACTCCAGACTTTATCTTTTATTCCCCCCTTCTACCCTCCCAGTCCCTTTTATATGTGTTATCTTCCCCTAATGAATGTAAATTTCTTGAGAGCAAAGTCTGCCTTTTTTTCTAGGTTGTATTTAGTATTATCAGCACAGTACAATTCCTGGTACATAATAAACACTTAATAAATGCTTGCTGAGTTGACTACCACTAGGGAGAAACCAAAGTTAGACACTACTGATGGAGGGATGGTAAACTTCTTCTATACCACACTATTAATAACACAACAGTTTGTAAATTATTTGTTTATAGCACCCAACCCATTGTCCTCCTAAACATATAAGCATCTTGAGGACAGGGACTATTTCATTTTTGTGCTGTACCCAGCAAGGTGCTTTCCTCATAGTGTTTAATAAATGTTTGTTGATAAACAACAAGTGCTCAAAAATCTGTTGGCCAATGAACTGAAATCAGGACAGATTACAGTTTTCCCTATCTCTTCGTGGCCTACTAAAATCAGAGAAAAATTAAATTGGTCTGCATAATTTTCTCTCCATGAAGCTATTTCCCTTCCCAGCAGCATAGTCTTTTAATGAAAAGCTTTAGAAAAGAGCAAAAGAAACTGAGTTTTATATAAGAGTTTAAGGTTGAAGGCTACACCAAAGGTGAGCACCTGATATGACCTCCCTTCCTACTCTGGAAAATAAGCTAAGGTCCACCTTAATTGTAGCTCAAGAGGCTTCAAATACCGGTAAATAATAGCTCCGTCTCTTTATCTCTTGTGGTATACTCTCCCCTTTGGCAGATTCTCTGTCTGGTTCTTCTCATCAAGGAATTTATCAGTGTCATCCTGACTCATCCTATCTCATTTCCTGTTATATCCCACTTCACAGATGAACTGTCTTTTGGAAAAACAACAACAACAACAACAACAACAACAAAAGTCAAGCAAAACCAACCAATGGAGACTACTTTTGAAAAAGAACACATTTCACACTCACAATACTGTAAAAGGAGAGACAATGTTTCACCACCTGTTCCCCATGGCTGAGATTTTTTCATTAACATTTATCAGAATATGTCTGCCTTTTAGTATTATTTTCATTTACATTGTTATAGTCATAGTAATATAGTGATAAAATCTGTTAAATGAAAGTATAGGGTGATATAGCTCATTGTTTTTGTAAACAGTTGCAAAGAGGCAAAACCAAGTTAGATTTCTGAAACTTTATATTTTCAATGAAGACATGAAAGTTAAGGACTCAAAAACTATCAAGAAAAATTTTACCTGTCTGAATTACTGTACATAACATTTTAAGCAAGGTCCAGTAGGGTGGTATGATCATTTAAAGTTAACAATGATCTATTAATAGCCAAATCAAAGTGCCTTTTTTCAATCCTTATCTTTCTTGACCTCTCTGCAGTCTTTGACACTATCATTCTCTTCTTGATACTCTCTTACAGCTAAGTTTTAATGACACTGTTCTCCCCTGGTTCTCATTCTACTTGTCTGACTTGTCAATTACCTTTGCTAGAGTTTCATCTTGATAGTGTTTGCTAACAGCAGGTACACAGCAAGGCTCTGCCATTGGGCCTTGCCTCCTCTTCCCATTTTGCTTAGTGATGCTCTTCCTCTCTCATGGATTCAATCATCATCTTTTTGAGTATGATTCTCAGATCTATTTATCTAGTCCTAACCTCTCTTCTGACCTCCAGTCAACCCATACTTTTGGTGTTATCCTCAACTCCTCACTCTTTTTCACCACACATACCCAATTTGCTGCCAAGGCCTGTTGCTTTTACCTTTGTAACATCTCTCACATATTCTCTCATCTCCTACTTTCTCTCCTCTGACACTGCCATCGTCCTGGTGGAGGCCCAAATCACCTAAACAACAGATTACTGCAATAGTCTGTTGGCTGGTCCCCCTTCTAAAAGTCTCTCCTCATTCCAGTTCATCCTTCATTCAGTAATCAAAACATTCAGCCAAAGCACAGGCCTAACTTTCATTACCTGCCCCTATTCAATAAACTTCAGTGGCTCTCAATTACCTTTAGGATCAAATATAAAATTTTCTGTTTGGCTTTTAAAGTTTTTCATAATTCTGACCCCTTCCTAACTCTCCAGTCTTCTTGCATTTTACTTTCTTCCATATACTCTGCTATACAGTGACACTAACCTCTTTGAGGTTCCTCACAAGACACTCCCCATCTTCCAACTCCATACATTTTCAATAGCTATCCTCTATGCCTGGAATTCTCTTTCTTCATCTTCATCTCCTGGCTTCCTTCAAGTCTAAGATGAAATTCTACCTTCTAAGAGAAGGTTTTTCTGATCCCTCTTAATGCTTTTGTTTTCTTTCTGTTGATTATTTCTAATCATATATATATATATGCATATATGTTCATACATATATAATATGTATATATGTATATTCTGTTTGCATATGGATATTTTCACGTCTTACCCATTAGATAATGAGTTCCTTTAGAGTAAGGACTGTGTTTGTCTTTCTTCATATCTCCAGTACTTAGCACAGTACTTGGCAAAGAGTAGCTGCTTAATAAATGCTTGTTGACTTGACTATACCTGTTTTAATTAAAACAAAAAGACCAAAAATCTTGATGAGGCAGCTGGGTGGCACAGTGGATAGAGAGCTGAACCTGGAGTTAGGAGGACCTGAGATCAAATCTGGCCTCAAACACCTACTAGCTGTGTGACCCTGGGAAAGTCACTTAACCCTGTATGCCTCAGCTTCTTTATCAGTAAATTGAGTTGGAAAGTGAATTGTCAAACCACTCCAGTATCTTTGCCAAGAAAACCCCAAATAGAGTTACAAGTCAGATATGATTAATTGACTAAACAATAACAAAAAATATTTTTGGTGATCTTAGGTGGATTCTACCTTAAATGAGTTCATTTTTTAAATATGTTAAAGATTCAATCAACCATATTATGTCAACAAACTTGGATAGTCATCAAAACTATATTGTTATACTGGTTCTGTCATTTCACTAGGCTTAGGTCATATGCCTTTCTAGAATTTCTTATGCTACTGGGCATGGTGGGACCAACCCTAGAAGGCTGAGGCTGGTGGATCTTTTTAGTTCAGGAGCTCTGAGCTACAATACGCTAAGAGCTCTGCTGTCTACACCAAGTTCAGGGCCATTAGTGGCTCTTCCCCTTCCAGATCTAGGGAGAGAGGGAGATCCAGACTTACTCAAAAGAAGAAGAAAGAAAATTCTCTTCTATTAATTGTTTCTCATGGCACAATAATATTACATTAGATTCATATACTACAATTTGTTCAGCCATTGCTAATTGTGTTGCCAGGTTTTTGCTACCACAAAAGGCGTTACTATGGATATTCTGATGTAATTTTGTATCTTTTCTTGCACAATTCCAAATCTTTTTTTTTTTAGTATGGTTGGGCCAATATTATTAGTGCACCTGATTTCCTATGGTCTCTGATTACTTCCATCTTTTGTCATCTTTGCCAATGTGATGGGTGTGAGTTGAAACTTCCAAATTGTTTTAACATATATCTATTATTAGTAATCTTGAGCATTTACCATGGGGTTGTTCATAGACTGAATTTCTTCTTTGTAAAGTTTTTCAAATCCCTTGACACTTAACTATTGGGTAACAGCACTTAGCAATGTTTGTGGAATATCTCTTCTATTTGAAAATAAATGTGAATGTAGCATATAGAAATCAAACTTAGGGTAAAAATTTTTTGATAAACTGAGTGAAGTGATGTCCCATAAAATACCAAAATTTCTGTTTACCAATATCACAGAATCATAGTTGCCTTCAACTAAGAAACTGACTACACAAATGCCTTGAAAACAAAATAAAAATGAAATTTTTTTCATATTTCCAACTGGATATTTACTGTGAACTAAAACTTCCCATATGCGAACACACTATAGTAAAGCAGAAAAAGGGAGTTTTTCAGATAGCAGTTATCTACTTAGCATGTTGAAATTAAGCTCTGGCTTCTTTAAGAAAACTACATAGGGTCAGTTCATCTGTACATAAATGGTAGGTCTATCAGGTGGTATACAGCTGTATAAGTGGTAGGTCTATCAGGACTAATTTAGCATCAGTATAATAGTAGTCTTCCTCCTCATTGGCCACATTTGGGGAATTAAGGGTCATGAAGGAAAGGTAGCAACAATCCTTCCTTAATAACTATCCCATACCAATAACAACAACAAATTCCTGAAACTTTAGTTCCCCAAAAGCACTTTCCCTTAGTTGATAAATCCAAAAAACCTGTTCTGTATTTAAATGTACAGATTTCTCAGGTTACTAATTTTCTATCATTCTAAAAATGTGGCCAAACATTGTTTCAAATAGAAAACATCTCTCAAGAACAAGAACTTTTCCTAAGAGATCAACCCACAGCAATATGGTTACTGCTAGAGTAATGATGGTAAAAAGAAAGTATCATCATCACAGAACTGGTCTTTTATACTGTCCTCAATCCTTTATTTCTCTGTGTTTTTCCTATAATCTCTAGTTTTCCATACCATTATGTACATTTTCTTCATAAATTTTCAGCTGATTTCATGCTCTTACTACAGTCTCTATAGTTGATGAAACTTCAAAATTTTTAAAGGAATATTAGCAACATTAAAATAACCAACTATTATTTCCTTTTATTTCACTAACACAGCCCTTGTCTAGACCTTAATGACAGAATTATAAATTAAAAATTTATAAATAAAACTATATTTTTAGTATTTCATTTTTCCCCAGTTACATGTAAAAACAATTTTTAACATTCATTTTTAAAACAATTCTCTCCCTTCCTCTCTCCCCATTCTACCCCCATTGAGAAGGTACAACTAGAATTTTAAAATCGTGTTTCTGCCTTTTACCTATTGAAAGAATTAGCATTTTTCTGCATACCACATTTCTTATATTAACAAAAGCTTACAAATGCTCAATTCCTAATAGATAATTTCTTACAATGAAAATCAATTAGTCACATACTACTAGCAGTAGCCTTCTTCTAAAAAGAATGTGCAAGTCAGCCAAACTCAGCAATTATCTATGGTGGTTTTGTGGTTACCATTTACAAGAGATTAAGAAAAATCTAAGACTGAATGGTCATATTATCAAAATATAACATCATGCAACTGTTTACCTTGTGTATGTTTTGAATTCTATCTCAATAGTATTTCCTATTATGCTTGAGTTCTAACAAGTAAAAGAAGGTACTTTATACTATGGTTCATTAGACACCCAAATATGATCTTCTAAAGGAAGAAAAGAATGCAGTACAATAGGTTTTCAATAGTTTTTGCTTAGGAGGTAAAAGAGGAGAATAGAAAATGAAAGTAATTGTAAAAGTCAATTTTCCCTCCACCCAAATTTTAAAACATTTGAAATGAAACCAACTAACATTTACAGCACACTCTACAAAGCAAACAACAGGCATGAATTACCTCATTTAGATAGATTACTTAAATTTGGAGAATGTGATACACTGAAAAGAGCAGTAGCTCTGGAATCAAGGCCCAGAGTTCATATGCTGCCTGTGTGATGTTGAGCAAGTCCTATCTTCTTTGGACTTTGTTTCTTCATCTGCAAATGATGGGCGTAGTCTGGATGACTTCTGAGATCCCTTCCAGCTCTGGCTCTACAATCCTATTTTTTGAAAATGTGAGGGACCTTAAACTTAAGAACACTAATCAGTTCAATAACCTACCACAGTGCCAGAAGACGATGATGAAGCACACTACTCACCTCATAAGAGAGTAGTAATGATTCTAGAATGAATTATATATATGTGTGTGTGTGTGCGTGCACGCGCATAAGTATGTATGAGTATATATCTATGTATGTATGTACATATATATTTTTAAAACTCGGCTAACTGGGAATTTGTTTTGCTCAACTATGGTTAT
The DNA here is from genome assembly GCF_900497805.2 of Vombatus ursinus. Lineage (NCBI taxonomy): Eukaryota > Metazoa > Chordata > Mammalia > Diprotodontia > Vombatidae > Vombatus > Vombatus ursinus. The sequence goes on from NW_020952380.1 coordinate 3,370,817, forward strand.
TTGTTATAAAGGTTTTCTTTTTTAAATAAAGAAGAGGAGATATGAAGGAGAGAATTTATTTTTTTGTTAACTAAAAAATATTAAATAAAAAAATAAAATATAGAGAACCTATTTCAGTGTTTAAGATCATTAAATTCTAACAGCACTGGCTAATAATGTTTTTCAGTTTTGAGTGTTGGTGTCTTCAAAAGACCAATTCCTATGTTGCCTCAAACCTTTCTTTGACTACATGCTGGGATGATCATAAATCCTCTTACCTAACTCAGTCCTCTTTTCTCCAAGAGCAAGGTACTAAAGCTCACTCATGCAGGTCAGTGGTTCTATATGGGATGTCTGTATGTTTGATATAAGGATATAGTGGCATGGAAGAAAATGCAGAAATCCATGCATAGACTTTGCTAATAAACAAGGTAAAGTAAGATGTAGCACAATGCAAGTAGATCTTACATGTGACCCACTATGACCAGTTAACATCAGCAATTTTAAAATGAGACCCACACAATGAATTGATTGGTAACATAATGTGGTATATAAATGACCCTTACCAACCTTAAAAGATATATTTCTAGAACAGTTAAGATTTAAAAAACTTGATAATGTATAAAAGAAAAACTTTCATTTTTGAAAGTTGTATCCCAAATCTTAGAATTAAGAATTCCTAACTACACCGTGAAATGATAATTGAGAATAGACAAGGAGAAGTGAAAGCTCAAAATTTATCAGCCTTTCAATTTTGTCTTGTATAATGTCACTGCACAATCTTTTGAGTATAGCAGTCTAACACTGTGAAAATGACATAGTCAGTTACAAGCTTTGCCACAGTAACTTGTGGCTGAATGACTTTTATGTTTCATATTTAACAAAGAAAAAATCATACTAGAAAGGATGATAAAAATATTTTAATAGTTTTTATTTTAGTATCTTGGTCTAAAATTTATTCTATTTCTTAAGTGATTAGTGATACCCTTTAGAGTGCTAAATTTACTATGTTTTTTTTTTTAAATCAAAATGATTAAAGGAACTGAAATTTTGGAATAATTTGTTTATCTGAGAGTACTAACTGTAGATATGGAACAATGCTTTGCAGAAGTTTTTCTCCCTAGAAAGATCTTACTGGTAAAATAGAAAGTAGAATATTATACAACTATTAGTAAAAATATACTTCTTTATTATTAGCATGGTATTTTCACATTTAAAATTTTCTATTATATCATATTACATCCCATAAGCTTGTAAAAAAGTGAGAAGAAATTTAGTATATATCTGATTTTCTCTTATTCATAGGACCACCAAATTTCTGAAAGACTAGACAATGGTTAAGTCATTGTCCATTATCTTCCACCTCTGTATTATATTAAAACAGCACCTAGCACAAAGACCAATTAAAGATTGTTAAAAGTGCTTCATATATTACATACATTCTCCCCATCCATAATGAGCAGTAGTGAACATAGTATAATTTAAGACATGTTAGTCATTCAGCAAAAAAGAACACTGTCAAAATCCTATTTCTTTTCCCACAGCCTAGATTGTTTTAGGGATCATGAGAAAACGGTTTCTAGGGCAGAGCCAAGATGGCGGAGTAAAAGTAGTGACGTGCTTGAACTCTCCCCCAAACCCCTCCAAATACCTATAAAAAACGGCTCTAAACAAATTCTAAAGCAGCACAACCCACAAAAAGACACAGTGAAACAAATTTTCAGCCAAAGACAGCCTGGCTGGTTGATCAGAAAGGTATATCATGCCGGGCGGGGAGAGGAGTGCAGTTAGGTGTGGGCACGCAGGCTGCAGAGAACCTGGAGCAGGCCTCAGAGGACTGAGTATCGGGCAGCTGTGGCGGTTTCCAGACTTCTCAACCCATGAATGCCAAGGACAGCTTAGAAGGTCAGTGGGAAAAGTCTGTTTCTTCGGTGCTGAGAGAGGAGGACAGTGGGGTTCCAGCCCTGTTCCCCAGCGTGGCCCCGGGGTGGCGGCTACCTCCTGAACTTCTGGCCCACAGACTGAGGGGGAATCAAGTGGCTGATCAGAGGGGGATTGCAGGGATCTCTCTGCTGGTGCAGGATTCTCTTGCTTTGCCTGTGCTTGGATCTGGGTCACAGTTCTGGGTGGCAGTCCTGGGGCAAGCAGGAGCGCTGGCCTGGTGGAGCTTGTAGTGGCTGTGGAAAGGAAACCCTCCTCACAGTTTCAAGACAGAAAAGAGTGCTCATAGACCAGAGCACAGGCCAGGAAAGAAGTAAACACCTCGCCCTTGATCATAGCATCTTGGAAGAATTGAAAATTTACAGGTCCCTAGAAGTATCTCTGAAAACAGCTGCACAAAACTCCTGAAGCTTGGGACAGTACATTCTCCACACTGAAAACTGACTCCTACCTTAACAAAGAGTTTATAATTCAAGTAATTGGCTGAGATCATGAGCAAGCAGCACAAAAAGAGTCAGACTATATTATCTTACTCTGATGACAAAGAAGATCAAAACATACAACCAGAAGAAGACAACAAAGCCAGAGCTCCTACGTCCAAAGCCTCCAAGAAAAATATGAATTGATCCCAGGCCATGGAAGAGCTCAAAAAAGATTTTGAAAAGCAAGTAAGAGAAGTAGAGAAAAAACTGAGAGTGATGCTAAAGGAGACCCAAAAAAATACTGAGGAAAATAACACTTTAAAAAATAGCCTAACCCAAATGGCAAAAGAGGTCCAAAAAGTCAATGAGGAGAAGAATGCCCTAAAAAGCAAAATTGGCTAAATGGAAAAGGAAGTCCAAAAGCTTACTGAAGAAAATGCTTCCTTAAAAATTAGAATGGAGAAATTAGAAGCTAGTGACAATTTGAGAAATCAAGGCACTGTAACCCTAATTCAAAGGAATGAAAAAATAGAAGAGAATGTGAAATATCTCATTGGAAAAACAACTGACCTGGAAAATCGATCCAGGAGAGAGAACTTAAAAATTATTGGACTATCTGAAAGCCATGATCAAAAAAAGAGCCTGATATTTTAAAACTGCCCTGATATTTTAGAACCAGAGGGTAAAATAGAAATTGAAAGAATCCACCAATCACCGCCTGAAAGAGATCCCCAAAGGAAAACTCCTAGGAATATTGCAGTCAAATTCCAGAGTTCCCAGGTCAAGGAGAAAATATTACAAGCAGCCAGAAGGAAACAATTCAAGTATTGTGGAAACACAATCAGGATAACACAAGATTTAGCAGCTTCTACATTAAGGGTCCAGAGGGCATGGGATATGATATTCCGGAGGGCAAAGGAGATAGGACTACAACCTAGAATCACCTACCCAGGAAAACTGAGTATAATCCTTCAGGGTAAAAGATGGTCATTCAATGAAATAGGGAACTTTCCAGCATTCCTGTGGAAAAGACCAGAGCTGAATAGAAAATCTGACCTTCAAATACAAGACTCAAGTGAAACATGGAAGAGGTAAACAGGAAAGAGAAATCATAAGAGACTTATTAAGGTTGAACTGTTTACATTCCTGCAGGGAAAGATGATATTTGTAACTCATGAGTCCTTTGTCAGTACTAGGGTAGTGGGAGGGAAAAAATTATATGTATGTATAGATAGATAGAGGGCACAGGGTGAGTTGAAGATGAAGGGGTGACATCTGGAAAATAAAATTAAGGGGTGAGAGAGGATTATACTGGGAGAAAGAGAAAGGGAGAAGTAGAAGGGGGTAAAATATCTCACATGAAACAGACAAGAAAAGGCTTTTACAGTGGAGGGGAAATGGGGGAAGGTGAGAGGGAATGAGTGAATCTTATTCTCACAGGATTTGGCTTAAGGAGGGAATAACATGCAAAATGGGGTATGGAAATGTATCTTACCCTACAGGAAAATAAGAGGGGAAGGGGTTAAGAGAGCAGGGGGTTGATAGAGGGGAGGGCAGATTGAGGGAGGGGATAATCAAAAGCAAACACTTCCGAGCAGGGACAGGGTCAAAAGAGAGAATAGAATAAATGGGGGGTAGGACAGGATGAAGGGAAATATACTTAGTTTTTCAAAACAGGACTACCATGGAAGTGTTTTGCATGACTACACATCTGTAACCTGTATTGAGATGCTTGCCTTTTCAATAAGGGTAGGTGGGGAAGGAGGAAGGGAGAAAATCTGTAACCCAAAGTTTTAAAAACACATGTTAAAAAGAAAGAAAGAAAGAAAGAAAGAAAGAAAGAAAGTTTCTACTTTAGAAAATTCACTACCATTCATGTGTCTTTCTAAGTATTTTACACTAGAGCTGGATGACTTGAGGCAATGTGAAAGGGCAGATTGGTGGCACCAGAGCACTGGTTCTGGAGTCAGGAGGACCTGAATTCAAATGTGGCCTCAGACACTTACTAGCCTTGTGATTCTGGGCCAGTCATTTAATTCCAATTGCCCCAAAGGAAAAAAAAAAAAGATATCTAGGTTGTAGTCTCACCTCAACTATTTCTATGATCTTAGGCAAGTCACTTAACTATTTAACCCTCAGTTTCCTCATTTATTATTGAAAAATGGCCCCCTCACTTATTTATAGTGCTTTAATGTTTATAAAGCATTTTTTCAAAACAACCTTGCCAGGTGAGTAAGGGGGTAAAAGTGAAGATCAGAGAGGTTAAATTCACAGTCTCCCAGTTAGTAAAGTATTGGAACCAGGATTCATACCCAAGTCTCCTGACTACTATATCATGTTGCCTCTTACTACACTAGCACTTACCTTATTAAAATATTGTGGGAATCAAATGAGATAATAAGAGTATCATATTTTAAAAGTGCTACATAAATATAAGGTATTGTTATTGAAAATAACCTAAAATAACAGAGAAATTACAAAATACTACAGCAGCTAATATCCATCAGGTAATAGGATATAAATGAGGGCTTTATGAAGCTGCAGAAATGATGTGAAAGAATGGAAAGAACATCCCTTTGGGAGCAACAGCAGGTAGAGAAAAATGGCCTAGATAGTTTCTGGACACAGGTTTCATAAACTGGCCACACTACAAGTAATGTGACTTGAAAAATGCAGCCAATAAGACTATGGAAAGGAAATAGCCTTGTAGAAAGCTGTTTTGGTATTCAGTCAAATCACAGGATCATAGTTTTTGAATTAGAAAGGACCTTAGAGGCCATCTAGTTCAACTTCTTCATTTTACATATCCAGAAACTAATGCCCAAAGTCATACAGGTAGAAGAGACACAGCAGAGATTTGAACTCTGATTCTTTAACTCCGAGGCTCTTTCTACTACACTATGCTATTTCCTTCCTTATAACTTTCCCTGTGAGTGGGGAGAAGGGAGAAAAAGGAGTTGTGTGTTTGTTTGTGTGTGTGTGTGTGTGTGTGTGTACACACTCCTAAGTTTAATATTTCAGGAGCAATATCACTCCCCCTCCCCACCCGCCCCAGAAACGAGGCCTTGGCTTTTAACCACTAATCCTGTGAATTTGGAAAAGATCAGTTAGCTTGTTGATAGTAAAGGTGAACAAGTGTCAGAGAAAAAAGGACAGTTTCTTCCAGTTACCTCTCCTCTTGGGTTGCCAGCCAGGTAGTAACCCATGTTTCAGTGTAAATCACAAATTTAATGACAGGGTTAACTCCATTAAATATCTGTCAATGATCTGCATTACGTGCCATATATACTGTGCAGTCCTAGTATTATGCGGTCAAAGAGTTCTGGGAGGTCTCCCATACCTCCTACAATCCTAGATTATTTACTTGTAAAATGAGGAAGTGAGGAAGTGATCCCTCAGTTCTCTTGCAGCTCAAAATCTATGAAATATTATTCTAAGATACTTTAATAATCTATAAAATATTTAATTTACATGCAATGATTTTGCTAAATTCTATTCAAGTGAGGATACCTTTAAACAAATAAAGAGCAGAACTGAAAAGGGAAAAAAAAAAAGAACTACAACCAAAGTTGGTGGGACAGCACAGCCTAAAAGAGATAACCAGGAGAACAATTTTTAAAGGACAGCAGCATTGTAAAGACAAATAATTTTGAAAGTCTTCAGAACTCAGCAATACAATGACCAACCAAGTCTCCAGAGGACCCATGAAGAGTGTTAACCACCTCCCAAGAAAGATGATGCATATGAGATGTGCGAAAAGACATACATTTTTTGGACACAGTTACTGTATGGATTTATTTTGCTCAATTATGTTTATTTGTTAAAAATCTTTTCCCCTCATTTCTTTTGTTTTTTAAATTGAGGGGTGGGATGGGTGGGTTAGTAATAGCAATGCCAAAAGAGTGGTGGGGGGAACGGGACATTTTAAAAAAATACACAAAAGAAAATAGAAGCTCAAAAGAAACCACAAACTAGCAGATTTTGAAACTTACATTGTAGAATTTATTATATATATGTACACACACACACACACACACACACACACACACACACACACAGTGTGTGTGTGTGTATATGAATGGTACAGTGGATAGAGTGCTAGAACTGATTCAGAAAGACTCATCTTCCTGAGTTCAAATCTTGCCTCAGACACATGATAGCTGTGTGACCTTGGGCAAGTCACTTTACCCTATTTGCCTCAGTTTTCTCATCTATAAAATGAGCTGGGGAGGGAAATGACAGACCACTCCAGTATCTTTGCCAAGAAAACCCTAAAATGGGGCCATGAAAGGTCAGACACAACTGACAAACAATCAGATATATGTATGTAGGTGTGTATGTATGTGTGCATGTGTATGTATGCATGCATCCATGCAGTATGACATGGAGATTTATGGTTTCATATAGAATCATCTGTGTTTTGCTATGCATATGAAAATGCCCTTTTTTGGTGTTAAAGTTAATAATTTTTAAAAATAAGGATAAAAACTAATACAACATAAACAATAATAACAGTATTAAATATTTATATAGTATTTCACAGTTCACAAGGTTTTTCACAGTAATCCTGTGAGGCAGATAGTGCAAGTATTATTATTTACAAATGAGGAAACTGAGGTTCAATGACCTTAAGTGATTTGGCTATAGTCACTTGACTACTAAGTAGCTGAGGGAGGACTGAAATTTTTAGTTGTAGTTCCAACACACACACACACACACACACACACACACACACACACACACACACA
>NW_020952380.1:3377916-3476534 GCF_900497805.2 Vombatus ursinus
CACACACACACACACACACACACACACACACACACACACACACACACGTTTATTCAGAGAGAGAAACTAGGGTTAGAATAATACTTATCAGTTTGGCCCTATTAGTTTGCCCTGGAGATAACTTTGGTTGGGCCCACTCTAAAGAAACAGCTTTATAAATAAAACTGTAAGGCACTACAAGGCTCACCTGTAGGGTAGTTCTGGTTCTCAATCATCACTACTGTCACATCCAGGAACACCCATTCTCTTTTTGTGAGGAGGAACAAAACAGCTGAAACTTTGCTCACTTTGGGATGTGGGTAAGAAACTGATAGGGGGGTGCAATATAAGTGGCCTTCAGTATCTCAGTGACCTCCAGACACATCCCTCCCCCCTTTATGTAAACAGCATCCATACAGCCAGCATTTAATACCTAAAGGCTGCATCTGGATGTGATGACACGTCTGAGGCAGTCATGCCAGCCCCCTCCAACAATTAACGAGTTGGTGTCCCCTAATTTACAATAATTGTCACAAACCATAGTATTTACACAGTCTTTCCTCATCTGATAGCTTTAAAGGATCAGCACTAATAAAGGACTGGCACTAATTGCCTTATTAGATGAGTTCTCACCCATAACTAATAACCCTAAGAGCCATACTTTTGAAGAACAAGCAAGAAGACATGCAATTTGCCTCTATAACTTTGCCCTTATATTCCACCTAGTAATACTTCCTGACTCAGAATCACTGAGTAAATGATTCTGCCAATACTATTTCCCCTCCCCATGCCCAGTCCAACACTCAACTTGAAATGATCTTTTCAACACTCTATTCTACTTTATTCAACTTAAATCCAAACTGACAATCAAACAGCAAATATGGTCACCAAAATGGCCACAAGTTTGGCTAGCAATGAATTTCTAATTACACAGCAAATAATATGGTTAACTGTGTGATGGGGTAAGATGAGAGGAAAAGAGACAGAATGGACATGGAGGTGGGGGAAGGAAAGAATTGGGAATAAAATAGGTACAAACCAAAACTTTAAAGAACCACATTCTACTATAAGATTTCCAGATTTCTACAGTCAATCTGGGGTGGCAGATTTTCTATCTTAACTGGTATAAATGTATTAAGAAAATCTTAGAAGTTCTCCTATTTAGTTCTTAGCTAAGAGAATCCATTCACTGGTCATAAGTGATCTATGTCTTGAGTCTGTTCCTGGAATTCTCAAGGCTGCTTAAGGCCAGAATTGTCCTCAGGAACTGATTTATGTGTGTTTACTAGACAACGAAGCAGCAATATAATCTCAGTCAAAAGACCAAGGCATCAAAATAAACAGTATAATGTAGTATAGTGGCTCTTAAACTTTTTGAAACAAACCCCTTTATTTTAAACAAGAATTCAGCAGAAGCCTTATATTATAGTAAAGTAATTCAATAACACCAATCAGAAGATAAGGAAGGCAACCTGATAAAAAGAAAATATGGTACTGATGCCAAAAAATGGACAAAGGGTCAGACATTGAAAAGGACTTAAAAGAAAAGAGGATGGTAGAACACTATGAATAGTATCATGTGGGAAAAAAAAAGTAGAAAACGGTAGAGGGGGTAAAAAAACAGAAGGCTGGTCAAGAGATTCAGTTAAGCCAAATCTTCTCAAGGTCATATAAATATGAAACTTAAAGATGACATACACAAAAAATGGAAAAGAGTTGTGATTTCTACAACAAATTACTTTTTCCATCAGTGACAGTGAAGCAACAGCATTTGGATGCTAAGATTGGTTCCCAAAGCTCTGTATGAAGAAACAAAAATGGCACTAAAGAAAACAAAGACAAGAAGAACAGTTGGCTAGACCAAGTGGAGGACCATGCAAGAGGCAACACAATTTGAGGACACTGATAAAGTTTGAGCACACATTTCTCTCTGTTGAATACCAAAGTAGAAAGTGACACGTACTATCAGTCCAACAATTCAGATAACAGTGTTACCTGAATTATTTTCAGGAAATATGCTTTGAAGGAGGGCTTGTGTGCATGCTTATAGGCAAGCATTTATTATGCTAAAACAAAAAAATTTTTGGTCCAGATCTATCGGTCAATAAACATGTGTTTATTATGTACCATGCACTGTGCTGAGCACTGGAAATACAAAGAAGGGAAAAAGACAGACCCTGCTCTAAAGGAGCTCACTCTAATGGAGAAGACAACATGCAAATTATGTACAAACAAACTGGAAATAATCAATAGAGAGGAAGGCACTAGAATTATAGAGGATAGGAAAAGTTTACTGTAGAAGGTAGAATTTTAGGTGGGACTAAAAGGAAGCCAGGAGACAGAGATGAGGAGGGAGAGAATTCCAGGTATGGGTTGGGAGAGCCAGTGAAAATGTCTCAAGTTGGAAAATGGAGTATTTTGTGTGCAGAACAACAAAGAAGCCAGTGTCACTAGGTGGGGGGGGAAGAGGGTGGGGGGGAGGGGGGAGGGGGAGAGAGAGAGACTGTGTGTGTAGGGGGGTCATGAAAGATTTTGAATGCCAAACTGAGGATTTTATATTTGATTATGGAGGTAACAGGGAGTTACTGGAGTTTATTATGGGGGACATGGTCAGACCTGCTTTAGGAAAATCACTTTGGCAGCTAAGTAGAAAATGTACTAGAGAGGGGAGAGACTTATGGCAGGGGAGATCAACCAGTAGGCTATTGCAGCAATCCATGTGTGAGGTGATTTGGGTCTGCACTAGAGTGGTGGCAGCATCAGAACAGAGCAGGAGAGGGGCTTGGGGGGAAGTGGGTGAGAGAGGTTACAAAGGTAAAATCAACAGGTCTTGGCAACATATTGGATATGGGTGGTGAGAGAGAATGAGGAGTTGAGGATGATACCTAAAAGTTGCAAATGAGTGAGACTGGGAGATGGTGGTACCCTCAACAGTAACAGAGAAATTAAGGAACAGGGGAAGATTTTTTTGGGGGGAAAAATGAGTTCAGTTTTGGACAAGGTGAGTTTAAGATGTCTAAGGGTTGGACAATGTGATACTGGAAGTAACTGAATCCAGGGGAGTTGATGAGATCACCACCAAATCACTTCACACCTGCACTATGGCAATAGCCTGCTGATTGGTCTCTCTTGCTATAAGTCTCTCCCCTCTTTTAGTACATTTTCTACTCAGCTGCCAGCGATTTTCCTAAAGCAGGTCTGACCATGTTATTCCACCCCTCACCCCAATAAACTCCAGTAAATCCCTGTTACCTCCAGAATCAAATATAAAATCTTCTGTTTGGCATTTAAAATCTTTCAAAACCTCTTCCCCACCCCCACCATGTTTGTAGTATTCTTACCCCTTTATCTCCACTAATAAAGAGACAGTGGATAAGAGAGCCCAGGACAGAGCATTGTGGGACATCCATGGTTAGCAAATGTGAACTGGATGAAGATCCAGCAAAGGAGACTGAACCGGAGTGGTAAGAGGTAGGAAAACCAGGAGAAGAGAGTAGTGTCATGAAACCCTAGAGAGAAGAGTATCAAAGAAAAAAGGGCTAATAGATAGTATTAAAGGCTGCAGAAAGCTCAAGACGAATGGGATTGAGAAAAGGCCTTTAGATTTGGCAATTAAGAGACTGTTAGTAACTTTGGAGAGAGCAGTTTCAGCTGAATGATAAGGCCAGAAGCCATACTGCCAAGAAGAGGAGAGTGAAAGAAAAGAGGACTACACCTATTGTAGATGGTCTTCTCAAGGAATCTAGCCACAAAAGGGAGAACCATAGTATGATTGCTAGAGAGGAAGCTCTGGACATGTTCATAAGCATAGGGAAGCAGCCAGTGATTCAGTGGACATGGTGAATGTCTGGTGCCAATAAGCAACTATTCTGTAACTTAAAAGTCTTAGGAATTTGCTCTGGGCAGTTGGATTTGCCCAGAGTTACAAAGTAAGTATTGTCAGAGGTGGCACTTGAACCAAGGTCTTCCTGACTCTAAGGTTAGCTCTCTATGTCACACTGCCTCATGTAATTTTTTTTAATGAAAAAAGGCATATGAAAAAATATTAACTACAGACCCATATGTCCTACTTATGTACATATTTCTACAAAGATTTTATGAGGATATTCTGCACATATCCTGAGTATCCTTGAAGGAGGTATGAAGTGGAGTTGGTGGTCTAGTTTCTACAGCTGACCCCATCTTCAGTCACAAAATTGAAAGGTAAAGAGAAAATAATATCTCACTCTAAATATTACTTGTTGACTATAAAAAAGCATATGATAAAGTAAAATGTCTCACTAAAAGTGTTTCCTACATATATGTTAAAGTTATACAATATTCTTGGATATATGTAAAAACAACTGTTCGATGAACTCATTAATACCAAGTGAGGCATGAAAAAGGGAAGCATGTTAGGTAAAGGTTTTTGATACTTTCATAAACGAATTCCAGCGCTGAGTCCAATGGAAGGATTCCCTATTTGTGGGTTCTACCACTCTGATTTCATCAAGCCCTAGAACACTGTAGAACCTTCTAAATGAGATCCATAAGCACTCTAGAATGATTTCCATCCAAGTGGGTAAAAATGTCTTTGGACCTAGTATTTGCAGTTCCTCAAACAAGACACTCCATCTACCAACTCTGTACATTTTCACTGACTGTTGCCCATGCCTGGAATTATCTCCCTTCTCATTTCCATGTCTTGGTTTCCCTTTTTAAGTCTCTGCAAACATCCCACCTTCTACAAGAAGCATTTCTTAGTTCTCCTTGATGCTATTTTCCTTCTGTTAATTATCTCTTTTTTATTCTGTATAAATCTGTTTTTGCACATAGTTGTTTTCATGATGCTTCCATCAGACTGTGAAGTCCTTGAGACCAGTGTCTTTTTTTGCCTTTCTTCACATCCCCAATGCTTAGCACAGTGCTGGCACATAGTAAGCACTTAAAAAATGCATGCTGACTGACTATTGTCCAGATATAGCATCTAGTTGGTTTGGCAGTCCATTGAGTTTATCTATAAGTACATGCACATCAGTACATCCTGGACAGATACTTCAGACAGGCAATGAACTGGGCTCAGAATTGAATAATAGCTAGCTGTGTGACACTGGGCAAATCACTTAATCCTAATTGCCTCACCCCCCCCCCCAAAAAGAAAGAATTGAGTAATAGGAAAAGTGTGCTGTACTGACTTTGGAGAACCAAAGTAACTGACTCACAAATTTCTACTAGAAACAAAAATCTATGTTTTTGCAAACAATATTCTTATAGTGCTATTTGGTATCAAATAACAGAATGCCACCTTCTCTCAAAAAATTAAAACTCTGGTTCTTCCACAGGGCAATAGAGTTGTGGTTATGACATATGGCCAACAAAGAATTATTATAAACAGTGGCACAAAAATTTCATAAGACCCAAAAAGGAGGTGATTTGCACATGTTGTAATAGGAGTAACAAATATAAAGCCTATGTACTACATTAATACCCACGTGATGTCAAGAGATCTAAAGGATTGTCCCCTAGCACATTGAGTATGCCTACTACAGGAGATTTCCAGGAGGGCACAGACATGAATTGCACAGGATTAGAAGGTATGGATAAGTTGCAATCTATAGCACTGGAATGACTACCCCATCAATGAAATCACACAGTCATCCCTGTATTGAAGTATTTTCCCTCTTGGTGGTACAGTGGATAGAGTACTGGATCTGGAGTCAGGAAGACCCGAGTTCAAATCCAGCCTCAGACACTTCCTTGCTGTGTCACAGTAGGCAACTCATTTAACCTGTCTGCCTCAGTTTCTTCAACTATAAAATGGGGACAACACTAGCACCTACCTCACAGGGTTGTTGTGAGAACTGAATGAAATCATATTTGTAAAGCACTTAGCACAGTGCCTGGCACATAGTAGGTATTTTATAAAAATGTTTATTCCTTCCCCAACCTTCCCACCACTTTTAATTGTGGTGGGAATTATGGAATTGGCGATATTACATTGTGAATTAGGATTTTCAGAAGTACACAAATTGGAGACAGCCATCTTAATACCTTTCGTTTACATTTAGTACCTAAATAGTGTTTATAGATGCTTGTTTCATCCTTAGTCTTGACTTACTCTTTTTTCTCTTATCTCCTCAAACTTTATGGTTTCATCACATTATCCATAACAGGCATTTGTGCTATAACATAACAAAAAAACTAAGCACATTAATTACTGGACATCAATTATTTTATGAGCAACATACTGTCAATCAACTGTCAATCATACAGTACACTGGGTAAATTCAGTAGCTCTGGCCTCAGGGCCAATCCTGGTAGATCAATAAGAAGCCAAATTTTAATTCCGAGCAATCTCAGATGTCCTTCTAAATAGTGAAAGATAAACACTGTGCATGACTGACATAGAGAGAAAATTAGATAGATTTGCTGTGCATGCTAAACACAGTTGAGAAAAGTAACGGAAAGCAAAATGGAGTGAGACACCTGGTTTTTAAATCCCAGTTGTGTTACTAAGTATGTATAACCCTGAACAAGTCACTTCTACCAGTTTAAATTTTTTCATTTATAAAACGAAGGATGTGGACTAGATGTTTTCTAGGATCCCTTAGTATTGCTTACTATTAAAACTCTGGGCAAGCCTAATTGCCTGTCTCCATTTCCTCATTTGAAAAATAAGGACTGGCTTTTCATGGGGAAAACTTATAAAAACTACAGAATTAAAAGTATCATATATAACCAAGATTAACCTGGGATTCAGGAACATAAAAAAAAACATTAAGCACTGCTCTAGACAAATTTCAGTACTGCAAAACTCTGTTTTCATTTTAACTAGTAATCTCTTCTGTGACTACAGCTCCTGTGAATGAATGAAGACCCCAGGCAGCACTTTTCTGGTAGGCTAGAGAAAAGGCAGGACATAGGACTTTACTATCTGTATATTTTTACAGATGCTATTTTAAAAATAATACTTTTGGCAAAGTTGAACTAAGCAGTATTTTATATTTCTTGTTCTTAAGTCTGTTCTAGCACCCAGGGGATGCCAGGGGATGCAAACTTGTATTATTTGCTGTGTACTTCATTATTTCATGCATCACTGAATACCAGCTATAAGACATAGCTATCTATGAAGTAAAAGGTATCTCAAAAATCAATACTAACACTATTTACTACCTGAGTTTTAGACTTATTAATACATTTTAGATACAGATCATTAAGTTGTAAAAGTTATGTATCTGATAATAAGTTAGTGATATAAGTTGAATTTTCCTCATCCAGGACAAGCAGAAAAGTTCAAAGTAGTAATCGTTTAATCGCTAACTCCACTCAACATCTTCCATTATGTCTACCTTTCTTTCATCCACATCTCTTCTACTCTTAACTCTTCTTTCCTAAATACTCTTCTTGCTCCCTAGACTCTACACATTTTTACAAGAAAATCCTCTGAATACATCCAAACTGTGACAAACAGTTCATTAAAAAGCAAAATAAAAAAAAACCCTTTAATTTCTGAGACTACTGTTTAGGAAACTTGCTTCTACAAATGACAAAGACATTCTTTAAAATTAGCACTTTAAAAACTTGGACATTCTAACAGAGGAGTATCTTGGTGTAGTAGATACAGTGCTTGCCTAAAAATCAGGAAAATCGGTTCAAGTTGAGAAAGGAGAGGGGGGGACAGGAGGGGAGAAGAGAAGAGGATATTTATTAAATAATTACTAAGATGCCAGGGGATACAAATACAAGCAACAAGACAGCCTTTGCCATTTTAAAGGGGAACTACAGCACATAAATAGGGTAGACGCGAGTGTGGGGAAAGGCTACATGTACAACTGCACAATTGGGAGCTGGTGCTAGGGAAGTAAAATTAAGTCCTGGTTCCAAGTAAGATGAAGCCCAGGGTAGTTCTGGGCTAGGTGATCACCGGGGCAAATCATTTACTTCCTTAGCACCGAAGATGCAGATTTGCCTGGGTACTGGGAGTTATCTCAGGTCGAGTTCTTTCATTCCCACAAAAAAGGTCACTTAAAGTTACATTCTATGCACTACCAAATAGAACTTAAAGTTTCAATTCCTTACTTGGTTGGTATCCCTAATTCACGAGTTTCTTCAAAGAAAAAAAAAGAATGCACACACAATGATTTAAGAAGCCACAAAACTGAATCTGTTGCTTCAGAGATGACAAGCAGGTCTTACTGATAACTATCATATCTTCATATAACAACAGGTGGAAAATAAAGATAAAAATTCGAGCATTATCTTTATGATGAGTGAGGCTATCTTAAGGTAGTAAATTCATCAGTTTATAAAGAATAAAGGAAAAGTAGAAGATACGTTTTTTAAGGGGTTTGATTGAAAAAAAAAAAACTAAAAAGTATACTGGAATGAAATTTTTAGCAGAAATACATATTTTTCAGCCCTGCAATCAAGTTAATAAAACTGGTATGGCATTCTCCTACTCTAAACATATGGATAATCTTTAAAGAGATCCTTATTTTAATAGCTACAAAGCAGCAGCTAGACTTCTTATTTAAATAATTACATCTGATCACGTTCTAAGAATCTATTAACAGACTGACTTAGTGATTTGAGAAAAACTAAGGAATAACATTTCAGTTCCAGCATTTAGTACAGTACCCAACACATAAGTGCTTAATAAATGCTTGCTGACTGACTTCTGTTACACAGAATACATTTGAAAGTCCTTAAACTTTAGGTACCATCAAAGGAAGTTGGTAATGCAGTGGACAATTGGTAATGCAGTGGACAATTGGTAACGCAGTGGACAGAGTGCTGGGCCTAAGATTGGTATTCAAAACTGTCCTCAAATACTAGCTATATGATCACAGGCAAGTTACTTAACCTCTCTTTGCCTCAATTTCCTCAACTGTGAAACGGGAATAATAATAGCACTTACCTCACAAAACTGTTGTGAGGAACAAATGAGATAATATTTGTAAAGCATTCAGCACAGTGCCTGGCACACAGTAGGCATTATACAAATACTTATTCCCTTCCCCTACATCTGAAATTTACAAAAGAGATGTCTAATTCCAATCCTTCCATGTCAATTTAGGATACATTTTTCTAGTCTTCTATAAACATTAAGAAAAGATACTGAATCTGAAACCTAATGTGATTTTGATTAACCTAAATTCAGTATATATACAAAGTTGAGCCTGGGGGTGGGGGGAATGTGAGAGGAGGAATGTAACCTTATGTTTTGGCAACAATTTTCCTCTTGCTGATAGAACAGCATGTCCCACAAAATTAGTATTTACCAAATATGGTTCAAAGATCAAATTACACCTTCCTTGGCATTACCAAGTAGCAGTGCATGTGTCACAAGCCACAAAGAATCAAAAAAATGCTTTCCTTATAGTCACTCCAAATGTATTCATTGCCACAAGTTTCTTCAAAATAGTTCAAAATTTTAACTTGGGCTAAAATGCTTTCTAAGTGTAAATGCTACAATTTATATATATATATTTGTACAAAACACAGCAAGTGAGAAATCAAACTTTATAATTAGTTACTAATACAGATTGATAGGTTTTTTAGTTTAAGACCTGCATATCAGGAAAAACAAGAACGAAACAAGGAAGCTTTTGAACTTCACTCCCTCTCTTTTAACTATTCTTTTCAGTCCACTCAACAAGCTCTCTCCCTAGAAATGGTAAACTTAAGCCTATAATGACATTCACACACTGCAAGTATACATTGTAAATATATTTAAATCTACTCTTTGCAAAGGACTATAGAAAACTTTGTCACCTGATCTATCTTATTTGAAAATCCAAAATACATCCTAACAGGATTCAACTACGAAGCTAATGTGGTTTTGGATGAGCCATGGGTACATGAATCCAAGCCAGTGTGCAGCCTTCACCCTGGTCTTTGCTCAGATGCTTGGCTCTAACTTGGACAGTAATTTTCTTTTGGGGATTCAAATATTAAGACAAAGGTTCTGAGAAGTTTTTTCAATTGGAAACCTGAAATGCTAATATGGTTTATCAAATCAGGAAAGAGTTATAGTTTCTAAATCAGGAAAAATTTTTAAAAAACTTAACTTTACCATCATTTTATAGTTCATCTTTTATTTTTATACTGTAAGCTTTTAGAGGGAAAAGTCCTTATATTACTGAAACTGATTTCCTCACAGCTTCTAGAATGGCATCTTATATACAAGAGGTACTTAGTGTAACACCATTATAGAATATATTATTCATAAGTAGCTATTTTTCAGTTGCCTCTAGCCAGTTAAACTATTTATGTACTATAACAGGCAGTGGTGCATAACAGATACTACAGGTAGCTCCTGGGTTCAAGTTTTACCACTTTCCTTACATCTGCTAGCTCTGTGACCTACTTAACCTTTCTGGGGTCTAAGCAACTCTTCAAGACAGACAGTTGCAGAAAAAGTACCAACCCGCATTGATATTGGAAGTTCTTTGCTGAGAACTTCCAGTAAAAAATGAAATTACAAGTCCATTCTTGAATGTTTATGCTATAATAGCCTCAAGATCAAGAGTAAGACAAGATACATTGCTTGGGCTTTGGCTACATTGTAAAGTTAAATAACTTTTCTTATTAACAAAAAGACTCATTTGAGATGGAGAAAATGGGATAAATACAGGAAAGAGAAGGAACATGATAGAAAGTTAAGGTCCACTGGAAAAATACATGGATCTGAATTTTAATTTTATGTTTTCAAGTGTTCATGCTTCTTTTGTGTGGTGATGCATAAGTACCCTCAGGCAAAAAGCAAGTCAATTTTAGGGAAAGTTGGATTCACAAGGAGTTCTTTCCTGTTTCTTTCTCTCCTTGCATAAAATATTAGAGCTTAAAAATTATCTAGTTCAAAACCCCCTCCTCCACTTTACAGATATGGAAAATAAAGCCCAGAGAGGCAAAGTGACTTGCAACCTAATCTTTTCCATATTAATTAATAAATATGCCAACTCCAAGGGAACTGCCTTCCTTCTTCTACAGGAATTTTAATAAGTGAAACCTGGCATGTAAAAATATCAGGAATAAAGTGGTAATGTTGATATAAATTCCAGTCACTAACCAACCTACCTAAAATTTCCCAAGCTTTCAAGCAGCTTCAAAGGCCCATCAGATTTTTACACAGACTTAATGAAAAAAGTAATGTCTATAATTAATATTTGCCACTTAAAAACTAATTTATAAATAATTATTTGAGAAACCCAGTTAAAATAATTTGGACCACTTAGTTATGTCTAGGATTCAGTGAAAATAACAACTTTATGGAAACTATTAATAATACTCTTTTCAATTAATGGCCATATTTTTTTCTCTATCTAAAGTTAAATAGGAAGGAAAGACAGTTTGAACTAATCTCAGATAACATAACTTGAACAGGGAATTAATTTTAACACTGTGAATTTTTAAAAATATCTAGAAATTAAATATTATAAGATACATTATTCACCATATGAAAATGTACTATATTTTTTAAATTAAAAAAAGAATTTAGTGCAAATTCCTAGGAGGTTTACTGAGGGCAGGAGAAGAGAGAAATACATCCAAAATACATGCCCTAATTGTTTACAATCCTTTGAAGAGGTGTAATATACAAAAGTTATTGTTGCCATCATATAATCTTTTTTCCTGCACTATGATGAAAATAGAAGAAATGGATAATACTAGAAGAACAGGGATCTGACTGCCAGGAAATAAAATCCCTTAAATGTTTTTATCTCCTATACGGTATAAAAAGCAGGAAAGCCAAAGGGGATGCCTGATTTTTCTGCCAAGCAAAATGAATTAGGGTCCCAAAGACAGCCTTTTCTGATCGCCAGTTGACTAATATGACATGCCCACTTAATACAGAGACACATACTAGGTTCTGTGAGATTCAGAAGAATCCTATACCCCAGCCCTTGGAGAACTCTCAAAACTGAGAATACATAGCTCTCTGCCTCTTTCCCTTCTTAAGTGGGCTTCTCAAGTTAATGCAGCTGAAAAATCAAGCACCTGGTGACTATAGTGCAGTTTAGTGACTTGCCCAATGTTAGAATGATAGTAAGAGATGCAGCAGAGGTCTGAATGAAGGTTTTCTGATTCCAAGTCCCCTGTTCTTTCAAGGCTACTATGCCGCTATTAGTACAGACTATTAGAAATGAATATAAAAGAAGCAAAGATATATTAAGTTATTTCAGATAGCTGTCTGTGGTGAGTACACAAGTTTATGGAGTTCATGAAGTATCTTGGACATGGCAACTCATGAAACCTAGGAAAAATAAAAATAGTGCTTAGTCCTATAAGGCCCATTTCCAATTCTTAGTAATGCTGACAGCGGTGCAGAGGATGCTAAGGAATAAGATAATTTTAAGACCATAAAATTTTAATTTGACTGTTGGTTACTCTAAATGTGCCTGCCTGATGACTGACAAGTGCACATACTGTTGGAAGAGCTAAATCTAATCAACTGACATTCTTGCTACAAATTAAATAGCAGTAGAAGTAGAAGCAGCAGTAAAACAGATGGATGGCTCACAGGTGGTGCTTGGAAAAGCAAAGAAAGGAGTTGGGTGAGTGGGTTTTACTTTATTCCTAAAACTACAAGAAACAGTGTTTCATGGGACATTTGGTCATCACATATTGCAGTATTATTAAGTATCTGTTTAAAAAAAAAAAAGACTACCGTGAAAATAATAGTAGCTTAGGCACCAATACCAGTTGCCAAAGACAAAGTGGTAGGGATATTCTATGAAGAATAACCTCCAAACCCTCCAAATCAAATCAACATACACTGATTCTTGTTGATCTTAATTAGTGCTACTGAAAATTTAAAAATGGGAAATGGACAACAGAAATGACATCAACATTCACTATGTAGTAATTTCATCCATTAAGTTACTGTAAATTAATTGCTATGAAATCAAATGAACCCAGAAAGTGCCTCATCAGCAAACAATTAACTTACTTGTCAAACAGAGTGATGGCTGTCAAAGGGCAACACTGGGATAGAGTATAATCTAATCTGTAAAATCTTTAAAAAAAATTAATGGACAAACCATTATGAAGAACAATTTGGAACTATACTCAAAGGGCTTTAAAACTGTGCAAAATCTTTGACCTAGCAATACCGCCACTATGTCTGTATCCCAAAGATATTAAAAAAAAAAAGGAAAAGGACTTATTTGTACAAAAATATTTATAGCAGGTCTTTTTGTGGTGGCAAAGAATTGGAAATTAAGGGATGCCCTTCAATTGGGGAATGCCCAAACAAGTTACAGTATAAGATTGTGATGGAATATTGTGCTGTAAGAAATGATGAGCAGGATGCTTTCAGAAAAACCTGAAAAGACTTGTATGAACTCAGGCAAAGTGAGCAGAACCAGGAGAATATTGTATAAAGTAACAGCAATATCGTAAGGATGATCTACTATGAAAGACTTAGCTACTCTGATCCAAGACAATTTCATGATGAAAAATACTATCCACCTCCAGAGAGAGAATTATGAACACTTAATGCAGAATAAAGTATACTTTTAAAAATTTCCTATACTTTTATTGTTTTATTTTGTTTGGATTTTCTTTTGCAACATGGCTGATACTGAAATAGGTTTTGTATGACTTCATGTGCATAACCAATATCAAATTGCTTGCCTTCTCAAGAAGAGGGGAGGAGCAAAAACGAGGGAGAGAATTTGGAACTCAAAATCTTGAAGATGATTGTTAAAACATATAACTGGGAAATATTTAATAAAATAAAAATAATTTTTAAAAAAGAATGCGAAAGAATGAGAGACAAAAAAGACAAACAGATGAATATGTGGAGAGGGAACAAGGAGAGGAAAAAAAGAAAAATGGGAGGGAAAGAAGAGGAAAGAAGGGGAGGAAAGTGAAGGAAAGGAGAACAAATGAGACAAATTAAAATACATATTTTTTGAAATGGACAAATGTGAATGGCAGCAGCAGTATTATCTCAAAAAGAAAAGAGAAGCAGTGGAAGTTAAAATCGCTGTAAAAACCCAAACAATAACCACAAAAACCAACCAAAAAACAAAAACTCTGGCAAAGTAATACCAAAAGGTATTGAAAATGGAAAGAAGATTCTGAACAGAAAAAAAAATGAAGAGATTTGCACAAGTTATTATGACAAACTTCTCCAAAAAAACTAGTGGAACCACTACACTTGGACCCCAGCACCACAGTCCTTGAAATATTTACAGAGGAAATAGAAATAGCACTAAGGAGAATAAAGAGAGAGAAGGAGTCAGACTGGATGAAACACACAAACACACACACACACACACACACACACACACACACATTTGTGAAAAAGTAATTGAGGAACCAATTTAAGCTATCTAAAGGAGTGGAAGACAGTACCGATAATGATAGTAATAATAATAGCTAACATTTATAAGTACCCTGAAGTTTGCAACATCCTTTATATGTTATTTCATTTAGTGTTCAAAACAACCCTGTGAGGTAGGTGCTATCATTAAACACATTTTACAGATGGGAAAACTGAGGCTGAGAGAAATTAACTGAATTGTTGAGGGTTACACAGCTAGTAAGTATATGAGGCAGAATTCAAACTTCCTGACTTCAAGTCATCAGAGAATTGTACTACAAATAGAAAATGAGCTAATCAAGCGGTTAGAGTAAAGAAGGTCAGAATGCTCTGCTGGTATCCTTGTGATGTTGGGAGAAAGTGAGGTGTCATCTAGCAGGTTGGATGGACCCCCTTTGGTGAAATTTAGAGAAAAAAAGGATGAGAATTGCATAGGATGGGAAGGAATAGATGGGCTGCAACCTGCATTGTTGCAGATAAATCTGGAATCAATGAGATCCCAGATTCATTTGAATTTCTGTAGTGGTACTTACATTTTGCTACATGATATGGAGTTTGAGAAAAGTTCGGAAGCCTGTAGGTAAAATAGAGAACCAGGCCTAAGTTTCTACCTTCCATTACAAAGGTAAGGCAGAACAAAATCAACACTTCTAAGGTAAAAGATGAAGTCCATTGAATATCTACAAGTCAAAACTGATGGCAATGAGTAAAATGGAGTGGGGAGTCTCTACTATTAATAACATCAACCCGTGACCATAAATATAGTCAAAGGCATCAAAGATTTCTGTCTGCAAGATATTCTCCTATAGCCTTTAGTTTAGTATCTCTTTTTCTTTAAAAAAAAACAGACAAGACTAAACTGAGGGATACTACATTGAGTACTTGAACTTATTTCTGAATTCAAGAATAGCTTGCAGATCTTGAATGTCCAAATACAGCTTTTTTTTCTTAACTTCTTGCTCTCATACCTGCTCTTCCTAAAATGGAGACTTAGAATGGAATACAGGATTTCATCTATTAAAAATGCAAAGAAGGGAGAAAGGGGTCCATTAGTTTTCATAGGAGATAAAGGTAAAAAAAAGCTGAGATTTGGAAAAAATAACAAAAAACATAAAGCACAATAGCAAAACCTAATTGCTAGTCAAATGAAATGTTCACAATCATCAATAAAAGAGCTTGGTTATAGGTGAATTTTTCCCCATTCATATTCTCCTCATAAAAAAGATGGGGGGCTCAAGTAGGATGCAGCTAAATTAGTACTTAGGGGAAAATTTATATCTCTAAATGACTACATGAGGGAAACAGCAGATCAATGAATTGGGCATGCAAAGAAAAAAAATGAATAAAAAAACTCCAATTAAACATCAAAATAGAAATTCTGAAAATCAAAGGAGAGAGTAATAAAATCAAAAGAAAAAAAACACTGAACTAATAGAACTAGCAGTTGGTTTATGAAAAAAAATAAAAGACAAATCACTGGCTAATTTGATTTTTAGAATAAAATCAAATTACTGTTATCAAAAATGAAAGAGTGAATGCAGAACCAATGAAGTTGAAATTAAAGCGATTATTATGAGCTGTTTTGCCCAATTAGATGACAGTAAAACTAATGATCTAAGTGAAATAGATGAATATTTACAAAAATATGAAATGGCCAGATTAACAGAAGAGGAAATAGAATGCTTAAATAGCCCTAATCTTGAGGCACAAACAACCCAGAACCAGGTCGATTTACAAGAGAATTCTACCAAACATTTAAAGAACAATTCTAATATTATATAAACTGTTTGAAAAAAATAGGCAAAAGAGGAGCTCTACCAATTTTTATGACACAAATATGGTTTTGAAACCTAAACCAGGGATAGCAAAAACACAGAAAGAGAACTATAGATCAGACTCCTTAATGAATACCAATGCAAACAGTTTAAATAAAATACTAGCAAGGAGATTACAACAATTAATCACAAAGATCACATACTATAATCAAGTTTAATTTATAACAGGAATGCAGAGCTTGTTCAATATTAGGAAAACTATAAGCATAACTGACCATTTCATTAACAGAAACAAAACAAATTCATATAATCACTCTCAACAGAAGCAGAAAAAGCTTTGGCAAACTATACACCTGTTCCTATTAAAAAAAAAAAACCTAGAAAGTATAGGAATAAGTAGAGCTATTATTAAAATAAGTATCTAAAAGCAAGAGCAATTATTAGTAATGGGAATAAATTAGAAGTCTTTCCAATAAAAGAAGGGATGAAGCAAGGATGTCCATTATCATCAATCTTATTGAATATTATACTAGAATTGCTAGCTAGAGCAATAATACAAGGAAAAAAATCGAAGGAATAAGCAAAGAGGAAACAAGACTATCACTTTCTGCAGAAGATATCATGGTTTACTTACGACCTGATTCCTCATTCCTATCCCCCTTAACCCTACTACTCCAAAGCTCCATCCTAATTCCACTCAGCCCTTCCACCATGACTTTTGGAATGCTTGTTTCACAGAGAACATAACTACCTTCTTTTTAAATTTTTTCCTCTCCCACTCCTTCCATCTACTAGCTATTATTGAAACCTGGCTTCCCTCTGATGACACGGCCTCCTTGGCCACCATTTCCAGTACTGCACCTTCACTCCTTCTCCATCACTCAATTAAAGACAGTCAACTAAAAGACTAAGAGAAAAAAATGAACAATTTTAGCAAAATTGCAGGATATAAAATAAAACCACACAAATCATCGGCATTTCTATATATTGCCAACAAAACCAAGCAGGAGAAGATAGAAAGAAAAATTCCATTTAAAATTACTGCAGAACAGTATAAGATACTTAGGAGTCTACCTGCCAAGGATAAGAACTATACGAACGTAGTTACGAAACATTCTTCACATAAATAAACATATATCTAAATAAATGAACAAATATTAATTGTTCATGTGCCGGCCAAGTCAATATAATAAAAAAAGGTAAAACTACCTAAATTAATTTACTAATTCAGTGCCATACCAATCAAATTACCAAAGAATAACTTTACAGAGCTAGAAAAAAAATAGAACAAAATTTATCTGGAGGATACTTAGGTAAAGAATATCAAGGGAATCAATTAAAAAAAAAAATGTGACAAAAGGGATCCTAGAAGTACCAGTCTCGCAGCACTGCAAAGCAGTAATCATCAAAACAAGTTGGTATTGGATAAGAAATAGAGCAGTTGATCAATGGAATAAGTTAGGTACACAATTTAGAGAAGCAAATGAGCACAGTAACTTAGTGTTTGATAAATTCAAAGATCCCAGATGTTGGGGCAAGAATTCACTCTATGACAAAAACTGTTGGGAAAACGGGAAGGGAGTCTGGCAGAAACTAGGCACAGACCAACATCTCATAGTGTACACCAAGATAAGCTCAAAATGCATACATGTTTTGGAAATAAAGAGTGGTATCATAATTAGGAGAGCAGGGAAAAAAACTGCCTGTCAGATCTATGGATAGTGGAAGAGTTCATGACCAGACAAGAGATAGAGAGCTTCAGAGGAGGTAAATTGGATAATTTTGATTATGTTAAATTATAAAGTTTTTGTGCAAGCAAAATTAATGCAGCCAAAATTAGAAAAGGGGTTTGGGGAGGGGGGAGGGGATTTTACAGCAAGCTTCTGTAATAAATGTCTCAGTTCTCAAACATATAGGCAACTGAGCCAAATTTATAAAAAAAGAGCCATTCCCCAATTGATAAATGGTCAAAACCCATATAATTTTCAGAGGACGAAATCAAAGCTATCAATAATCTTATGAAAAAAATTCACTAACTACTCTGAGGTACCACCTCACACCCATCAGACTGGCTAAGATGACAGAAAATTAAAATGACAAATGCTATGTGCAAAGCACAGTAGGTACAAAGACAAAATGAGAAACAAACCCATACTTGATAATTTGAGGACAGAGAACAAATACTAATAACTAATAGGGATCAGGAATTCCTGTGGAAAATAATATGTGGAAAACAACTTTAAAGGAAGCTAGAGATTAAAAGAAGTACAGGTGATGAAAGAGTTCATTCCCGAATAGGGGTAGAGCCTGAATGTGCAAAGACAAGTAGACAAGTGATATAATGCAAAGTTTGGGGAACAGCAAATAGGCCAGTTTGGATGAAATGTAGTGTGTGAAGAGAATTTGAAATTAGCCTAGAAAAATAAAATGGAAGCACACTGTGATAGGTTTAAATGCCAAACTGAGGAGTTTGTATTTTACCCTAGAGGCAAGAGACCTCAGAATATGGGTGCACTAGTGCCCCTGAGCCTTCCATTTCCTGCTGGGCACAGCATGTTCCCTGAGGAAAGGCTGATGGCAGTCAGGCAGGGCACCTTCCACTTGCACAAAGAATTTACCACTTTCTGCTGCTTCCTCATAGCTAGTGTCTTCAGGTGAGAAGACCTCAGGTGATGTGGGTTAGCACCCAGAGCCTTCTATTTCCCTGAGGAAAGGCTGCTAGGAGATGAGCCAGGCATTTTCCATCTGCCCCAAAGCAACCGCTTCCATTTGTACTAGCACAAGGCATCTTCATCCCAACTGGGATGTGAAGAACTTCCAGTGCAAAGAAGAGCAATCCTCTCTTCTTTTTCAGTCCTCCCATCTCCTGCTATGCCTGTTCTTTGAAGGCAGAGGAGAGTGACTCTCTCCACTCAATGATGAATATCCTCACACTTGGTCACACTCTTTACATCCCAGTGACTGAACTTCTGTAGATCATCTTCAAAACCCCATTCCATACTCTCTACCACCCAATTCCTCATTCCCATACTCCTCAACCCTATGACCCCAAAGCTTCAACCTAACTCCATGCAGCCTTTCCACTGTGCCCTTTGGAATGCTTGTTTCATAGACAAAAACCTTCCCTTCTTCTTAAATCTTTTCTTTTATCTCCCAGTTCTTAATGAAACCTGGCTTCCCTCTGATGACACAGCCTTCCTGGCCACCCTTTCCATACTGGCTGCACCTTCATTCGTTCTCCATGGCTCACTGGCGAAGGTGGAAGAATTAGAATACTCCCAGCAACCCAATGCCACTTTCAGGTTCTCCCCCTTCCTCCATCACTCAGTAACCTGTCTTCCTTTGAAGTTCATGCTATTCATATCTAGCACCCAATCACAATCCTGGTATCTGTTGTCTACAGACACAACCCCGCGCGCACACACACACACACACACACACACACTCTGTCACTCCTCTTCCTTCCTCAATGACTGATACCTGGTTAACAATTTTCCTCTCCTGACCACCTCCTCTTCTCATATTGAGGGATGTCAACATACATATCGATTTTCCCTTAAACATCCTAAACATTCAATTCCTTAAACTGCTCACATCCCATGAACTACTTCTCCACCCTATCTCAGCCACATACAAAGATGGTCATACCCTTGATTTTATCATCAATCACAAATGTACCACCTCTAATTTCACGAATTCTGAAATCCTCTTATCCAACCTTAATCTACTGGATTTTCAACTTTCCCTCTGCCTCCTTTACATAACCCTACTCTTCATCCTCACTGTGACCTCTAATCCCTTGGACCCCGCCTCCCCCCAATTTTCTCCCAGGCTCCCTCCCCTGCACTGGTTACTCTCTCCTCTTTTCCCCATCTTGACTCCTTGGTGAAACAATTCAACTCTATACTGTCCTCCTCTCTTGAATTCCTAGACCCTTTATCACACCCAGTTAAGTCTTAGCTCTGGATCACTCCCACTATTTGTTGCCTTTGCTTCCTACACACATGCTGCTGAACGAAGGCAGAGAAAAATCACATAACTGTTCTGACTGTTCACTACAAATTTATGATATGTAACTTCAACTGGGTCCTCACTGCTGCTATGCCAATCCTACTATATATCTCCCTTATTAATTCACTAACCCACCATCCACAGAAGCTCTTCTAAACCTTATGTATAAAGTCCTTCACACCTGACTCCAACTTACCTTCTAGATTTATTATATATTGCTCCATTTAACAACCTCTACATTCCAACAAAAGTGGACTTTTTGTTGTTCCTCACAGGCTCCATTTCCTATCTGTGTCTTTGCATTTTATGTCCTTTGTATCTGGAGAACATTTCCTGAACACCTATGCCTCTTAGAATCCCTGGTTTCCTTAAAATCTCTACTCAAGGGGCAGCTAGGGGGCACAGTGGATAGAGCACTGGCCCTGGATTCTGGAGGACCTGAGTTCAAATCCGGCCTCAGACACATAACATGTACTAGCTGTGTGATCCTGAGCAAGTCACTTAACCCCACTGCCTAGCCCCCCCCCCCAAAAAGAAAGAAAAAAGAAAAAAAAATCTCTACTCAAGTTTCACCTTCTTCATGATACTTTTCCTGATTCGGCCCAACAGCTAGCCCTTTGCCCTCCAATATTCTTTGTACATATTTAGATATGTATATGCGGTATCCTCTGATAAAATGGAAGTTCCTTGAAGGCCAGAGCTGTTTCACTTTTGTATATGTAACCTCACATTACTTGGCACTTTGCAGGCAATTAATAAATACCCTCTTTCACACAATGAATCAGTGATGCAGATGTGTATAATATACTAATTAATCCCTGAAGTAAACATTCTTTTTTATGAGTGAATGAAATATTTTCAAGCTGCAAAGAATTACTTGACATTCTGTAAATGCATTTAAATAAAAGAGTCATACTCTGAGGTCATGAAAATTTATTTCAAAAGGTAAGCAGTTTATTCCTTAGAAGTAGTTTAAACAATCCAAGATAATCCCAAAGGGTTTATGATGAAGCATATTATTTGCTTTCAGAGAAAGAACAGATAGTTTGAATACAGACTGAAGCATGCTATTTTTCACTTTCTTTCATTTTTTTCCCTTTTAATCTAGTCTTCTTGTACAAAACGACTAATATGGAAATGTTACACATAATTGCACATGTATAACCTATATCTGCTTGCTTACCATCTGAGGGAGGGGGGAGGGCAGGGAGGAAGGGAGGGATAAAATTTGGAACTTAAAATTTTAAATAAAATTTTTTTTTTAAAAAGTAGTTTAAATAAATTTTAATAATATAAGACCAGTTGTTACTTGGAATACTCAAAGTCTGTGACAAAACAGGAACATTTTTAATAATGGCACTTTGGAACTTATTTTAGTAAGCCATGCAATACTACCAATGGCCTTCCTTGATACATGTTCTTACCAGTTTACATCCATGGGGCTGTCTTCTCCTAACATCTGTTTATTTCTTTCCTATTCAAGAGAGCACTCTCCTTGTAACACAACTATAATCTTTGCCTCATGAATTTCCATATAAAGATCAAGCATCTAGATCTAAATAACATCCACAACACTCACTTTCCCATCATTTTGGCAGACATACATAACATTTCACAAGTTTAGGCCAAAAATATCTCTAATGGCTCCAGATACTAAGTATAAGAAATCTATCCCCTCAATTCCAAAAGTCATCATAGAGCATTTAGGTATTTAGCATTAGGTATAGTTAAAACCAATCAGTAAGGTATTTTTTAAAACACAGTTATCAATGGCACATTAAGCTACTGCTAAATCTGAGACATGTTCTTCAGAGAAACTAACACACTAGCATTGATTATTGTTGAAATTTCTAGTATAAACTTTAAATTGCATCACAATGAATGGAAAGTTACAGTTTTTTTCAAATTATCTTCACTATGTAGAGATAGTTCAAGTCACAGAAACTTTCAAGTTAGAAGAGACTTCGATGATCAATTTTATTCTCACAAAAAGAATTTCTAACAAATAGGATTCAGAGCATTCTACTTTGGATAGTTCTAAATGGGAATTTATTGGATATCTCTGCTAGGTACCCAGTACTGTACTAAATGCTTTGTGTTGTTATTTCCATGTTCTGCCCAACAGTCTATACTAATACCTCCTTGCTGTTCAATTAAAGATCCTATGTAACAGATAAGATAAAGTTCCATCCAACTAAAAAATGTTAATCTAATAATGTCTTTTTATTGTATAATATTTGAGAATGGTAACTGAACACTTATATAACATTAATAAAATGTTTTATTAAATAATACAATTTGATATTTTCTACAAAGAAAGAGGAATAACAATTTTAGTTTTTTGCAGGGAGAGGGGAACGAAAGAGAAAGGAGAGAGGCTTTTTGGTTACTTTGTAGTAAATAGAATGATAGTCTTAGAGTTAGGAGACAAAGTCTCATCTGTTCCCATCTCTGAGACCTCTGTAACTTTAGGTCACTTTAGTTATCTGAGCATTGGTTTCCTTATCTACAAAATAAGGGATGAGACTGACCAATACCTAACATCTCTTCCAACTCTATTTTTAAATTCCAGTGTGTAAGTATTATTTTTAAGAACAGTAATCTTTGCAATCAATGCACAAATTTCTTAACAATGACAGTGGCCAAGAGTGGAATGGGTTGTCTCAGGAAGTAGCAGACTGTGTAGTAGCAGTAATAATAGAAGGCTGTATAACACTGGATGACTACTCCTTGGGAACATTCTGAAGGACATCACTGTCATGTATGGGCATATACTAGATGAGCTCTCAGATCTCTTCCAAGTCTGAGATTCCATAATTTTGCCTTGTAAATTTGCTTCCACAGTATTAACAAGTAAATGTACATTATTTTAAAAAACCTTTTTTAATCAGAAAAGGGAAAATTAGCTTACTTTACCTTTGTAGAAATTACTCCAATTTCAATCATAAAAAGTTTTATTTAAAATGAATAAATTTTCAATAGTAGGGATCCCAAATACCAATATGAAATAACTTTGCCAAAATTAAAGTAGAATTTCTGAAATGTGCTACCTAAAGAGAAAGAAATCAAAGTGTATGTTTACATAAACCAACAATATATCCACAATAACCAAAGTTTTCTGTTTACTTCAGTCACCTTTCAAAGGGAGGCATTTTAATATATATTTTTTAAAAACCTAAAATGTATCATTCTGCACTCCTTTACATTCTCTGGGAGTTCTTGCAGTGCAAACTAGCACCTATTTACATTATGTAAAACAGATATTTTAGCTATATAAAACAAATTATAAACTCTTGTCTTTCCAAATCTTTATAATCCCTATTTTTCACCTGGAAATAAATCAATGCTTAAATCAGTATTCCTAAGGGTAAAAAAAGTTATTGATAAATATCTACATTGTAAAATAACCACAATGCAAGTAGCTGTAAGTGATGCAAGGCACCCTGCCCCTGTGGGATTCAGGAAAACCTAGATGCAAGCCCTCTTTCTGGCAAATAGTGGCTGTGTGACCTCCAACAAGTTACAACTTCTCAGTGCCCCAGGAAACTCTCTAAGACTACAAGTTTCAAAAGTCTTAGATTTACATTGGTTAAAGGAGTTTCCTCACCAGGAGTCTCCTATGCCAATAAAGTCACAGGTCACAAATAAAGTGAAATTATAGAAATCGTACGAAAAGGATGCTTCTAACAGAGGCAGTAGTGGATAAAGGACTGTATAATCACAAGCAAATCACAATCTCCTAATAACTCAGGCATTCTTTAAGGGTTTGTCTGCTTACTCTAAGTAACCTCCTGCTACCTAATTCTACCTCATGCCCCTCCCCATTCTGACAACAACAACAAAAAAATGTATAAAACCACCTCTTCGATTAATTTGAAAACTGGATAATTTCATAAACAAATTTGGCTCTTCTCTTCCTTATTTATCAAGGATGTTGAATTATCAGAATTATCAGAAGCAGAATAAAGCCAAGCAAAAGAGGGTCAGGCAAGTAAGTTACAAGGTACCTGAAAGAAATCCTACTATATAGACAGCTTGCTCTTTCTTAAGGATGTATATATGATGAAGGAAATAAGTCCAGGTACTGTTTCTGGGCTACAGTTATGTTGCTATAGAGGTCCTGGTCACAAGGTTAATTTTCTCTCTAGACAGTTAAGCCAAACATTGTAATATCTAATCAATCATTTTGCAAATGTAGTCACAAGAACCAATCATGTGAAAGTGAAGATGGCTGGTCCCACCAATCACCATTGCAGGAAAAATTACTCAAAGAGCATGTCATGTTTAATATGTTAGTAAATCTTTATATGCAAGCACAGCAAGTCTGGTGGAAATCTGAATTTGTTTTTAAAAGCCTCCATTTTTATTTATTTAGCTGCTTTTTGGTGAGGCAATCAGGGTTAAGTGACTTGCCCCCGGGTCACACAGCTAATAAGTGTCAAGTGCCTGAGGACCCATTTTTACTTTTGATGATTTTTCCATTTCCTAGAAATTAAGATAGCCTAATTAAAAAAAAGTGATAAGAACAATTCAACTAATATTCATCATCTGCTTCTTTACCCAGGAGTTGTACCTTTTTAAAAGGTAGATTTAAGTTTAATATAACCACTACATCTAGCCAGCTCTCTTTCTCTAACAACCTATACAATTGCTACGCCCACATTTGTCAGCTAAAGCACTGTGAAATGCAAATTCCTAGTTTGTTTTAATTTTTGTTGTCTTTAAGACATTAACCATAAATTTGTGTGTAACCAATTTAAAAAGAGCAGATAAAATGTTGCATCTTCACAAAATTTCTTCCTATAATTATTAAGTGATGATGCCTTATCTCTGATGGAAAATTAAGTAATCAGAAAAATGCGAGTATAAGAAATGTTAAAAAGAAATGCCTAAACGTCATATAAAACCACAAAGAAACAAAACAACTCTGTACCATGAATGTTATCTTTTCTTTAAAACTTCATGACCTGTAATTTCATTGGTGTTCATACTCCTTCCACCACCATAGTCTATAGAATCCTTCTTTAACTCAGTAAGTGGTCTTTTGAGAAATGCTGGAGGGTGGTGGGTGATGATGAGGGTCAGAATTTATTAACCTACAGCAAACCAGGTAATGAGTCTCTCTGAAGTTAGGCCAATACTGGATAAACAGACACAGAGTCATTCCATCACTGTTTACTCAAAACCTTTCCAGTTTAGCTGGGCCTTGCCAGAGATTAAGCTCCACTGGGGCATAGGCTAAAAACTAACGGCTACCACTGATTAGGTAGGTATCAGAAGGATGACCTTTGTAAAGGTAATATAAGCATTATTTTTAAAAAGGAAAAGGATTCTTCAATTAAAACTCCTATGTAACTATTCTGCCTTCATTCCCAAAATATAATTTGCTATATTGCATTAAAAAAATAACTCATTACAAAAAATGCTATGACTAAATTGTTTTCCTTGTGAAAATGATTAATATTAGCTACTTCTTAAAATAAGTGAACCACCAAAATAAGTCTAGAAATCTGATGAGTTCTCAAATTTAATCCAAGCAAACTTATTAGCTGTATGTGTATACCATCATTCATATTCAAAGTTAATACTGATAGCATTAATATTTACACTATACCATGTGTAAAAGCACACCTGAAAAAACCAATATATAATTTATAATCCTTTCTAGATGGTTGCAACCTATTCAATCATTCAACAAGCATTTATCAAACACCTGTAATATGCCAGACACTGTACTAGGTACTGGGAATACAAAGATGGTGATGAGGACGGGATCTGTGATTTTCACCGGTATGAGGAACTCCCAGGTGAGGAAACTCCCCCTACCAATGCAGGCCAACATCTTTTCTGCAATTTAAAGTCTTAAGAGAGCTAGCTGTCTAGGGCAATGAGAAGTTTAGTGACTTGCCTAGGGCCAGAAAGCCTGTGTAACTCAGAGTCTAGATTTGAATACAAGTTTTCCTGGTTCTGAGGCTGTCTCTACCCACTATGCAATGCCCTTTTGCTAAGTGGAATTATAAAGACAAAAATTAAGTCCCTGCCCTCAAGGGGCTTACATTTGATTGGAGGGAAACAACATGCATAAATTAAAAGTAGCTAGGTCATGCAGTGAATACAGTGCTGGACCTGAAGGCAGAAAGACCTGAGTTCAAATTCCAACTCAGACATTTTCTAGCTGTGAGATCCAGAGCAAGTCACTTAACCTGTCTCTTCATCTGTAAAATAGGGATAGTGATAGTTCCTACCTCCGAGAACTGCTGTGACAATAAGATGAGACAAAATTGGTAAAAGGCATTGTAAACCTTAAAGCACTATATAAATGCTAGCTACATATACACAAGTATGAACAAAATAAATACAAAGCAGGTATGCGGAAGAGGGAGAACAAAGTCTCAGGAAAGGCTTCATGGAGGAGGTAGCCGAACTTGGCTTTGAAGAAAACTAGGGATACTACCCTGGATTACCCCCTACAGCCTCTTTCCTTTACACTTGTTCATGTGCCGTTGAACAGAGAAGAAAGTCCTCTATGCTAACTAGTTCCATAAATCAGCTAAAGCGCTGTGAAATGCAAATCCCTAGTGTGTTAGAATACTTGTCTTTAAAACATTAACAATAAATTTACATGCAACAGATTCAAATAGAACAGATAAAATCTTGCATCTTCACAGAATTTCTTCCTATAGTTATCAAGTGATGATGTCTTATGTTAACTGGTCTCCACTGGCTCCTCACTATAGCAAGGCAGTCCTTCTACGCCTCCCTAACTAATTCTTTATCCCAGTCACTAAACTTGACTGGGCCTAACCACTTTTTCTCAAGCCTCCCACAGCACCTTTCATCTCAATCTGGAAAAAAAAAATCGAAAGCATTCACAGGGAGCTCCCTTTTCTTCCCTTCTCCTCATATCACATCTCCCTGAAATCATTATAACCCTCAGTCAGACTCCTGTTTGGCATTTAAAAACTGTCACTGTTTAAAAACCCCTCCTATCTTTCTCTTCTCTCTAGATTTTTGTAATATTACTCTTTCCAGGTTCTACTCTAACCTATCCAACCACTCCTCAGTCTCCTTTGCTTGATCTTTGTCCAGGTCATGCCTGCTAATAATGTGTCCTGCAAGGTATTGTCCTGCTAGGCCCTCTTTTTTT
The DNA here is from genome assembly GCF_900497805.2 of Vombatus ursinus. Taxonomy (NCBI): domain Eukaryota; kingdom Metazoa; phylum Chordata; class Mammalia; order Diprotodontia; family Vombatidae; genus Vombatus; species Vombatus ursinus. The sequence continues at coordinate 3,405,140 of NW_020952380.1, forward strand.
CTCCCTTTATGCTATTTCACTTAGTGATCTCATTAACTTCCAAGGATTCAAATATCTCCAATCTCACATTTCCAACTACCTTTTGAACATCTCAATCTGGATATCCCATAGACATATTAAATTCAACATATCAAAAAATGAACGAATTATTTTCCCCCAACCCTCCCCTCTTCCTAACTTCTCTATTACTGGGGAGGGTACAATCTCCCAGTCACCCAGGCTCACAAAACAGGCATCATCCTCAACTCCTCATTCTTTATCACTACCCATATCCAATCTGTTGCCAAGGCTTGTTGATTTTACCTTTGCAACATCTCTTGCATAGTTTCTTTTCTCTCCTTTAACACTGCTACCACCCTGGTGTAGGTCCTTATCACCTCATTCTTGGACCACTCCAACAGATTACTGGTTGGTCTCTCATGCTACAAGTTTCTCCCCACTCCAGTTTATCCTACACTCAGCTGCCAAAGCACAGGTCTGATCATGTCAACCCCCTACTCATTGAACTCCAGTGGTTACCTATTACCTCCAGGATCAAATATAAAATCCTCTGATTGGTGTTCTAAACGTTTCATAACCTGGCTGCCTTCTACTTTTGCAGTCTTACACACCTTAACCCTGTCATGTACTCTGCAATCCAGTGCCTTTGGCCTCCTTGCTACTCCTCAAACCAGGCATTTCATCTTCTGACTGGTAATTTTCTGTGGCTCTCATCCACGCTTGGAATTCTCTTCCTCCTTATCACTGCCTCCAGCCTTCTCTGGCTTCTCCTTCAAGCCCCAGCTAAAATCCCACTTTCTACAGAGAGCCTTTCTCGATCCCCCTTAATTCTAGTGCCTTCCCTCTGTTGATTATCTTCAATTTAGCTTGTTTGTAGGTAGTTGTTTACATACTGTTTCCCCAATTAGACTGTGATTTCCTGTAAAGTAGATATTGTCTTTTGGCCTTGTTTGTATCCCCAGTGCTTCCTTATCACATTGTCTGGCACACAGTAAGCGCTTAAAGATGTCTTTTTACACATCAGTCCTCTCCACAATTATTGAAGTGACATATCTAAGGTTACTCACCTAAATATAAACAGAGCTGGGTGTCCACATCTCCACACTACCTGTCTGTTTTGGAAACAATGAGTTTTAGATACAGGTGGGAGATCCAAGTAAAGATACTGTGTGGGCAGTTCAGGAATAGGTGTTTTATGGTGTCAAATATTATACAAAGTGATCAAAGTGATGGAGGACAAGGACTAAGACAAGAAAAAGCCAATGGATTCAGTCAACAAAAAATTTGTGGTCACCTCCAAAGAGAAGCCAGACTATAAGACGTTGAAGAGGGAGCAGAGACAACATTCAAATAACAATAAAGAGACAAGATATGTATACAGAGTAGATGGAAGGTAATTTCTGATGGAAGAGGGGGTTTGAGCTGGGTCTTGAAGGAAGCTAGGGAAGTCCAGTAGGTGGAAGAGAAAAAGGAGAGTATTAAAGGCAGAGATGACAGTCACTGTAAAGGCACTGATGGATGAAATGGCACGTGCAAAGGGCAAAAAGGAAAGTACTGTTAGATTATAAAGAACATGAAGAGAAATTAAGTGTTAAGAACTTAAGACTGGAAACACAGGAAGGGACAAGGTTATGAAGAACTTTAAAAGTCAAGCAGAGGATTTTGTATTTGATTCTGGAGGCAATACGCAGCTACTGAGTAAGGTTAGACCTTGCTTTGACACAGTCCTATCCATGCTTTGGGAAGATCACTTTGGCAGCTACGTGGAGTGACTTTATCTAGCCCTACCTCTCCTGAGCTCTGGTCTCAAATCATCAATTGTCATTTGGACATCTCAAACCAAATACTGATTGAGTGGGTAAAGACTTAAGAGAGGGAGAACATACAGAAGGTTACTGCAATAATCCAGTAAGGAAGTGACAGAACACACCAGAGCTGGTAGTTGTGTGAGTGGAGGGAAAGTGATTTATATGAGGGATATTGTGAAGGAAGGAAAGACAAGACTTGTCAACAGATTAGGTATGGGGAGTAAGTTGAGGGTGACACCAAGGCTTTGAGACTGAGAGCATGGTGGTGCCTTTGACAGTTGCAGGAAAGTTCAGAAGAGGGAAGGGCCTAGAGGGTGAGAGGTGGGATTTATTCCTCTCCAGGCTACACTCTGAACTTTCTCTTCCACACCCCGGAAACCTCTACATCCTGGAAACTCACTCCAGTCTGGAACTCATATAGTGGAAGTACCTGCTATCCTTATGCCTTTCCCTTTGATTGGATGGCTCCTCCTAGAACCTCCGTTTAAGGAGGCTGCCCAGGTCATTCCTCTTCAGGCTGCATTCTACACTTTCTCTACTGTGCCCTCCACTGAGTACCTTCACATCTCCCCCTTCCTCTCCCCTTTCAGCTTCCTTTGATGTGTAGTCTTTCCCATTAGAATGAAAGCTCCTTAAGGGCAGGGGTGTTCTTTCTGCTTTTATTTGTATTCATAGGGGTTAACGTGGTATCTAGAACACAGCAAGCACTTAATAAATGCTAGTTGACTGACTGAGTTGGGGTGGGGTGGAAGGCTGGGAGAGAAAGTGGAGAAGATAAGTTTTGTTTTCCACAAGTCTGAGTTTGAAACTTCAAGGAGATATTTAGTTTGAGATGTCCAAATAACAAATGATGATCTGAGACTACAGCCCAGGAGAGACAGACCTAGATAAAGTCATTTCTTCTAAAATTTGACATATGCATGCCTCCAAAACTATGCTATGATATGCAAAATTGTGCAAGAAAACAAAACAAAACAAAACAACACAAGGCTTATGGGGAACACAAGGTTGGGGCACAATGCTCAAAAACTTCACTAGTAACACACACACACACACACACACACACACACACACACACACAAAGACTTCAGAAACCTAATAAAAACAGTAGCAGTTTTATACATGTTAAATGGTTAAGAAATACATAAATACTACAATAAATGATGGCTGAGATCTTGAGCTCCTAGTTGCATGAGCTAGATGGGCAGGCCGTGACTTTGGGCCTTAAGGCTGGAGACCATGTCTGACAGGGGTGGGAATAATGTAGAACAGTCCTTCTCTGTTCATAGCTCCTACTACAACAGAAGAACATATATAATAAATATGGCACTTTACTTTGAAAATGACCTGAAGTTTGCTTATAGAAGTGGGGATCAGAAAAGTTCCAGCTTATGAGTTATTGCAAAGTAGTGCAGTTTTCTGCATTCTTGGTGTTTCTCTTGGAAGAAACTGTGCAGAAGCAAATTTGGAACTAGAAATTCAAGTTATGCTCAAAATGTTCCCTAATATAGCAATTTCAACAAATCCACATTTTCAAAATGCATATTAGAGCAAAACTGACTCTACATATCGATTGGGGAATCATCTTCATAGAAATGAAAATTTAACCCATGGAGTGAATGGAATAAGAAAAGGCAGTATAGAGAAGGCCAAATCTGAGAGGACTTAAAGGAAGTGGTCAGGCAGGTAGGAAGACAATGAGAAGGGAGTGGTGTCTTGAAAACATTGAGAAAGAAAAGAGAGCATCCACGAGAAGGTAATCAATAATATCAAAGCCTTTAGAGTGGTCAAGAAGAATGATACTGGGGGAAAGGGCCATTAGATTAGGTAATTAAAAGATCACTGATGCTTTTGAAGGGTAGTTTCCATTGAATGATGAGGTTCAAATTGAGAATCAGGGAAAGGAAAGGGAATAAGCATTTATATAGCATCTACTATGGGCTAGGCACTGTGCTAAGCACTTTATAAATACCATCTCATTTGATCCTCACAACAATCTTGCAAGATAGGTGCTCTTATTATCCTCATTTTACACTTGAGGAAACTGAGGCAATCAGAGGTTAAATAACTTGCTCAGGGTCACACAGCTAATAAGTAACTGAGGTTCGATTTGAACTCAGGAATTCCTAACTCCAGGTCCAGCACTCTATCCACTGCATCATCTTGCTGCCCTAAAAAACCCACAGAGTTTAGAATCAAGGAAGTGGAGTCACCAATTACAGACAGCTTTCTCAAAGAGTTTAGCTAAAAAGAAGAGAAGAAATATAGGATGTTAGCTAGCAGGGATGGCATATTCAAAGTGAGTGTTTTTAAGGATGAGTAGACAGCAATGTGTTTATACGTAGAAAGAAAGAAAACTATAGCTAGGGAGAGATTAAAGATTTGTGAAAAATGGGATGATTGAGGGAGCAATCTGCTGGACAAGACAGGATTGGATGTGATCAAGGATGCATATAGAAGGGTGTGCCTCAGCAAGTAAAAGAGCTACAGGAAATAAAGGAGGACTTAATGGGCAAAGATATCTGAGTGATGGTGAGATGAGAAGGAAAGCAAAACCTTTCCTTAAGAGGCCTAAATTTTTCAGTGAAGCATGAGTTTCTTGAGGTCCTCAGCTGAAAAGGATGTAGGTAGGGAGTGTGAGAGAAGGCTTGAGGAAGGATTAAAAGATTTGGAATTGCAGTGGTTAATGAGAGATGGAACTGATTTAGGGAGATATGAAAAGATGACCCTACTTCAGTGAGGACCCAGCTGAGTTAATGTAACATAAATCTGTACTTGGTTCAGTCAACGAAGTTTCATGACTTTCTCTTGCTCTAATCAGCAGCACAGAAATATGAAAGAAGGTAGGTAATGGCAGGAATAATCCAAGGCTGGGTTTGGCATGCTGTGATAAGCAACAGAAAAAGAAGGCAAGATATCTGAGCATAAGGTTGAATTGATAAATCTAGAGATTGAGATAAAGGAGGAAAGTGCTGCTTCTACTTGAGAAATAACTAAGGGATAGAAGGTGAAGACAAAGAATAGGATTAGGGTTCTTAAGGCAGAGGGAAACATGGGATGATATGATTATCACTGATGTTTTAAGGAAATAGCATTGTAAATCCTGAGATACTATCTATAAAGTGAGTGATCGGGCTTCCGGGCCCATAGTGGCCACGACGGCCCTGGACCCCAGGCCGCTTCCTGGGCAGCTTCCTACACCACGGACTGGGACGCTACGTGCAGCTACAAAGCCTCAGCCTCAGGGTCAGCCGTGACGCACCTTGGTCCCGCGGCGCCAGGGAGTTTGTGGAGCAGCATGTGACGGACTTTGCGCGGAGGAACCCGGGGTCGTGCTCTACTTGACGGCGAAGAAATGCCACGTGCCCCAGCTGGTGGCGGAGTACCTGAACGGCTCTGTCCAGGAGGTGGCTATCGGTAATAAGACGGCGGAGGAGATTGCCACGCTGATCTAGAAGCTAGCTGACCAGTCAGGCCTGGACTTGATTCACATCCGGAAACCCTACCACACATATAACCTGAGTATCCAGGGGCAGTGGCATCCGTTTACCAACAGGCCCCCCCAACTGGGCAGGTAAGTCATTGCTAATGGTTCTGACCAGAAACCCCAATAAAACCTATTTATTATTAAAAAAAAGTGAGTGATTATCATCAGACTTTTCTAGTTTGGCCATGAAAGGGAAGAGAGAAATATGGAGATAGCTGGATCAGGAAAAGGCTTTTTTGAGATGGGAGAATCACAGAGGAATAACAGCTTTTAGAATTGGCAAGAAAAACCCAGAAATCATTTAGTCTATCTCCCTCATTTTACATATGAAGAAATTTATGCTTAGAGAGGTAAAATGATGTGCCTGAATTCAGTTTATATCCGCTAGGAAAGAGAAAATGGCAAAAAATTTTGGAAGTTAGCATTAATGCGACTTAGGCAAGTGGGAGCTCTAACATACTGTGAATGAATAATTCTACCATAGGCATTTTGGAAAGTAATATGATTATGTATTAAAAGCCACAAAAGTGATCATCTGGAACTTTGTCCCTAAAATATCCTAAACTAGGAAAAAGAGCTTCTGTACAAAAATATTCATAGCTGCTCTTCTTGAAATAGCAAAAAATCACAAACAACAATTTATGTGTCTAATAATTTGATAATGGCTAAGTATGTCATGGTATTTTAGTAAAATGGAATATTATAGTGCCACAGAATCATAAATATGGAGCATGCATTAAAATATGGAAAGACCTATATGAAAGGATGAACATAACTAGGACTGAATACACACAGATTACAACTATTTTAAAAAGGAAAAATCCAGAGGCAATGGGAAGTTCACACAAACCTAGAAGAAAGGCAAATTTTACTCATTTGTTAACTCATTTAACAACAATAACAATAAGCTGACAATTATAGTATGCTTTTAAAGATTTGCAAAGTACTTTATATGTTATATTCGATACTTATAACTACACTGTAAGGTAGGTACTATAGTGTTTATTATCCCCACTTAACAGATGAGGAAACAGAGATTAAGCAGCTTGCCAAGGGGAACACAGAAGGTAGTCGGTGTCAGAGGCAATATCTGAACCCATCATTCACTCACTTGACATAAGACTGGCACTCTTTCTATAACATCATGCTGCTTCCTATACTAAGCTTTTCTACCTACCTAAAGCTAAGATTTTTTATTTCAGATTTTACTTATTTATTTAAAAAAAGTATATCATAATTTCAACTAGTTTCTCCTTACTACTCAAAAACCGTTCTATTCTATACTACTGATTTCCTATCACATTCCCCCCCACAGTGATTTATCTACATCAGGTGTAGAGAACCTGCAGCCTCAAGGCCACATGTAGCCTTCTAGGTCCTTGGGTTCGGCTTTTTGATTGAATTCAACTTTTACAGAACAAATCCTTTCACTAAGGAATTTGTTCTGTGAAGTCTGGATTCAGTTAAAGGATCTCACTTGAGGACCTAAAGGGCCACATGTGGCCTCGAGACCACAGGTTTCCCACCCCTGATTCTACATTTTTTCCTTTCTTCAAACCTTCAGTTGCATTTCTCAGGTGTTTTTCTATCTACATTGATGGTACTTCTGTCCACACAAATTTTTATGGTACCAAACTGCAGTATCTTTTGTCTTAAAGACAGATCTTTTTAAGTGCAGGAATTGTTTTTATCCACACTATTAGGTATTTTAAACTTATGATAGTCATTAATTTTTTTAATATAGGATCATATTGGCTAATATTACTTCATATCAGCCTGAAGTGTGTATAGCCACCTAATTATTAATTATCAACACAAGGTATTATTAATATATTAGCACATTACTATATACTATCTGAATATAAAGCTGGACTCAAAATCTGAAAGACCTTGTCTCAAAGTTCAGTTTGTGATACATAGGAGACCTTGGTAATTAATGTTCAAGTTAACCTCTCAATGCCTTCAGGCAACTTCATTCACTTGCTGGTCTGCTTTGGTAAAGAGAATTTCTTTATTGGTAGTTCACTACACCAATAAAATCATAGGTACAGACCAAAACAAAAACAAACAAAAAAAAAACCCAAACCAAAATAAACAAAAAACTATCATCACCAACATCCAAATCCACAAGTAACTAGGAAGGTAAAATACAAAGCAATACCTATATTCAACAAAGAACAAAATCCTTCTTGCAAAACCAAAGGGAAGCTCACTAACTATATTACTAAGTAGGAATGAAGCTAATACTGGATATTAACTTTTAACAAGTAAAATATGGAAATTGAAGAGATATTTATTATAAAAAAAATTGAAGAAAATTCAAATTAGAAAAGCACGATGATCATTTTTATACATAAAGTAGTAAAAGTTTTATACTATTATATTTAACTTTACATTTGAGACATAATCAAAGTTTGATGCCCTCCAATTTTTTAATACTTTCCCTACAAAAATGCCAACCTGTAGGTTACTGGTTAATTTAAAATGACCATCCAGACTTTTACAAAGGAATGGGCAATAAAAATAGAAACAATGAACAAAATTTCATGTTAATATTGTGATTTTTTAAAATGAAGCTAATATTTTATTTCAGTCTGTACTTTTGGAGAGTTATAGTAACTCAAACACACACAAAAATTGTTTTCTCTCAATTCTGTTGTTTTCAGCAAAACAAATCAGATAGGCAGTCAGACAGGATCAAATGAGATAATTTTTGTAAAGCGCTTAGCACACTGCCTGGGACATAGGAGGCACTTAATAAATATTTATTCCCCTCTTGGACAAGATCCCTAATTTGGAAGTAAAATTCCAACTATTCATTCAATTCCTCCTCTACTGTATCCAAACATATGCATAATAAACTAGAATAAGGATTCACTTTATACCCTTGGAAAGATTTAGTATCACATATCAGAAGCTGGAAGGAATCCTAGATATCATGTAGTCCTGGGGCTGAGGAATCAGGTTAAAATATTCCTGGGAAATGTTTAACAAAATAAATAAAAGTACAGTAAAACATAGATAATGTTAATTTATTGTTTTCTAAGTCAACATGTGGTCAGTAGGGATCCATTTCTATTTGAGTTTGACACTACTTATGTAGTCCAACCTCTTGCCTCACTTTCCTTTTTTCTTTTCACAAATGAGGTAATTAAAGCCTAAGAAGGTTAAATGATTTGACACACAAAAGGGTAGAGTCAGAGTACTTGGGTTCAAATTTTACCTTTGATTCATACCACTAATGTGACCTCAGCAAAGTCACTAAATCTCCTTAGGGTTTCATTTTCCTTATGTGTTAAATGAGGAGGGGTTGGACTAGACACCTCTGAGGTTCATTCCAGCCCTAGACCTGTGCTCCAATGCTTTACCTAGAGGTACTCCCTAGAAAAAGAAAATTAAAAAGGGTTAAAAAGAAATTAAAATTAATAGACAGAAACTATAAATAACATAAGTAACATTTCTTTTAAAAAGGCAGATATAAATGAAAGATATTAGGGAGTAAATATTTCCATCGGTCACCCAAAGGTCCCCAGAGCTCTTTGTTCAATCCTGCCCTCAGTCATTCTAGATGGGTTTGCCACTTTTGCGTGGTTCCTGTGAAGGAGTTCTTGGAGTAAAAGCGTACATGCAGCTCTCTGGGAAGTTAGCAAGTACAACTACCTAGCACCTTGCTAGAATCCTAAACTAATTAGAATGGACCTTTAACGTCTCCATAAGGGACCATCTAACCTCCACTTGGAGACCTCTAATAGTGGAGAACTCACTAACTTGTTATGTAGCCCGTTCCACTTTTAGACAGTTATGATTATTGCAGGGTAAATTTGCCTTTTGGCAACTTCCATCTCTCATCATCACCTTGTGGGCATAGTAGAACTAGTCTAACCTTCCACACCACAGCCCTTCTGATACTGGCCTCCTAACAAGACAGAGATCAAAGGATGGGATATATTCAAGGTAAGAGACATCTTTTCAATCTGACTGCTAGGGCATAATATCAGTGAAGAGATATGCAACTCCATCTAAGTATTTCTGTGGAGAGCACTACCATCTTTCTCATCACCCAGGTTCCCAACCCTGGATTTATGCTCAACTCCTCTCTGTTCCTCATCTCTATATCTAGCTGCCAAATCTCATATCTATTTTACTTTCACAACCTCTCTCCCATTTTCTCCCTTCTCTCCACTAACCCAAGCATTACCTTATTTAAGGCCCTCATTACTTCTCGTTTGGACTATAACCAGAGACTAACTGGTCTCCCTTTTGTCTAGACTCTCCTTTGTCTAATCCAACTCTACCCAGCTGCCAAAACCATCTTCCTAAGGGACAGGCTTAGTTAGCTATGCCATTCCTCTACTAAAAATATTCAGCTCTCTTACTTCTAGGAAAAAATACAAAAATCTACATCTTGGGATTTAAAGCCCTCCACAATCTAGCTCCAACTGTTCTCACCTTATCTATATTATCTTGAACACATTCTCTGGTCAAATGGATCTACTGAACAAATTTCTCTGCCTTCACCCAAGCTGCACCCTATGCCTGACATTCACTCCTCCTCCACAAAGACTTTCTTAATATTAGCATTAGCTTTATCCTTCCCCAAATTACTCTGTTTTTACATATCAATCTACTTGTCCCAGTTGAATGTAAACTTTTTGAGGACAGGACCTATTTCTATATGGTCTTTATATTCCCAGTATCGAACAGTGGTTAGCATAAAGTAGGTGCCTAATAAATGCTTGCTAAACATGACAGAACAATTTTATACTTTGAACATGTGTGAAAGGACTAGCATTCTCTTGACTCAGTGTCCCTGAGTTTCCTGACTTCCTCCTCCCACGCAACCTGACTGGCTGAAGCTTCCAGGCCCCAGGAAATAAAAGGTCCCAGGCTCCAAGCACATGTAGTCAGTACCTCTCAGACTTGGTGGTTGCCTAAAACCACGTGAGTCACCATACCCTGATAACATACTGACCGGACGGAGATAAGGCGTAAGGCCTTCCGCCACCATTCAGAGAAGCTCAATGCCACAGTATTCCTGCTGTGGGTTGAACAAAGTAAACCCCCTGCCTCAGAAACTTACTTAGCTATGTGACACTGGACAAATCACTTTGCTTCTGCTTGCCTCAGTTTCTTCAACTGTAAAATGAGGGTGATAACAGCACCTACTCTGCAGAGCTGCTGTGAAGACCAGATGCCGTGTCTGTGAAGCGCTCAGCACAGAGCCTGGCAGGAGCCCTACATAAACGCTTATTCCCTTCCTTCCCCTCCTTTGGTCAGTGACTCATAAGTGCTTCGTTTCACCCCAACATCAAACCTGAACTAACAGGGCACAGAGGCGAGAGTACCTAAGACAACATGCAAGGAGTCATTTAAAGCGACTCTTTGCTAAATAAAAAAGGAACAGTAAAGACAATGGTAAATTAACTTCTTGTCCTGCCACAGAATAGATAATAGGTAATAAGCATTTCAATATATTTTTCTCAAAAAAAAAAAAAAAAATTCCATGCCAGCATTACTGCTTTTGACAACGTTTCTGACTAAACAAAACTTTTTTTTTAGTGTGAATACTATATTCTACAAAGTTGAGTTGCTGATTTCAGGATCCCATTTACATTGGCAAGCATTTCTCTGCTCATTGATGGGGAGTGGAAAAACATTCCACTTTTTTGCTATTGACCCTGTATTGCTGAAGCACAAGCTATATAGTTTGGACTAGTCCACTGGCCAGTTTCAGCAATTAGCACAGTGCCTGGCACACAGAAGGTGCTTAATAAATGTCTGATTAATTATTGCTCCATAATTTTGCTAACACCATTTGAGGTTACTTTGACAACAAGATTTTGTGAGTCAGAAGGAATTAACCTGAAACCAAATGTCAATATAAAAATACAGTTTAAACCGATAGCCAACTTCTTAATAGGAAACAACTAAAGTTTAACCTATTAGGAAGAAAAACTGAATTCCATATTAGGAACGACTACACATACAAGTACGACCCCAAACTTAAGCACAATCTTGAAAAATAAAATATACCTTAAAATTAGGAGGTACATTTAACAGACATCCAGATGAGGGGGAATGGGATATTATTAGGCCATAACTTGACATCTATAAATATAAATAACAGTCTAAATAATCAAAACATCCTGATATTTTATTTTTTAAAAAAATCACACGGTGCTCAGCAAAAGTTAGGCAATTATATAACCCAAAAGGTATTATGGCTTACCTCAACAGAAAACAAAACACAGCATTCTAATTGTACTTCAATTTCATTGCCTGGCTACCTCTTCCAAGTTAAGTTGATGGCAATTCATTCTTGAATGCCCAACCATTTTGACTCTTGTTCATATTCTCCTTTAAATGTGCCTTGGAGGAGAGTCCAACCATAATACTAGACGCCTTTCTCTAGGTTTCTTGATATAACATGGATACCAACAAGGCACATGAGTTGTCCATATGTTATCCATGGCTCTCCATCTGTAACTAGGCCATCTTTTTTACCCAAACATGCAGGATTCTCTATCAAGAGATTACTCCTTTACTATTACCCATCTCATTTAAGCACAACTGACAAATTCTACTATAACCATAAAAATGTATGGTTTTTTCTCCCATCCAGAATCACTCTACTGTATTATGTCCCATGTTTCTATTAACTATTTCCCAAAGATACCTAAGGATCCTTCCAAATACTGCTTCATTATTTGGCTTCTATACCACTATTCTGGAGTGCTGCCTTAAAGGTCTGTTTTGTTTTTCCTTCTTTAATTGAAAACAAGAATGCTAGTTTCTTTAACAAGGCAATTAAAATACTACAAATTCTTAAGACTCCCTTTACCCTTGTTGTACCTGTCTGTAGCTAAATTGGACTTCCTGAGTTCACTTAAGTAAGCATATTTCATAATCTACTAAGGGGTTTAAGTCCTCAAAACAAAACATTAAAAATCTTAATAGTTTTGGTTTTTTTTACAAATTGTTTAAAAATTATCTTATGACATGAAAATCATGGTCCTTAAAGCACAGAAATTTCTCATAGGGAAACTTAACAAAACATTAATGAATATTGAAAAGCGTATTCTGAGTAAATAGCTCAGGCCTAATAGAAGCCTAATGCTCTTCAAGAAAACTTTAGTCTTTATTATGAAGACAACTTAAACTTATCAAAGAATGAGAAAAAACTGACTTTTACTAAGCTATAAACATTTTGAAATTGGTTTTTTTCTTTTTTTTTCTCCTTTTTAGGCAATTGGGGTCAAGTGACTTGCCCAGGGTCACACAGCTAGTAAGTGTCAAGTGATTGGTCTGAGGCCGGATTTGAACTCAGGTCCTCCTGCCTTCAGGGCTCTATCCATTGCGACACCTAGCTGCCCCCTAAAAGTTGGGTTTTTTAAAGGATGAAAGGGGACTCTCTATCTTTTAAAATTTTTTTCCCTTCCCAAAATATACCTATGTTCCTTAGATATCAAAGAAATATAAGTATATGCTATAATATGGACAGAGATGAAGCACTAATTATAAGTGTACTTATTTAATAATGCCAGTACAAACCTCTAATTCAAATGAAATTCCTGTCAGAGATAGAAATGTGTTGCAAAATATACAGTCCATGTTTGAGAATTATGCCACATAATCACGCATTATTGTTTTATGGTAAAGCTCTGACTACTTCTTAATCACTACCTCAGAATGGTTTACTGCACACTAATTCAGGTGCAAAGGATCGACCTCCCCATCTTCACCTAGGGTATTTTTCAAAGCAAAAATGCTTTCAGGAGAAAAATGCACTAATAAAGCTTTGCATTACTTCATGAATATGTATTCATCATAGCTGTGTAAGACATAGACATAAAACAGGTCTAAATAGATACAAACAGATTTCAAAGTGATAATACATCGCATGACATCTTAACCTAGCTTTAAAATGCAAGTGATCCTTGAGAGCTTAAAATCACAAAGGGATTTTCTACTCCTTTGTAAATGCTCCTCTGAATCAAGGGATAGAAAAAACCACTGAACTGAACTTAATAAATATTTATCTACCAAGAGAACTAGGTTCACTGTATTAAAGAGTTCACCCAAAACTTATTCTGTGAAAGACAGCCACTTAATTTTTACCCCACCCCCACTCTTACCATGGGAATGTTACTTATTCCTAAATAATCTCACAAAGAGACCAAGATAAACTATATAATAAGTGGGAACTCCTCGGAATAACTACAGTGTTATAATTAGCATTATTCTAATCCACCCTTTTCCTTAAATTATATGACCTGAAGAGTATCCCCTTAATTGAAAATTAAACATTGTTAATATTAGTCCTTCTATCATACTAGAGTTACAAAAGCATCTTCAGAGAGGTCACTAAACTCCAAAAACTAAGTTACAATGAAAACTGCTTGCTCCCATTTGTCAAGTAGAAATCCCTACTAATTCAGCTTTCACTATAAAATAGCTTTCTAGCTTTCACTGTAAAATAATGCACAACCACAGTCATATTCATAAAGACTGTCAAGTGATTCTTAAAACTATGAAAAACTGGATTATGTACAGGGCTGCTTAAAACATGGCAATACTTAATGTTTAGCATCTTATTCAGAGAATAAGATGTTCAACATAAGTGAATTTTTAGAAAAATCTGAAATGCTAAAAAAGTGTTTTTAAAAAGTGTTAAAACTTTATTCTAGCCATTTCTTCATGAACGTATTTCTTAAAGATATTACTTGTTTCCTGTATTCTGAAACAGAAAATCACATAATATTTTGTGGTTGACTCACAGTCACTAGTTCAAATATCCCATTATTATACTATATGATAATAACCATTCCGGGTTTGTTTTTTAGTTTTCTATTTCTTCCTTGGGTGTAAGACTATCAGCTATCACTTCTATTGTCACTGTATCTGATTCACAGGCCTTCCACCTTCTTTTTAGGTCAGTGCTTCTAATCTGGCTAAGAAATCAGATAACCAAGCTTGTTAAGAACTAGTAAATAAAAATCAATAAGGCTTCTGAGTGCTAGAAGTCCAACACAAATAACATGGGCATAGAGCAAGGAGTTTGTGCCAGTACTTTCTTGCTGGAGGCTGAAATTCATTGGGGATATTACTATACTTGCTATTTTAGGGGAAGGACCTTGAAATTTAAAAAAAAAATTGATTTCTAAATTCTTTGAGTTTGTTGTCCTAATAATCAATTATTTACTGAAGTAGAGGGAGGCCAAAAAGAAAAAGCATCCTGATGGTTAAAATCTTGTCTCTGATGCTTATTATTTGTGTGACTCTGGCTAAGTCACTTAACTTAATGTGCCCTTTCCTCATTTGTAAAATGGAAGATAATAGTTGTGACACCAACCTCATAGGGCTATAATGAAGATCAAATGAGATACTGAATCAAATAACACTGAATACAGCATTTAATATCCTATATAAATGCCAGCTATCATCATCATGCTCATTATCGTAAGTAATGTAATCATACCAGAAAGATTCCAGAGTACTCAAGTTTTCATTTTAGCTACTTATTACTGAATATTTTTGAAGTGATATAACCATAAATGTAAAAATGAATGCAAAAGTATTTTGCAAATATAACCCAGAGTGTCAAAGAAACCAAAACAAAGATAACTGTATTGAATACGTATATATCACACAACTCCAGCATCTTTCTGAATTATCAATGAGCTGTTCTTTAACTAGAAGTTATGTCCTGTAAGGAAATTGAGAAACCATAAAAAGTGCTCTAGAGCTCAAATTTAAGACAGCCAGTTTCCTTTGTGTCCCTTTCAATATTACAAAGCCTCTGCTGTCCCTTTAACTCCTATACGCTATAATTACCCTTATCTTACAACCCATCTATTTTAGATAGTCCCAAATCTTAGATGAATAACAATTCTGATGATAATCTGTTCATTTTAGAAAAGTGAAACAAAGTAAAGGTTTTTTGTTCTTTCCTCCTCAGAAATCTGCATTGAGAGGCAAGGAGAAGATAAAGCAAGTGGTTTAGGGAGTCATGGTAACCAGAGCCAGGTAGAGCTGTACTGGAATGGAAAAGACTCAGAACACTGTTTTAATATGCCCAATTCACAGATATCAACTCTCTGGACAGTCTTTAAAATATATAATCATGGAAAATTTCCTTCAGACTTCTATAACAAAGCAAAGTCTCTATTCTAAATTACCAGGCTGTGTTTTCCTAAGTTGTGCTCCTGGACATCAAAGAAATCAAACTCTTTGGCAAACACCTTAATTCATTATCAAAAATGCTATACTTTCTCTTTATTACTTCAAATATTCTCTGGACACTTTTTTTTAAAATAAAGGATACCACATCCTGCATAAAGACTACTTTGCCAATAAGATGCCATATATAATATAAATAGATGTCTTCTCATTCTAAACACTCCCTTTGGAAAAAAGGTGTTTTTGCTTTTCCTCAACCCTTCCTCAAGGCCAGAAGAAACATTTTTGATAGTTCAAAAAGACTAACTTTGCTAAGTAATTTATCCAAGAATGATATGCCACTACAAAAGAATACCTTAAACCAACATAATTAGGTAAGAAATACTATGAGACATCATCGAACATCTACGTTTTCCACTGATAATTGAATCTGCCTACTCAGTTTGACGTAGAGAGTTTAAAATTTTCTTCATTTCACCAGATATAATCATAGTAAGAAAGTCCTGACAGTAGTGTGGGCTAGTTTACTTGAAGTGAGGATCAAATATAAGTATCATTTCAACAGAATGCCAATAATTATAATTGATATTCAGTCTTGACAACCCAGTATCTGACAAAAATCAGACCATTTGTCAAGTCAGCACAGGTATTACAACAAGCTGATTCATTAAGAGTTACAAAATACCATTCGTGGCTGCTCTGGTAGTTGTTCACCAAAGTATCTTTTGGAAGATGCTTTTTTAACCTTAAATTATTCCAGACACTTGAGGGGAAAAAAATGAAATAAAGAAACACATAAAGACTGTATTACTAATGTGATCAACATACCTCTCATTTTGATCCCTTAAATATCTTCAACTTAAGTATAGCATAACCTGTAAAAACTGATTAGATTAAAAGAAAAAAAAATACCTCAATTGAGTTCTGAATCACTGGAATTTTTGCTCTATTTCCTGTTAATACACTGATAGCATCAACATTCAACACATTCTGTCTGTACAAGTTTAAAAAGAACTTTTCTATGATCCTGTAACACCAAATTTATAGCTAATTCAGTCTGCAGTTCATCTACCTGACACTGCTCCCATTATTTTAGTTATCAAATGCTCAGCCAAAAGTTTATGAAATGAAAAAAAAAAGTTCAAAACTTTCTTAGGTGCTATTTAGAACTGAATTTTTAAAATGCAAGCTTACAATTAAAATCTTACTTCATAAATGTAAAATATTATCTATTTGTATATGTTGACAATTCCTTGACAGTGTAAAACATATTAAACAATGGTAATAACTGAGAATACAACAGAAAAACCTTACTCCAGTCTACTGCATGTCAAGTTTGAAATTGCGTAAGATTGATCAATACTTTCTTTTACATGAATTTGTTGAAATGAGCTTCCTTTATGAAAAATGAATGAATTTGACCTTAATAGATAGTATTTACTTAAAAAGAGACAAAATGGATGCAAAATGAGATTACTTATGGTAATGTTAAGGTCATAACCTATTTGTGACCCAATTCTTTTCGACGAATAAGTAGTACTGAAAATCTTCCAATTAGAACCGGGACCTCGTGAATACGGGGGTGCGGGGGGGGGGGCCGAGGGAGAGAGGAGCGAGGAAGCGGCAAATTCCCTCTGCTAGAAACCTCGCTTATCAGAAACATTTGAAGAATTTCTCCACAACAATTATGTTGACTTGAAGAATGGAAACCCTAACATCTCAAATATACTATATATGGAATCGAACAAGACCAAACACATAAATACACAAACTCACACTGTCTCTGACACTTTGGTATACAAATCGGTCCGAGGAACCCCAGAGCACGGACAACACAACCACGCACCTGTCACCTGTAAGAACAACCAGCTACTCCCTCTCCACCCCGCAAACAAACACACATCCCATCCACCTTAGCGGGATTTGTAGCTGATGGGACAGAGGCAGAGAAAGGGGAAAGATTAAAAAAAAAAAACACACACACAACAAAACCCCAAACCAAAAACTCCTCCGGGAAGGCACAGAGACCCCTTTAAAATGGGCGTCATTAAAATGGATGGAGAGGAAGGAAGGACCGGTTATCTCCCACTCCTCTCAAGTACTCCAGCCCCCCTCCCCCCGCCCAAAGTCTTCCTTCCCCAGAGCAGCGCCCCCAGGAAAGTTTTCTATCCCCACCCCCCCACCCCACCCCCATTTCAATCCCTAGCTCACACAGAGACACTTTCACATAAGGCTAAGGGGCGGATCGAGGGCAATGGGGCAGAAGCCGCAGGAGCAGCGGCAGCAAGGAGCCCTCCCCCACCTTGGGGCTCTCCCCGGTGCTGGGCTCCGAGGAAGCCCCCGGGCGGGCTCGACGCTCCCCGCCTCCCCGCCCCCCCGCCCCCCGCCGGACGTCCTCGGGCTCGGGAAGACCCTCTCTCCACCTTGCCACGGCGGGGAGAGGGGGGGAGAAGGGATAGGGGGTGTGGAAGGGGAAAGCGAGAGGAAGCAGCAGGCGCCCCAGGCGCACGGGCCTGCAGAGCCCGGGGAAGCTCCTGCCAGCCGGGGCCCGAGGGAGGTGCGGGCAGCTGAGGGGAGAAGAGGGGAGGAATCCGGGGGAGCCCCGCAAAGGCCCGGCAGCGCGCTCCGCTCACCCTTCGCCGTCGTCGCCGCGGCCGCTGCCGCCGCCGCCTCTCCCACTAGGGCAGCCGTCTCCGTCTCCGTCTCCGTCTCAGTCTCCGCAGCCGCCGCCGCCTCCGCCGCGGCCGCCGCCAGCGCCGCCGCCGCCTCCTATTCCACCCGGCAGGGGGGACACCTCAGCGCTCCCTCCCTGCTCAGCCCCCTCCGATCTGCTGCCGCCACCGCCGCCGCTTCTCGTGGCTGAGGGGGAGGGGAGACGAGGAGAGGGGGTCGGGCTGGGTCGCCCCGCCGGCGGCAGCAGCAGCAGCAGCAGGTCGAAGGCGATGGGGTGGGTGGGTGGCGGCGCCGCTCCCCGATCCTCTGCGCTCAGCTCGGACTTGCTCGGCCTCCCTCCCTCTTCCCCCACCCCCCCGCTCACGCTCCAGCCCTCCCCCCACCCCCCCAGCGCTCTCGCTCGCTCTCGTTCTCTTCGCCAGCAGAGTCCAAACCAAAATACTGTCACACAATATGGCGGCCCGAGCAGCGGGCAAACACCGCGAGATTTCGGCTCCCCCGGCCCCCCCCCATATACACACTCACACACATACACACACCCCTCCAGTCCTTTCCCCTCCCTCCCGCCAGCCGGGAAGGCGGGGGCTGACCCGACGGAGGAGGGATGCTCTTACTCTCCCACCTTCTCAACTCCTCTCTCTCTCTCTCTCTCTCTCTCTCTCTCTCTGTCTCTCTCTCTCTCTCTCTCCCCTCCCTCGTTCTCTCTCTTTTACCTACTTTCTCTCTTCTTCTCTCGTTCTCTCTCTCAATATCTCTTCCACCACCATCCTTCTCTCTCTCTGTCTCCCGCTCTCGTTCTCTCTCTTCCTCTGTGGTTCTTTCTCCCCTCTCTCTGTCACTCTCATTTTCTCACCACTTTGCCCTTCTCTCTTTCTCTCTCCCACTCACTTTTCCTCTTTCATTCTCTTTCTGTCCCTCTCTGTTAATCCCTCTTTCCCACTTTCCCTCTCTCTCCCTTTCTCCCACACCCTTTCTCTCTCTTGCTTCTCTCTATTTCCTCCCTCCTCGCTCTGTCTCTCTCCCTCTCTCTTTCTCTCTCTGTCTCTATTTCTCTCCGTGTCTCTCTTTGCCTCTATGTTTCTATCTCTGTGCTTTTCTCTTTCTTCTTCTCTCATAGACAAATACATACACACCTCTGCTTAGTTTAAAGTAAGAAAGTGACTCCAGGACAAGCCCCTACCCCTACAACTAAGGGGAGACAATTCCAGCAGAACACAACCGGAGTTTGATTTAAACTGATGAAAGAAAGAGAGCTTCCCCTAACCGCCTTTCCATCTCCATTTCCCCACACCACAGAGGATCTTGTCTTGTTCCTAAGAATGAAGTGATGGAGCTGCTAGGTGGAGGTTACAGAGCTGAGTACCAGAGGTGCGCTCCTGAGTTCGCTGTCTTCCTTTGTCTTTATCAGTTTTTCACACACACACACACACACACACACACACACACACCCTTCAGCTCAAGTACAGATGGCCAAGAAAGGAAGGAGGGGGAAGGGAGATAGGAAGCCCTAGTAGTAGGGGAGATGCTTCTCTGTGCTCTGCCTTAAGCACTGAGGAGAGGGGGAGGAGTATGTGGTGAAGGGAAAAGGGAGGAGGGAACATAGTGGAAAGGAAGGAATAAGAGATGCTGATACTGCTGCTGTTCTCTCCTTCCAACTTTGGTATCTGTGTGGGACCAACCATGGAGGGGGGTGGGCAATGATGCCTTGCTTGGGATGCAAGACATCCCGATTAAGTGGTGGGACAGAGGACTCAACCCCCTCAGATCAACTAGGGGGAGGTGAAGCTCTGCTGGTTGTGAAAGAACAAGGCATAACAGGGGCATGTCACAGCAAATGAATATTTATTTTTTGGCAGTCTAGGAAATTATAAGTGAGAGGACCTAGTTTACTAACCTTGGATCTACCCCAAAGTAACAGCTTTTAAGAATTTCAAAGAGTTGGATACTTAGTGTTTTGAAACCTTTAAAAAATTAATCTTAATGTTGTTTATGTTGTTGATTTTTTTTTTAATTTTACTTTAATGGTCCATTCCTAGAAGTCCTAGGAACAGAGCCAGAAACATTTAAATATTGTTGTGAGGTGGGAGTGGGACATAATTCAAGCCTTTCCTATTTCCCCAAAAAGCGGAACATCTGTTTAGTTTCCTTCAATATATGAACTATCACTCAAAAATTTCTTACAATTTGGGGTATTTATTTGAAATTATAGTGGTCTGACAAAATTCCAAAACAGTACTGTTTGTATAATACCTCTATCAAAAATGCCCAGGTTCTTCCTTCAAAAATTTCTTAAAGTTTACCCCTCTGACAGTTCTGAAAGACAAGATTATTTTCTTCCTTGTAATTGCAGTCCGATTACTGTAGATCCAGTGAGAATTTTAATATTTGATGCTGTCTTTAAAGTTGTGAGATTTTCTCTTCACTACTCTTCTTAAAAAGATACTAAAGAATCAGTAAGTCAAATCAACAATCATTTATTAAGTGCCTACTATTTGCTAGGCACTGTGCTAAGGACTGGTCTGAAATCCTATGTAATGTCACCCAATTTAGATCCTGAACATACTTTAAAGAATATTTATACATTTAAAATTTTTTTCAGAATCTTCTTTTAGAGTTGAAATTTTGATGTGTATTCCCATTTGAGACTCAGCATGTGGTAGTGGGTAGAGACCAAAGAGTCAGGTAGACTCAGTGGGAGTCCTGCCTCTGACATAGAGTGGCCTTGTGACCCTGGGCAAATCATATCTTGATGCCCCAGGCAACTCTAGGTGTAGGTCTGCTTTGGTAGAGAATGTGTTTCCTCATTAGGAGTTTCCTATACCAATGAAATCACAGATCCAGTACAAATTCTCACTCTATTGGTGATCTTGAGAATCAAGAAAATAGGGATTTCTTTAAAAATAAAGATTTTATATTTTGTTTCATCCACTGGTAAATGGAAAACTGATGAAAATGTGAACTTCTCAGATGATCTCTGGAAAAACTATTATGATTAATTTGAAGAGAATTGCTTAAGTAATTTTAGATGATAATAACTAAATTATTTGTTAAATAGACCACATCTTTGAGATCTCTGCAAGGCCCTCTTCCTATAGAAGATGAAATATATTTATATGAAAATGGTTCTTTATAAAAATTAGCAAGGAAGGTTACTTAGTAACAGTATGGTATAGGGTCAAGTGCACTGAACTTGGAGAGGATTTGGGTTTGAGTATAGATCTATGACCTTGGGAAAGTACTTCCTTTCTCAAGGCCTGGATTTCCTCATTCATAAAATGAGGAAGTTGGGCTAAGTGATAACCAAGGACTAGTGTAACTCTTAAGTCAATCCTATGATACTCCTATGATGATAGAGTCCTGGTGACTTTACCTTCATGGTCTCAATGACATTCCTTCTTTTCCATTCTCATTGCCATCATCTCAGAATGTGATACTAAAACATTTAGCTATCCTACTCATAATTGGATAGATCACCAATCATAAATGATTCCCTCCTTAAAATTTCTATAACATTTTATTTGGGCCTTTCTTTTGCATTTATTGCATTCTGCCTTGAAATTAGTTGTATACTATCTTGTCTCTTCTGTCTGACTATAAGCTTATTGAGGGCACGAATTATGTTAAGATGAGCTTGAGAAGCAGAAGGCTCCTGGCAGCCCTTTTTACTATTTTTGTTATCCCCAGTATCTGGCACAGTGCTTTATAAATGCTTGCTAAGTTTGTTGTTGAATTGAATTTATTTAATTCAATTCAATATTTTAATACACCTACTATATACAAGGTGTTTCAGAGTATACTGGAAGGAACACACTCCCAAATCCAAATTGGAGGGCCTTATATTTCAGCAAGTTCCCCCACCCTCCAAATGGAGACATATTAGCACAAATGTCTATTTGTCCACTACTGCAGGGCTCAATGACAGACTGGAGATTCAATAAGGGAAGTTACAGAACAGTTTTAGGAAGTCAGGGCTTCCTTCCTTTGCCACAGATTTCTAGGTGACCTTAGCAAGTGACTTTAGTTAAACTCAAATTTTTTGATTTCTCCATTTGCAATTTAATTAAATTCAACTCAACAAACTTTAAAAAAATAAGCATTTTCTAAGTTATGGGCACTGTACTAAGCATTAAGTGTATAAAGAAAAAAAGTACAGTCTTTTATCTCACAGATATTACGTTCTGAGAGAAATAGCATATAAATATTTAGGTACATATCAGATATAGCGAGAGCATATGAAAGTGATCTGAAAGAGGGAGACATTAGCAGCTGAGACCAGAAAAGCATTAGTGTTACCATGCAAGCAACTATGAACATACAAGATACATACAGAATATATCATGGTAGTAATTGTAGAGGAGAAGGGGGTTGGGAGGGAAGAGACCAAAACACTAGGAAAGGTTTTCCAGAAGGTGGGATTTGATCTGAGTCTTGAAAGAAGCCAGGGAAACCAAAAGGCAGTGGTGAAAAGGCAAAGAGCATTCCAGGCTTTGATACAGCCAATGCAAAGACACCAGGAAGGTATATGAAATATCATATTTGATGAATTACAAGTAGACCAGTATATCTGGATTATAGAGTGTGAAGAAGAGGTTAGTAAAATGTAAGAAGCCTGGAGGTGGATTGCAGTGGGGAGAAATTTGAGATGACATCAGTTAGAAGGCCTTTGCTGTAGTCCAGGTGAGAAGGAATGAGAGCCTGAAATTAGAGTTGTGTTGTTGAGAGAAGGCGATATATTCAAGAGATGTTGTAAAAGTAGAAACAGCATTGTTATAATGTACAGTTAGGGTGCTTTGCTCAAATACTTGGTAAATATTACTTCCTACCAAGCTGGGAAAAAAAAAGCCCATTCAATTGTCTATACTACTTTTATTTCTCTCTAGAACAGAGAAAATGGTTCATCTAATATAGTCTTAGTCAATAAACATAAGCACTGACTATGTGCCAGACACTGCTAATCACTGAAAAAGAAATACAGTCCCTGCCCTCAAGGACCTTGACATCTGATAGGGGAAGACAATACTCAAAAGGAAGCAGAAAAGTTGGGGGGACCAGAGGATATGTTTGTGGAGACAAAACCAAGCAAAGCAGCTGATGGAAAATGAAGACTTTAGTGGGGAAGTTCTGAGCCCTCTATAAAAGAAGACTTTGGGAAGAGTTTGCTTCACCCTCCGGCCCCTCAATCAGGGTGAAGAGGCAGCAGTGTATGCTGAGAAGGTGTTTGGTATCAAAGCTGGGTAAGTCCCCAAGATGATGAGATTTCAGGTGATTATGGGGAGGCATGATATTTGTGGAGACAAAAACAAGCACAGCAGCTGATGGAAGATGAAATATGAAGTCTTGTGCACCCCTTCTCTTCTGTCCACCTATTTCTATCCTTTAAAATCCAACTTAAACATCATTTCTTCCATGAAGCCTTTTCTGATCCCCCTATTCATAATGATGCTCTCCCTACTGCCTTGTACCTCATATAACACTTCACTTATACCTTTCTGACTCATTACCATTAGTTTTTATTATAATAATTTGTGTATCCCATTCCCTCTCCTAGACCCTTCTCCCCATCCCAGTAGCAATAGCCCCTAAGGGCATAGGTTAGCTAAAGTCCATGTCCTGTTTATGTGAGCCTGATCTTGGGTTTGGGACAGCCTCTGTTTGTTTTTTATTCTGATCTTAAGGGAATAAGTATTGATCCTGAGATGGATAAGTGCAGGCTAGGAGATGACCTTTTGATGTTGAGAGGTTTGTCTGTCCTTGGTCCCTTGGTCCAAGCTGACAGTTGGCAGGGAGAACAGTCCCCTGTAATTATTTTAGTGACCTTGGACCAGATGACCACCAAAAAGAGGATAAGGCTACTAACCTTGCCTCCAAGATGATGTATATTTTGAAGGAGATGCTGCAGAATCAAGGTGAAGCATAAAAATGTTTATTCCACAGTCCCTGAAACTATTGAAGGTTCAGATGAGGTTTAAGAATCAATTTCTTAGGGAATATAACTATAATACCAAGTCCTGTGTTGCCTTTCTGTTGATGCACATAGAAGTGTGATTCTCTGGCTCCTACTGCCTGGAGACCAAGTTTGTTACATTTCACCCCTCTCCCAGGGTTCTCCAGCACCTTTAAGGAGATTGGGGGGTGGTCATGGGTTTGAGTGTGTCTCATTTCTGCCATTGACTCAAACCTTCACCAACTGTGTTCCCTTAACTTTAGGGGGTCCAAGCACTGCCATTTGACCACTTAATAGATTGCTTTTTGCAAAGGAATACTTACTTCAAAGTTGTAACAAAAGCAAATATATAAATACTTCTCTTCAACACATGGTATAATTCCCCCTAACCCCCACCCCTTCCAGGGTAGGGAAGGGGAATTAAATTCCCAGCTTAACTCAATTGCTACATAGTATTAGTTCTACCAAGTGGCAAGTCCAGTCTCCCCACCTCAGCCCCTATGGGCTTATATCCTGGACCCTACCTTTTCAGCACTTCCTTGCTAGTCTGGTTACAAAATACAGCCTAAAATTCTGGGCTCCAAAGTCCCGATGGCTCAAACTTCCTTGTTAGAGATTCTATTCCTTTTTACCTAGTACTGAAAAGGACAAACAAAAAAGGCCCAAATCCCAAGTCTGTTTTTCAGGGCCACGGGGTCTAAGGAAGAACAATATGATACCTGTTCCTATCTGGTTCAATGCAAGTTGTCCATACAAATTAGACTTTCTCAGTCATGTAGTATTAAAGATGTAGGCAGTCCTAACTATGCAGTCAATGGACAGGGGTTATTCTCACTCATGTGACAGGTGAACACAAAATGTCCACACCTGTATCAATCCTCCAAGAAGGTGGTCCCTGGTATCTTCCGCATGGCAGTTTCCATCTTAGGTGATCTGAACATTTCTCAAAGTCCCATTATACATGTTTGTGAGTGTTTTGTCTTTAGCATTTCTTTTGAGTTTAAATAGTTACCTGTCCCATACCTGATTCGTATTGTATATTGAGTACCTTTCTACTCTCCTCCCCCCACCCCTTTTGAAAGCACTAGACATGAAGTGAAAGCTAAGCCTTGAGCAATTTTTCCTTAGGAATCAGGTTAATATATATAATGATCCAAAGAGTGTGAGAAAAGGGAGCCTAAACCATTCATTAGAGGTCTGGCTATTCAGAAATGAACCTAGTTGGACCATGTGTGTATATCCAGAATAGAAAGCCCCTTAGTGGAGATCACGAGGGCAATGATCCCAACCCCTTTACACCAAGAAGTAGTTTTTCATTGCTACATATGGCTAGTCCTCTGTATTGTTGAACTTTGCCTTATGTCTGTCTACTGTTAAAACAGAGGCTGTAAAACTATTTCTAAGACCCCATAGTTCTGGCATCCTGTTGGCCTAATTACAACTAATTCTTTATGAAGATTTATTCTGCTTTCTTAGGCTATGTCCCTGTAACAACTTCTCTATAAAAGCACGTCTGATTATATCATGTTTATACTGCAGGGGACATGGAAAAAACAGAACTGAGTAGTATTGTGATTTTTGCCTTGCCATCCAGCAACTATTACCCTTTCAGTTTCTTCATTCCTCTGTACCCCAAACATTCTGAACCATACCCCTATCCAGAGAAGAAAAACTCACTGGAATTCCAAAACCACCTATTAATACAACATAATATGTAAAAGCTTGAAGAAGGAAAAGAATGAGATTGAAGGGGTGCATAGCATGACACCTTGCTCTTTTTTCTTGCTGCTTTCCACTCACTATTTCTTAAGAGTGACTAGGGGTCAGTTCTATTTTAATTTGGGTTTCTGCAGTCTAAAGAGGTGATTTCTAGTATTCATGCTTGCAAAATTCTACCATAACAAAATAAGTAGATGGGCCTTTGCATTTGCTACAATGGGATTTCACTCTGTCCATCCATCTATCCATTCAATAAGAATTTGTTGAGTGTCTTCTACATGCAATGTACTGTGCTAGGCATATTCCTGCAGAGATAAATAAGACACACACCTTTACCTCCAAGAATTCATAGTTTATGTTTTAGGCACCTGAATACTCAGTTTTGCTTAGATGGAGGCTCCGGGCACTTTAATTACATCGTGTCAACGTATTCTATAATTATTTCCCATCTATATATCTATCATAATGCTACCTGACTTTAGGCAAGGCTCAGTGGTATATTTAGGAGGCATCTCACAAATATACCTCCTTAGATGACTTCTACTTAGGAAGTATCTAATATTTAGGAAGTATAGAGCTAACAGCTTTAATTAAATACCGCAATAAACCACTAAAGAGACACTGATGGTTATATAAGAGGTGGTAATAAGCTGTCCAAAGAAATTTGATGCTTCTTTTTGTAGATTGACTATAGCATCATGGGGTTTGGGACACCTCTGTTTGTTTTTTATTCTGATCTTAGGGTAGTGAGTATTGATCCTGAGATGGATAAGTGCAGGCTGGGAGATGACCTTTTGATGTTGAGAGGTTTGTCTGTCCTTGGTCCTTTGGTCCTCTGAAGAACTCTGAAGAACTTTCCAATCACTATATAGTGGACATTTTTCATGAACATAGCCAATATAGATATTAGCATCCACATAAACAATAGTTATGACTTCAGCTCTTGAAGACTGACTGCAATTTGACACTTTATTAGAATATTTTTCATGCTCTTTGATATTAGATATGGAATTTTGAAATTTTGATGAGATTTGATGGAATTTGTTTTAAAGTAGTATCAGTAGTTAGACCATATCTTTACATTAAAAAAAATAAAATCTAAATGATTTCTCTTAAAACTTCTAGTCTGACTTTAAAAAATTTTTTTCAACCAAGAAAAATCTATTTTCCTCCCCCTTAGAAAAAATAAAAAATAAAACTCTTGTAACAAATGTGCCTACTATAGGCCAGACACTGTGCCAAGAACTGGGGATACAAATTCAAAAAAGCATAGTCTTTGAAGAGTTTATAATCTAATGGAAGAAGAAAAATACGCAAAAGGAAGCTGAAAGAGAATTAAGGAGAAGAGCATAATAGAGAAGCCAAAGAAGTTAAAAAAAATGAGTGCTTCTAGGTCGGAAATGAGATTTTTGAGATAGTCTGCACAGTCAAGCAAAATGAATTCCCATGTTGGTCAAGTCAATAGTCTATATATTTCTCTCTCTCTCTCTCTCTCTATATATATATATAGAGAGATATAAATAGACTATGCATATATATATGCACACATACATACATGTATGTAGCATTTCTGCACCCTGAATCTATCACCTTTCAATACTTGCTAGGCTCATAGATTATACAGCTGGAAGGGACCTTAGAGGCCATTTAGTCTAATCCTTCATTTTATAAATGAGGAAACTGAGGCCCAGCAATGGGATATGGTTTGCTCTTGATCTTAACAAGGATTCCAGGAGTAAGATTCAAACTGAGGTCTCAAGACTGCAAATCCACTCTATGGTTCTACTGAGAGGCATACAAGAAGGACAAAATGGATAGAGTACTGGGTTTGGAATCAGAGAGACCTGAATTTGGTCATTAGTTGTGTGCTCCAAGCAAGCTTCAACTGTAAGCCTCAATTTTTTCATCTGTAAAGTCAGGATAAAATAGCACAATACTCATGGAATGGTTGTGAGGATCAAGTGAGATAATGTTATCTGTCATCCTATAAAAATATAAATTGCTTATGTTATTGTTGTCATCATAGATCTAAAGCTGAAAAGAGGCTAGTTCAGCACCTTCAATTAACACCAAAAGAAACCGAGATCAAGAGATGTGAAGTTACTTGCCCCAGCTCACAAATATAGTGAAGGTACAGAACCAGCAACCTACGTCAGGTTCAATGACTCCAAAGCCAGCATGCTGTCCACTATCCCATGCTGCTATAGTCATTCTACAAAAGGAAGCATCAACTTTCTTTGGACAGTTTATTACCGCCTCTTATATGACCCACAGTGTCTCTTTAGTGATTTATTACAGTATTTAATTAAAGCTGTTAGCTCTATAAATCAGTGTGAATTTGTGGTTGCAGCTTGCTAAAATAGAAGGAAGGACTGGGTTTAGACAGAAGACCTGGGTTTGAATCCCTATCTGTGCAATTTTACTACCTATGTCATCTTAGGCAAATCAATTTTTCTCCTTAGGTCCAAGTTTTCATTCCCAGGCCATGCTGTCTCACCAGGCCATTTCCATTTGGGCCATCATTTGCCGCCTCCTTCCAAGGTTGTGCTGGCAAGTGTTTTACAATTGGCTCTTACACAATACACAGTTTAAAGTTTAATCTGCATTGTTACCATTTTTTTCCATAGCTTTCTTAAGTCTAGACAATCTACATAATCATAAATCAAGCTCTGATAAGTAGCCAAGGTGTAAATGTTCACACTGAAAATTGAACAATCGTCTCTCAAAGGTCATTAAGAGCTCCAGCACACTCCGGTCTTCTTCCCACCTGAACCTTGGACTCGGATCCTGGAACAACCTGGGATTTCACTGGCATGCTTTTTGACTTATTGTGATGGGACTAAGGCTTCCACCTCATTTTCCTGGCCAATTCTCTCCCCTACTCCATACTTTCCTAGCTTTCCTGTTTGTGTTTTCTTTCCCCATTGAATGTAAATGCCATGAGGACAGGGACAGTCTTGCTTATCTGTATTTATACCCCTTCATACTTAGCATGGTGCCAGGAACATTGATACATACCTAATGTTGCTTTGTCTATCTCTATATAAGTAAAAGGAAGGGGTTGGACTGGGTAATCTCTAAGGTTCCTTCCAGCTTTGAATCCTATGATCCAAAGTATGATCCTTAGCAGGTATGTTGCCTTTTAAAGAATAATCATCAGGGCAGCTAGGTGGTGCAGTGGATAGGGTACCGGCCCTGAAGTCAGGAGGACCTGAGTTCAAATCCGGTCTCAGACCAAACACTTGATACTTACTAGCTGTGTGACCCTGGGCAAGTCACTTAACCCCAATTGCCTAAAAAAAAAAATAATTGTGCGGTCATAGTATTTTGCTGGGTTTGAAAATAAACATGTAAATCACTAATTTCCCATCCTTCTACAAGTATAGAGGAAGAGAACATAAGAATTGACACACCAGTTCAGTATTCTCTGAGAAAATGACAGTCTTCCATCACATAAAAATTAAAAATTAGGGATGTACTCCACATATCTCAATATTTCCTTTAATAACTAATCTATTTGGATCTGTCACCTATGAATTTATCTAAATTTATTTATAGTGTTTTTTATATTTTCAGCCTATACCACCTCTTAGGGAAATGAGTTCCATGCATTTAGCACTTACACTATGTAATAACCACTCCTTTTGAGAGCACTTATTTCTTTGATCATATATTTTACGACTCTTCTTGATCAGAAATGGAGGTGAGCTAGTCATGGAGTGAAGAAGAGGAAATTACCTATGAACAGTCATATTAGTTCTCTACTAGTACCCATGAAAGAGTTAAACACCTACAGAGAGGTCTTCAGTGAGTCTAGTAGATCCTTTTATAGAGGATTTATCAGAGATCATGGGCCAGAATTGTATAGTATGAGAAGGTTTGAGTGAGTTATAATCTGCAGATCCATCAAAGTCACAAAATCTCAGGTTTGGAAGGAACCTAAGTGGTTATTTAGTTCAACTCATACCGAAACAACAACCCCTTGCGTAAGATATCCAACAAGTGGTCTCCTACTTTTTTGCTGGAGGACATCAAATGAAGGAAAACCCACTCCCTGAGAAAGTATCCCACTCCGCTTTTAGATAACTCTAAGAGCTAAGAAGTTGTGCTGAATATATAACCGAAATCTGCCTTTCTATGATTTTCCTATCAATCTTACTTCTTCCTTCTGAGACATAGAAGTCTAATCCCTTTTCCATTTGACAGTCATTCAGATACTTGATGATAGTTGTCATGTTGTCCCCGAGTCTTTTCTTCTCCAGGTTAAATATCCTCATTTTCTTTAGTGTCTAGTATAGAGGCTAGAGGCATCTGCACAGCTAAAACCCCAGGGTTGGTAACCTGTACCAGTCCTTAGCCTTTACCTAGCCATTGTAGTTTGCTTGGGTTCAACTTTGAGTAAGCCTACTCCCCTAATAAGAGGAAGTAGACTACTTATTCTTACATTCATTGGTTCATCATCCTCACTTCTGCATCTTGAAGAAGGTTATTAATCACAGTATTTCTTATCGATTAAAAATTTAAGGGGTTCCATAGGAAAGGGGAAATTTAGAAAAGTACTCAGTGAACAAACATTAATCAGATATGAACAAGTTGTTTATTCTAACACAGAAAAGGAATGCTGAGCATAAAAGAATCATGACACACATTATAGAATGGCTAGAACAAATTCAATAACATTACAACCAGTCGAGTCAGCTGGAAAGTTAATATTCAAGCATCATTGGGACATGAAATAGTTTTTGCTAGGATGCTGATTTGCCATTTTGCATTTCACCTCTGCACTGGACATTATTTGATCAAACAGCCATGCTCCATCTTCAATCCAATGACTTTTCCTCATCACTATTCTTATTGCAAACATATCCTAATTCTGATACTGCAACCTCAATTTCTCTGGCAGATTCTGCCCTTGCCATCATCATTCACAAGCATTTTAGGATCTTGTGATGTTCACAAGGTCACTTATGAAAGGAAAGAAAACAGACACAGGTTGCCAGGGGCCCCCTAATAAAAGATAGGTTAGTTGAATCTACACTCCATGTAGGAAGCCATGGTCTTAGCCACTATTATGTTGGGATAGAGAAGGGCTCCACCTCTCACTAGACCCATGTTTTGGCACCTAGAATTGTGTGTCTATGAGAGATGACAACCAGAAATCTGCCTCTCCTTCTACCAGGTGTAGTATCCTTTGTTATCAGCACTTCTGGGTCAACACCCAATTAGGAGACTTTTTGAATGAGTCATACATGGTGGGAAATCAACCCTCAATGTTTCCTTGTGGTCAACTAGAATGGTGACTAAATATGTTTGGGGGGATGGTAAGGAAGAGGAAGAGAAGGGCCCCATCATAAATGTAAAGTAAACTTCCCTTTATCTCTCCTAAAAAAAAAAAACACTTGTTTTGAACTGTAACAGTTGCCTCTGATTTGTGGACTATTGTGGAATTTGGTGAACAAATTCATATTCAATCTATCACAGACTTAGTGGTTTTATACCTCTTCCCAGATTTCAACTTTCCAAACTGAAGCCAAAATCTTTGAACTTGGTTTTGAGGCTTGCTTCTGTTGCTACTATCTATATGACTTTGAGTAAGTCACCTATCCTCCCTGAGACTCAGTTTCCTCATCTGTAAAATGAAGAGGTTGGACTAGATGGCCTCTAAAATCCCTTCCAGCTTTATCAATTACTGTATTTAATAATTGTTTAATTAATTAGATTGAATTTGGGAGTGTGGCAGGGCGTATAGCCCGAACCCGCTGTCACAATAATAATCTCCATCTGATTTGGGGTAGAGTGATTAAAGTGCAACTGAATTAGAGTACATTGCTATGCAAATTATCCATTCTCCCTACCTCCCTCCCCACCCTGGGTATCTTTTCCTCTCACTGTCTCCATGCATACACATGTGTATATGCATACATACATACATACACACACACACATATATATATACCTATCTATTTATGAAAAATTTGGAAAAGAACTGGATTTTGGGGAAAAACTAAGTTCTGTTTTAGACATGTTGATTTAGAGATGTCTATAGAACATCCAGGTGGAAATATCCATAAGGCAGTTTCATGATAAATTACTGGAGCTCAGGAGAAACTAGGGATAGGACTAGCATAAATAGCACAAGATATCACATATACATAAATATATGTATGTGTGCATATATATATACACAAATATGTATAGATGTGCATACATACATAAATCTGTATATATGCATATATACACACATACACAAATATGTGTGTGCACATATGCATATATACACAAATATATTTATGTACACATATGCATATATATACAAATATGTGCATGTGCATATACAACAAATATGTATGTATATACACATATTTGTATATATATAAATATGTGTACATACATGCACACACACATATAAGTAGATGTATATGTGTATATAATCTGTGTGCACATGTATATGTGCATATATACATACATATAGGTATATATGTACATATGCATATATAGCCTAATGGACAAAAGCAGTCTGCCTGGCACATTATGCTAATGGTTGACTCAGATCAGGAGATCTAAAAATAAGGTAGATTTTGAGCTTTCGACATTGGTGAAGATGAAGGAAGAGCAGAGTTATAAAGAACCTTGGGACTTTTAGAAACATGTAAAGTTCAGAAACCATGAAAAATCAGGTCATGTTGCTACATGAAGGAATTAGATGAAAAAATGTAAATGGAGAGCCATGGCTCTCCAACTGAATATAGCTCTTTCATGTATAACTTATTGCCTTTAAAACCACTAATTTCTCAATTAGAATATTACATTACTAGCCTATAAGAATGAACATAATGTTCATAATGCTCAAAATGTTCTATTTTGTCTAAGAGGGAAGAAGTAGGAACTAGGGGTAGATGTTACAGAAAGGCACACTTTAGCTCAATTCAAGGGGAAATATTCCTAATAAGGCTTTCCAAAAGTGGAATGGGCTATCAGGAAGCAGTGATTTTCTGTCATTGAAGGTCATCAATCCCTTTTCAAAGGAGTATCATAGAAGTCATCTTGTACAGGTTGGACTACAGTGGGAGGTAGCATCATACAAATGGAATAAACATTGGTTTTGGATTCAGAGGACCTGAGACTAAATTTTGGCTCTACTGCTTATTTCCTAGGTGACCTTAGGCACATTTAAAGTCATTTAACCTCCCTGGGCCTTTGTTTCCTCATCTGTAAGAGGATGGAGTTACACTAAATGACCTCTGAGGACCCTTTTAATTCTGAAATACTGTGTGTCTCTTACTCATTGAGGTAAAAATTAGTCATATGTCTCTTTTAGTCATATGGCAAATGGTGATTCAAACATGGCTCCAGAATCATATAACTGTAAATTTCCCTACTTTAAAAGCAGTAACATTTCAAGAACTCAGATCCCTCTAGAAATGGATGGAGTTCGAGAATATTCTGATGGCAAAATCTAGGGGAGCTACTGAATTGGAGTTCAGGTAGATGTAATGTAGGAAGAGATTTGTCTTAGGACTTAAACTGAAAGAATCTTGCTTTCCAATGATCAAGGGTTTTGGGAGAAAAAAGAGCTTTGGCTTCGAATTAGTGATCATAATGAGGGGAACTAGGAAAGTGGAACTGGAAAGAATGGTAAAATCCTGCACTGCCTGTGCCCAAATTTGCAGATAATTTGTATCCTCAAGCCGTAAAATAAAATATTTCTTGTATTTTAAACACATGAGCATGTTGTTATTGGTGCCAGCTGATGCTCATCTGTCCTGCATGAACCAGGTGAGCTTGAGAAGCAATCCTTGAGCAAACAAAACAGCTCTGCTGTTTACATGCTCCATGGCATCTATCCTAACCCTGTTGACCTTCTGTGTTTCCTTAACTCCCACTTGGTTACTTGGTTGACTCTGGTGGTCTGGTCTTGGCACTTTCACTTATGTTCCCCTTTCCCACACTGTCTAGACTGATTCCAAGATAAAGAGCAATGGACTTGGTGAATATTCCTGCTCTCTTCCTTCGATACTTACCATTTGTGACCCTTCTCACATTTTGGATGGATTCCCTGCCAAGGCTGAGCAGCAACAATTCATATGATTATAATAGGATTTAGAGCTAAAAGGTACCGTGGAGATAACAGAAATCAACTCCTTTGATTTATGAAAGAGGAAACTGAGGCACAGAAAGAAGAAATTACTTGTACAAAGTCAGACAGCTGGCAAGCAGCAGAGCCAGGATCATGCCTGGATGGCAATAGGTTGAGAGACAGGTACCATAGGGGAAGAAGAGGAGGGGCCATGAGACTGTTTTCTGATGTGTTGAATAATGAATACAGAAAATTGCATTGCTGTTAATTAAGACAAGATTGACCAAGGAGCCATCTATTAGGAGGTGCCCCTGCATCATGTTTTCCCACAGAAATGTGCAGCATTCCACATATCCTTGCCAAAATTTTCAAGGATAGAAGAAAGATTTCTGTTTCATTTTTAATACCCTATTTAATGCTTTCCTTTAAAAATTTTTAACTTTAACAAAAGCAATACCTGTTACACTGTGCCATCTACAGTTACCAACCTTGCTCTTTTTCTTATGACTAATTTCAGCATCTAGCATCTTAAATCATTAGGATTACTTATTCCTACATGCATTATTTTGTATCTGCCCATATTTCAGCTTTATTGTCCCATTTCTCCCAGTTCCCTCAACCTTGAGAGATATTTATGAATTAGTATGGTATTTCCCCTACCTGGAAGATTTTTAGTGTCACCTGATAATTCTGACCATGGTATATAGAGACTGTGATATTGTTAGAATAGACTCCACTGAAGTAGTGAAAGGTTTGTAGATTAGCAAAAGAACAAACATATTTGTAGAAAGGTGGTATCTCTGTAGGACAGATGTCAGCAATTTGTTCACAGAGGGACACTACTACCATCAGCTCTCTTTCTTTCCTCAAGGAAAGCTACAATTAATTTTTCTCCTTATAACAGATGGCCCCTAGGTTTACATTTTTGGTATCTGCAAATGAGAATATGAGTATCCTATACTATCTGGCTACTGAATCTAAAAGCAACTACTACTAGGTTGTCTCCCCTTAATAATATCTGAACTGTAACACCCATCTCCCCCATCTCCCCATGACAAGAGAAACCAGTGTTCTGAACATTAAGACAACTTTAGGGAATCTTCCTTAATCTGGATGCAATACTTAACATTTAGAACAACGCTACTTTGGAATGTGATTACATATAATCATATATAATGATATACTTCACAAAAACACAGAATTGGAAGGGACTTTAGAGGTCATCTAGTACAAAATATACCTGAGTAAGAATCTCCATGACAACACTCCTGACAAATGATCATCCTGTCATCATTTGAAACCCTCTACTGATGGAGAACTCACCAGATCCTGAAGTGATGAATTCCACTTTTGGACAATAATTGTTAGAAAAATTGTCCTTGTAGTGACTTGAAATCTGCCTCCTTGTAACTTCCTCCTATTGTTCTTAGATCTGCCTTCTGGGGCCAAGCAGAACAAGTCTATTTCCTCTTCCATGGTGACGTCCCTTAAAATACTGGAAGATAACCATCACATTCCAGTAGAACATAAGCTCCTTGAGAACAAAGACTCTTTGCTTTTCTTTTTCTTCTTCCCTCTCTTCCTTTCCTTCCTTCCTTCCTTCTTTCCTTCCTTCCTTCCTTCCTTCCTTCCTTCCTTCCTTCCTTCCTTCCTTCCTTCCTTTCTTCCTTCCTTCCTTCCTTTCTTCCTCCTTCCTTCCTTCCTCCTTCCTTCCTTCCTTTCTTCCTTCCTTTCTTCTTTCCTTTCTTCCTTCTTTTCTCTTTGTATACTCAGTATCTAGTACACTGCATTCAATAAATACCTATTGAATTGAATTTTTGCCCTAAATTTTCTTTTCTCCAGACTAAATATTACCATTTTATAAAATCAATCCTCACATGGTCTTTAGGTTCATCACCATCTTGGCTGCCTTCCCCTTGATGTAGTCCAATTTGTTAATATCATTACTAAAAATGTGATACCTGCTTTTTTTTTTTAAAAGGCAATAAGGGTTAAGTAATTTGCTGAGGGTCATGTACCTAATAAGCACCTGAGGTTGGATTGAACTCAAGTCCTCCTGACTCCAGGGCAGGTGCATTATCCACTGTGTCATCTAGCTGCCCTAGTTGCTGCTTTTTTAAGATGGCAAAAACCAAAAAACAATTGGAACTAAAGTAGATGACCATTAATTGGAGAATGGCTGTAAAATTGTGGTATAGGGATGCAATGGAACAGTGCTGTATTGTAAAAAACAATGAAGACAAGGAATTCAGAGGAATATTGATAATCTTGTAAGAACTAATGCAGAGTGAAGCAAGAAAAGCCAGGAGAACAATTTATGTAGTGACTACAATAATATAAATGAAAATCATACTAAAAGGAAGTTGAACCCAAGATTAATTGCAATGGACAATCTTGGTTCTGGAGAGCAAATCATAAGACAGCTTCCCTCCTCTCTGCAGAGAGAGTGGTGTAAGACAACAGGTGTGACATGTTGCATAACTGTCAAATGCTGTTGTTATCTTGGTCAGTTTTGCCCAACTTTATTTCTTTGTGAAAGTTCGATGTTTGGGAGGAGAAGAAATATTGTAATGTGAAAGAGATGCATCAATAAGGCTTTAAAAAATTTAAAGGAACACACAAAAATTTGATGCCCAGAGCTAAACTCAATACCCTGACCAGGCAGAGTAAAGTGGGTCTATTATCTGTCTCACTCTATATACTCTAGCATTAACTTATGCTAGCTTTCAGTTTTTTTTGATGCTGGGTCTCCTTGCAGACTCCTAAGAATCTATAGTTCACTAATCTTTTCCATACAACTTGGAGCCTAGTTATAGCTCCTGATTTTGTCCTTCTGCAGTTGCTTTTTAAAAAATCTTTGTGTAGCAACTGATTTTAGGCATACTTTAGGTGTTGTCAACCACTTTCTTACCACAAGCTTATCCACCCTGGAGATACCTCATTTCTGAGCCTCACTCTCAGAATTGATGAGTCCCTAGCCCAGACTTCCATGTTTCACATGGGGCCCCTGCCATGCTCACTTCAGTCCTTTCTCAATTCTTTCTAGACTTCACCTTTTCACCAGAAACCTTGCCCCTTCAAGGATGTGCTTTCCTCCTCCCCACTCCAGGCTTTTTAGATCCCCTGATTGTTTTTTCCATCAGAATATAAACTCCTTGAGGGTAGACAGTCTAGTTTTCTTCTATTTGTAATCTTGGCACTTAGCATACTGCTCGACACATGGTAATATATGTCTTATCTCTCTTTACTACAATGATGACTTGTGGGTAAAAAATAGTGTAAATTCATTATAGATGTGTATGACCAGAAAATGAGTTAAATTAGGAATGTAGTGAAAATGAGAAAGGCATAGTCTGAAGACTGTATTTATCCCACTGAGCTATTGAAAGAAGTAGGGGGAGCCCTCCAGCATATTAGGTAGACTTTCTAGGGAGTATTTATGGAAAGATATGTATAATATAAGAATCTAAGAAGATGAAGGCTGAAGGGGTTGTAATCTGCATCAGTGGAGACAGTGCCTCTGTAGAGTGTGTCACAACACTGACAAAGCCGCAAAGTAAGCTACCAAAGTTAGCTTGATTCCAAACATGTCTTTTAAATAATTTAGAAAACATTACTTTTCAATTCAAAGAAATTTTTTTCAAATTTATTGATTAAACTCCTCATGTTCCCATGACATAGAATTTTTTAGTGTTAATTATTTGAAAATTTAAGATTAGAGAACAGATTTTTGAAGTTAGTGCATTTGCTAGGATAAATACAATTTTTAACTCTCCAAGTGACAAAGGTAAGACCTGAGTTAATCTAAATAATCTATGTGTAAATCTGGGGGAGGGATTATTTTACCCAAATAATAAAGTCAATCTGCAACTTTATTTAGTCTGTGGAAACTATTTTTAGGGCCTGTCACAAGTTGCATTAAACATTTTTGCTTTTTTTTTCCTGAGTCCTAACTATAAGCAGCTTTCTTCAGTTTTGTAACAATAGCACTTTATTGATTTCCTTTGAAAATCATTTTAAAATTCCATGCACTGAAAAAATACCTAAGAAAGCTCCTATAATCATTATAACCTGAAATGTGAGGTACTTGAATTAAGACTGACTTTGCTGTCTGAAACTCTAATACACTATGATCAAGCTTTGAAAAATAATTTCCCAAGAATCATCTGTTATGCATTTTCTTCAGTATATTAGAAGAAAAAATTTTTTTCCTTAATTTTAACCAGAAAATAGTTCTTTTGCTCATGTTTTCCTTTAAATACTTAGCTTCTGCCTGAAAAATTTACAATGTGGTTTCTAGATGAATGAAGCATAATTCTGCAAAATTCTACTTACTATATCAAGATAGATATGCATTGTGTGAGCATTTTTGGCATGTTCCAGCTAATAAGAATGAGCTAGGATTTAGAGATTTTTTGGGGGGGGGGAGTGGGTCCATATTTTAAGTGCAGCTCCCAAAGGTATCTTTAGTTATTAAACAAAACACTAACCACTAACTGGTGATACTCATTTCTTATTAGCCAGTAGTCATTGGTTATGAAGTGGACTTTTATGAAAATTTAAAAAATTCTAGTCTAGTTAACATTCCTGAAAAGTTTTGTGTAAATAACCTACAATCAAGTCAAGTTAACAAGCATTTATTAAGCATCAACTACGTGCCAGTCACTATGCTAAGTGCTGGGAGTAAGAATAAAGGCAAAAACAGGCCTTGCTCATATTTCAAATTTAAAAAAAGGTATATATATATATATATATAAACATATATAAAATATATTAATATGATATAAATTACATTAAAATAATAACATAATTATATGATTCTACTGATACACTTATGTATCTAATTAAACATAATATAAATAGATAATATATCATAATTATAATATAATATAATATATAAAATATTTCTTTGTTTATCCCCAAGGGGACCCAGCCATTAAAGGAATTCTTTGGTCAATACTTTTTTGATAAGTAAAGAATCATTTTTACAAAGCCTCAGCCCTGATTCTTCTTGTCTCTCACCACTGCCCTTGCTGCTGGTACCACTCATTGCCACTCACCTTTGGATTTTTTTGAGTCCAAAATCAAGACTCAGCAGATGGAACCATAGGTATTAAGGTTAGTAGTAGGAGGCAGTTCTAATGAGTGCTGCTGCAGTTGGGTCTGGGAGTAGTCTGAAGATGAGAGGATCTGATTTGTATACAAGCAGCTTACTCTTAAGCTGGCATCCACCTAGTGAATGGGTCTGTAATGGTTGCTAAAGGAGTTAATAAGGGTGGCAGTGAAGGTGGGCGTTCTACAGCTAAAGGAAATTTGGGCAAAGCTGAAGGGTGGGGCCTAGTTGTGCATGGTTGAGCTTAAAGCTGGAATGTATTCATGAGGCCAGCAAGTGCAGCAAATTGGATCCTTCTGCATCTAACTTAACACCCTATTGCTCACCCAGGACCGGAACTTTGCTTCCTGAGCCTCAACCTTCCACCTCCCATTAGTTCTCCTGGACTTGGTTGTGTTTTTGATTTTGATCTGGGCCTTTCTTGGTAGATCATTGCTACTTCAAGCCTCTTCAGTTTTATGATCAGCAATTCTGGTTGCTAACGTTGACTCCTATTTCTGCCAATCCTACAACTTAGTTCTTTCTGTTTTAAGACCACTAGCTGGTGAACTCTATTCATTTATACTGTGGTTCTGACTCTACCCAAGCCCCCTCAGCACTCATTGGAATAGCCTAGCTAAAATCCTTTCTCTGATTCCCCAATATGGGAAGGTCTCAGGAACACCATGGAATCTGTATATCCTGACCCTAACCTTGTTCTTAGAAAAGGCCAGGGGAGAAGGATAATAATTGTAAAGGTGGAGTAGGGCATTTCACTATTTGGTGATGTCTGGGCCCTGCTGGAAATGGTTTGCCCCATTTCAGCTTTTTACCACAGAACAAGAGTTAAGTAACTTATTTATGTATCACTTAACAATATTTGTGGCTTCATTAACAGGACACTTATTCATAGGGCCTGTTCCAAGTACATATGCAAGGTTACATATAATGAAATATTATAAGAACTTGGAACAAATGACAGTTGGGTGGCATGCTATCATTGTGTCCACAAAGACTAAAGAACTCAAGAGGAAGTAGCTGTGGAGATGGCTGGGCAGCAGATTGGCCAACAGCAGCTGAAATAGGGCAAGAGGGCAGGAGGGGTAGGAAACAGGAAGGGAAGATCTTCTTTAGATTTCTAACCCAGCAGTAAACTTTAGGAAGTCCTCAGGGTGTCAAATATGACTCTGAGGGCATAGTAACTATGGCTGCCCTCCATGACTTCATTTCTCTTATCCTACTTGTTATAGTATTTATCTTTGCTTCATTCAGTCTCTGATGAAGAGAGGGTTCTTTTTAGCTAAACTCAACCCCTTTATTTGTGCCCTGGATTTTATTCCTTCTAGTCTTATCTAAGAGGTGGCATAGCATATCAGAGTGCTGTGCCTGGAGTCAAGAAGACTTCAAGAAGAGTTCAAATCCATACTCAGACACTTATTAGCTGTGTGACCCTGAGCAAATTGCTTAACCTCTCTGTCTACTTCAGTTTCCTCAACTGTAAAATGGGCAAAATAACAGCACCTACCTCCCAGGGTTATTGTGAGGATTAAGTGAGATAATATTTATAAAAGTGCTTAGCAAAGTTCCTGGCACATACTGGGTACTTAATAAATGCTTGTTTCCTTTCTTCCTGGCTTCTTCTCTGTCTTATTCTCTGCTGCCAACAGACCTACCTAAGTCTACCCTACCTTAAAAAACTTTTACTTGAGCCTGCCATTCCCTCAAGCTATGATCTCATATTTCTCCTCCCAGTCAGCCAAACTCCTAGAAAAAATTGTTAATACCTGTTGCCTCCACTTCCTCTCCTCCTACTCACTTCCCAACCCTTTGTAATATGGTTTCAAACTTTGTTGTGCAACTGAAACTGCTTTTTAAGATTACCAACAATTTCTTCATTGCTGGTCCAGTGATCTTTTCTCAGTCTTCACTCTTCTTCACTTCTTTGCAGCATTTGACACTGTTGACTAGCATCTCCTCCTGGATTCTCTCTCTTCCTTGGATTTCTCATGATTCTGCTCATTTCTATCTCCTTTGCTGGATCATCATACATGTCCGTCCTGCTGCCCAACCCTGGCTATTCCCAAAAGTCCAACTTTTCTGCCCTTCCCTTCCCTTCCCTCCCCTCCCCTCCTCTCCTCTCCTCTCCTCTCCTCTCCTTTCCTCTCCTTTCCTCTCCTTTAATTTCCTTTAATTTCCATTCTTTCCTTTCTTTTCCTTTCCTTTCCTTTCCTTTCCTTTCCTTTCCTTTCCTTTCCTTTCCTGTCCTTTCCTGTCCTGTCCTGTCCTCTCCTTTCCTCTCCTTTCTTTTCCTTTAATTTCCTTCCCTCCCTTCCCCTCCCTTTCCTTTCTCTTTCCTTCCTTCCCTTCCCTTCCCATGAGCTTCCATGGGTTAAATCACCATCTCAATCTAGATGATTGATGGATCTCTATCTCCTGAGTTCAGTTTCCATATCATTGACCATATGTTGGACACCTCCAATTTGATGTCTTATAGACATCTGAAATTCAACATGTCTTCAATGGAATCTATTATTTTTCACTACTAAACCCACCCGTCTTCCAGTTCCCCAAGATTTACAACTTTGGAGTCATCCTTGACTCTTTCCTCTTCTTTACTTTCACTCACTGCTCAAATCCAATTAGTCGCTTAGCCTCACTGAATCTGTCTCTACAAATTGTCTCCAACTCATACCCTTATTTCTACTAACATAACCCTTACTTAAATTCAGGTTCTAATCACCTGTCATCCATTCTATTGCAACTATTTTACAATTGGACTTTCAGCTTCCATTCTCTTCCTTCTCTAATCTATCCTCCATATGCCAAACTAATCTTTCTGATGCATAAATCTGACCATAACATTCTCCTCCTCAAGAATCTTCAATCAGTCTCTATTTTGTTGTTGTTGTTATTTAATTGTTTTTCAGTGATGTCTCGACTCTGTGATTCCATTTGGGGTTTTCGTGGCAAAGATACTGGAGTGGTCTGCTATTTCATTTTTCAGCTTATTTTACAGATGAGGAAACTGAGGCTAATAGGGTTAAGTGACTTGCCCAAGGTCACACAGCTAGTAAGTGTCTGAGGCCAGATTTGAACTCAGGTCTTCCCAACTCCAGGCCTGGCATTCTATCCACAGTACCACCTAGTAGCCCCTCGGTCTCTATTGCTTCTAGGATAAAAGAGATTTCTCTTTGGTTTTAAAGCCTTTTACAATGTGAATTCTGCCTACATTTTCAGGATTATTTCATATTACTCCTCTTCTCACACACTACAATCTAGCCAAAGTAGCTTACTTACTTCACCCTGAACTCAGCATTCTATCTCTATCACTGTGCATTTGCATTGCAGGCCTGCAATGCTCTACCTCTCTTTCTCTTGAAATCCCTGGTTTCTTTAAAAGGTGCTATATTCATCAGGAAGTCCTCCCTGCCCCTTCCCAGTTATTAGTGCTTCCCTCCATCTTCATTCAAATGATTGTGCATATACCTTTTTTTGTTTACATGTTTTACTTACTCAGCAGAATATAAGCTCCTTGAGGGCAGGAACTAGTTTTTGTTTAGTTTTTTATCCCCAACTTAATCTCATGCTTTGAACACTTTTTTTTTTTTTTTTGGGTGGAAGGCACTGGACCTGGTATTTCATTAGTATGAGGAACTTTTAGTGGGGAAACTTCTACTGCCAATTTACAGTCATGACTCACAGGTAAAATACATAGTCTTAGAGAGTTGTCTAGTGTACTAAGAGTGACTCACTCATGGTCACAAAAGTAGTAAGTATGAACAGTATATATTAGCATTGGAAGGGACCTGAGAGGTCACTGACTCCAATGCCATCTTTCTACAGATGAAGGAACTGAGACCCAGAGAGCATAAATGACATCAAATATCATCACAGAGTTATTAAATGGCAGAGACAGGATTTGAACCCTGGCCTGTTAACTCCAGAGGCCTTATTTTCCCTATACTATTACATGGCTAATGAAAAAGTAAAAACAAATATCTTTTGTTGCTTTTGTTCTAAACTTCATAGGATCCATAATCTAATAATATTTCTATTAGGAGAAAAAAAATTCCAAACTCTAATTTTTTTGTGCTCGAAAGAAATCATGTAATGCTTATTATGTTGAAGGGGAAAAGCATATGAGTTGTGAACTTTATAGGAAAAATTCAGTCTATC
Organism: Vombatus ursinus; assembly: GCF_900497805.2. Classification (NCBI taxonomy): domain Eukaryota; kingdom Metazoa; phylum Chordata; class Mammalia; order Diprotodontia; family Vombatidae; genus Vombatus; species Vombatus ursinus. The sequence goes on from NW_020952380.1 coordinate 3,448,295, forward strand.
TGAAGTGGAGGAAAATCTGATACATTAGGGAAGTACTCAGGAACTCAAGTTTCAGGTGACATTCAGGCAACATATAAATTTTAAAGGATATATACAAAATCAGATTTACAAATAACTATCTTGACTGAGTTATCCAGAAGACAGCATTTCACTTCAGATCATATTGTTTTCTGTGTTTACTACTTTCTTTCCCACAGGAAAATAAGGTCAGGTTTGTTAGTTTCCAACAGTTCATCCATTTACAAGCAAAGAACAGGCAGGACATTTGAGATAAGGAAGTGATTAGCAGACACATTTATGCTTTTAATGGTTCCTGAGTCTGAATAGCCTGCTGAGATTTGGATAGGTCCCTTGGAAAAAGGAAATGTATTAAAGTGGCAAGCTATTGCAGTGTTTCACTTTTAAAGAACCTGTGTTATCGTGGGCTAATGTATCAGAATTTGGCATTAGCATGTAGTATGCTTTAGGATTTAAAAAAAAATCCATGTATACTGATCAACATTTCAGCAAAAGATTTAAATGGAGAGAAACCACAGCCATGCCAAAGTAATTTTTCTGAGTAGTGATTCTAAACAGAATGGCTGAAATATTTGATCAGTGTTTTAAATAAATTATTCCCCCCAAAAATACAAAAACAAATTTCACATAAAATGAAGAATAACAAAATCTACAGATGTATGATATAAGATAGTGTATCTGTACATGTTATTTCTTTCTCTCTCTCTCTCTCCAGGACCAGTCTTCTTCAGTTCAATAAGCATCTATGCCTTTTCTTCTGACTAAAGCCCATTGTCTTCTGCCCCTCCCCCATATTTCAAGAATCTAGCTGATTGCCTGCTCCTTGCCTATGACCTCAAGCTGTGAAACCAATCAGACCTTCCTGAGCAGGACCCGCCTGCTCTTTATAAAAACAGCTGAGTTGCCCTGGCCTAGGAGTTGCTCTGAGGCATGGAGTAGAGATACAACCAGGAATCTAAGACCCTTGTGGAACTCTCTTCCTCTGCTGTGGTCGTAAGACCATCAAGTCCAAGGCTCCTTGATGATATTCCTGGTTGTATCCTTTTCCTATTCTTGTTCTGGTGTCAGGGGAAGGGGAGGGCAGTGGGATGCAATTTCCTTAAGTGAACAAAATAAAAAGGTTTATTGCTTTCAGCATTGTCCTACCTTTCTGATCTATCTGGGAAGCCCTTGTGGCCCAGAAATGGGAATCGACAAATGTTGGCCTATATTTCTGTTGTCTGAGGGATGAGCCTGACTAAATTTGGAGAAGTAGCAGGTCAAGTAATAGGCAACAAATTGATCAATGTTGGGGGCACATCATCTCATGAAGGGAATCTGCTAAGCTATTGAGTTGCTGTGTATGCTAATGGAGGGAGGATCCACACCGATGAAGGTATAGATCTTGATATGTTGCTATATGCATTATATGCTATGTTATATGCTTTGTAAATTCTAGCGGGATGTTACTCTTTCATTCCTTTGTTCACATTCTTCTCAACACCTGGGATGTACCCCCAATCCATTTATATTGATCAAAATTTTACTCCCCCTTCAAGGCTCAGTTTAAACACTACTTCCTCTGTAAAACTTCTACAATGGTACCAACCCAAAGTGATTTCTCCTCTCTTTTAACTCTCATAGCATTTCATACCTCTTGTATCTTACCTCCTTTAACAATTTGTAAACTGTCTTAAGGGTAGAAAGCTCATTTTGTTAATCTTTGTGTTTCTCAAAGCGTAGAGCAGCTAGATAGAATATTGGGCCTGGAATCTGAAAGAATAGAGTTCAAATCCAACCTCAGAAACTTGATTTCAGGCAAATCACTTAACCTCAATTTCATCAACTGTAAAATGGGAATAATAGCATTGTTGTGAGGATCAAATGAGATCTATAAGATTAAATTTGTAGGGGCAGCTAGGTGGCACAGTGGATAGAGTACTGGCCCTGAAGTCAGGAGGACCTGAGTTCAAATGTGGCCTCAGACCAAACACTTGACACTTACTTAGCTGTGTGACCCTGGGCAAGTCACTTTACACCAATTGCCTAAAAACTTAAAAAAAAAGATTAAATTTGTAAAGTGCTTTGCACAGTGCCTGGCACTTAAATGCTTATTCTTTTCTCTTCATCAGGGTAGAGATTCAATGAATGTATATAAAGATGACAACAGTTGTCCTTGGGTTTCTAGTGTAGGTTGTAGAGATGAACTTTGAATTTTCTCTCTGGAATTCTATGATTTAGTGATTCTTTGAATGGATGAATGAATGAAGTGAATATATTATACACCTATTCTCTAACCTACAGTACCCAACATGAGTGAAATAAAAGGACAAATTAAAGTAGCACATTTGAAAATGAGCTATCTGCTCCCATATCCTATCTTGTAAAAATATTTGTGGAATGATTAAATGAAACCACGGAAAGAACACATGAAAAGCTGAGAGAATCCTGTTAACACATTTTATACCCACACACAACTTTACAATTTTATTTAAGATCATTCTCCTGCTAAAGTTTGAAAATATTTAAGCAGAAAACATGTTACATTGAGGTACCGAGTTTTATCTTGTATCATTCAAAAAATACATGTTTGAGCATGCTTTAATCCTACCAAACATCCTCCTAGTCTCCAAAATGGTGGCCACAGTTACTTTTAATTTAATCAATTTTTAAATAGCTTATTTAAAAAGTCACAAAAAAGCAGATGTTAAATGAGCAATTCTTTATATGTAATCCTTGAACATCCTCAGTGGTTTCACTTATTAGCAAGAATACATGGAATATATATAGTACTTGGTGATTAAAGAAAGAGTACAAGTATTTTTCTAATGGAGAGAGAGATGATCCATGCCTCCCTAGCAGCTTATAATAAGAAATAATTTTCACATTAATTTTCACATGGTTAAATGCAAAAATCAATAAATTAAAAATGTGGCATGATAGACAGTGAGTTATGACTTACAAACTAGGATTTCTCTTTATAGAGTTTTCTTGCTTTTTTGCTAATGGACTGTTGAATGATGGGATCATTGTATTTAAAATAAAATGTGCTGAAAACCTTCTACAACCATGCCTTTGTAGCAGGTATATCTTGAGAGGACTCATGCTAAAGGGGTCTGAGCAGTTCAATAGTATTTGGCTTTACTGGCAGAAGGCCTAAGGGTACATGTGCTGAGCAGGGGTTTGGGGGGAGAAGGTCACTGTAGGAAGACGTAAAGTTTCTATCTTAGAAAACCATGAAATAAATAGGAAGGATTAAGCTATGGTATAGGTGACAGGTGCTTGGTGAATTCTAGAAAGTTCCAGAACCAAGTCATGACATGATACCAAGAGGGAGTAGACCAACAAGTGTGGTCATGATAAGACAAAGGTGGCCTATTCTTTCGATAATTGGTCTGTACTCCCAGTGTAGGGTGTAGAGAAAGAAAAGTGGCATAAGAGGGAGGGTGTCACTATGATTGAACCCTAACTGGAAGTAGCAGCAGGGGACTGAAAGACAAAGACTAAGGAATTATGCCCCCACATGGGAGGATTCCTTTTTGGGAGGAAGAATATACTACCAATTTTCTGCCTATTTTAGGACCCTGGGCCAAGATCCCTGCTTCCCCATGCTAGTTACAGCTCTGAAACCTGAGCTGATAAAACCTCCTTGGAATATGATTACTAGTAGCAATGACTTTCCTCGAGACCAGATACGTTACATTTCACCCTTCCTCCATGGTTCCCTGTTACACTTAAAGAGGACTGGTTTTATCTAGCCTCTCTGCACATGGTTCTAGTTCCCATTGATGGGGGGAGGTCCGCTATACCCTAGTTTTATTTAACCACAATCATCCAGATTAGCTTTTACAAGGGAATATTTATTTCAAAAGGTGTAATAACAAATATACAAACAGGTTAAACTCACTTCCTATAGAGCAGAGTCCCAGTTCCAAGTCCCAAACTCACCTCAAGCTCAAGTCCCAAGCACCCTGGCTTCTCTGCTGGGCTGGATGGTTGCAACATTTTACTTGCAAGCCTGGCTCCAATGTTGTCATTGTTTGAACTCCTAGTCCAGTGCGGATCACTGCCTGCACCAATACTAAGGACAAATGAAACTACAAGACAAACGTCCTAGGCATGGGATAAAAAAGGAGAGCAAGGATAGGAAGGAAACCCCTCTTTCCCCTCACCAGAACAGTTCATGGTACCCGTGGTTCTTGTACTGTGTGTGAACTGTGATTTTTACCCTCTGGTTGGCAGCAGGAAAGAGTGAGCAGGAAAGAAAGACTGTCCCACTCTGGAAGCTTTTGAAGATGCAGCCTGAGGCCAGGTTTGAATGCAGGAAGATGAGTCTTCCTGACTCCAGCCCTAGTATTCTATCCACTGCACCACTTAGCTAAAACAAGTGTTTCATGAGACTCTCTAGCAAAAATTAGACCAAACAGTATTAATAACAAAAATAGTAACTAGCATTTACATAGTACTTTAAGGCTTACAAAGCACTTTGATATGTCATCTCATTTGATCCTCACAACACTGAGGTAGGGCTGCATTAACTTCATTTTATAGGTGAGGGAAGTGAGATTAAGTGACTTACCTAAGGTCACACTGATAACAAATATCTGAGGTGGGATTTGAACTCAGGTCCTCCTGATTCTAAGTCAAGCACTTTATATACCACACTACCCTCTGATGGAAGAACAATGATCGACTCCAAGAACAGGTTAGATAAATGACCCCAACTACTCTCAGAACTTTGAGCCCAATTGACAAGTCCTCTGGTCATGGAGTAAAGCTTCCAGATTTTCCTTGCCCAGTCAAAGCTCTTCATAGGCTTATCCTCAAAAGTTTCAAGTCAACTGAGTAAAGATGCCTTTAGGAACAAAATTGAGTAATATTGATAGCTATAAGTGAATGACTTAAAATATCCATATTCAACAATTTTAAAAAATACCAGTTAAACCTCTACTTTTAGTCTCACTTCCCAACTCTTGCTTGGGGCAGAGAAGTTGCTTTCCGCCAGAGCTCTCAGAAACCTCTGAGAATTCATAGAGTCACAGAATCTTAGCACAGTGAGGAACCTTTGAGATCATCTGCCAAAACAGAGATCTTCCGATAACATTACTTATAAGAGGGAAATAAATGACTAACAGAACAACACACTTTTGTGCCAGAAATGGAAATGATCTGGAGACATTATTTTCATATCTATGTTGAAATAAAACAGCCTAGATCAGCTTTTGGAATGGGGATCTTTCTGCTGTGTTAGGTTATGGCTCCTACCACCATTATCTGGCCCCACAGACCACGACTATAATTATTATGATAACATCACTGATAATAGAATACTCACCATCAATTCTGTGTCTACTACTGGAAGCTTCTCATAATATTGGGGGAGTCTTTACTTTCTTCTCCTTTCCTGTGGAGATACCTGTCATCTTGTATTATAGGGAAAGAAAGCACATAAAAACGTAAAGGTTTGCCTTCCAGTAAAGAAAAAAAATCCCCGAAGTTCTTTCAGCATGAATATGATTCTTTTTAAATCAGTCCCCAGAGAAATGGTCCAATTGACATTTATTAAGGAAACAAGATTCTTTCATTCAAAGCAGAGACAGCCTGAGCAGTGGGAATGTGCAACTCAGTCAATTATATATAGTTAATACCCTCTAGCTGTGATTATCTTTGTAATCCTCAAAGCAGGTGTAGTCAGGTATGGGGATAGGAGGGGGATGGCAGGAAGATGTTATCATCATGTAGAATTTAAATATTGAAAGAAACTGAATTATTGAGAATCCACATAATTCTGAGTAGGATCTTAATGATCATTTTGTCCAATCCTCTTATTTTACAGATATAAAAACTGACCCAGAAAGGGGAAAATGAATTTCTCAAGGCCACAAAGGTAGTTAAGTAGATGGGATTTGGATTTATGTTCTCTTACTTCAAATCCAGTCCTCTTTCCACTGTACCACACAACATAGTTAAGCCAAGACAGTTAATCCTATAATTCCATCATTTTAAAGAAGTTTTAAATGAGAATAATTACAACTATAATAATATTAATGCTAACTGATGTTTATAGAACAAGATGCTTTGCATATTTCACATCCCCTCTATCATTTGCTTCTGTTAATTAACTTATACTTCATTACTAATGAGAAATATGCATTCAAGAATGTTTTTTAGTTCAGTGGCTATGAAGGCAAATCACATTCTGAAGCATACTTTAAACAATTTATGATTTCAGCAAAATGGGTATTCTCACTACTGATGAAAGTTGAAACATTTCCATTCTTTAGTAAGATGATAAACTTTGGTAAGATAACCATACCACCACCTGTCCCCTTGCATCCCCTCTCCTCCAACCTAATTTAGTACCTGGTGGCCAGACTTTTGGCAATGAGTCTCTCAGACCCCAGCAGACTAATTCCAGGATGGCAGGCAGAATCTTTGGTCAATCCAGCTGCTAGGTGGCATGTGGACAGAGTGCTGGCCCTGGAGTCGAAAGAATCTGAGTTCACATTCAGCCTTAGACACTTATTAGCTGTGTGACCCTGGGTAAGCCTCTTAATCCTATTTGCCTCAATTTTCTCCTCTATAAAATGAACTGGAGAAGGAAATGACAAACGATTCCAGTGTCTTTGCCAAGAAAACCCCAAATGGAGTCACAAAGAGTTGGACCTGACTTGAACAATAACTGAATAAAATAAGTGAATGAGTGAATATACTTAGAACTCTTCTTGCTTGGTAGGAACCCAAAGCTTATTCTCCTTGTATATAGTCTTTAAAGAACAAAAGGTCACCTAAAAGTCATGATGAGATGTGTTAGAGTTAAATTAGGGTTAAATGGAGATTAGTGAATGATTAAAATAAAAGGCTTCTTTCTTCAGTTTTATTATAATCTTCTGCAGCATTCATTCAATACTCCATATTTTACCTTCATAGAAACCTCAATTTTAGAAAGCTAATTCAATGTGACCCTTTATTTTCATGGGAAGAAATACATATAAACAATGCCATAACTAAACCAGGGTATTCTGGGCTTTTCCTTAGGTTCCAGCATGTGGGGCTAGATGGTGGAGATTCAGTGGGTTGTTGTTTCTTGTGAGAGAGTATGTGGTAGAAGGAGAGGTTGTGCTTCATTCATACAATGGGCCAGAGACTGCCTCTATAGCTTTCTGGCCCTCTGCTCACCTGAACCCTTGTGAGATTTGGGGCAGAATGTAGGCCCTACATGAGGCAAGTGAATAGGAGTGGTGACAGTGGAGGTCAGAGGAGAAGGGAAAGAGAGGGTGGACCACCCCATATCCTTCTATGACCAAACTTAAAATTGAACCATTATTTCCAATCTAGAATTGTTAGTAAATGATTGTCATAGACTGAAGTGACTCAATGGATAGAGTACTGGGTCTCAGATCGGGATGATCTGAGTTCAAATCCAGCCTTAGATACTTACTAGCTGTGTGACCCTGGGAAAGTCACTTATGTGGATGGTCTCAGTTTCCTCAACTGTAAAGTGGGGATAATAATTACACCTATCTCCTAGGGTTGTTGTGAGCATCAAATGAGATAAATTTTTAAAAGCACTTATGGCACATAGTAGGCTCTTGATAAATGTTTATTTTCTTCTTTCCTGTCCAGATCCTTATTATTTTTATCTATAAGCTTTCGGGTCATAAGGTTATTTTTCCCCAGTAACTTTAGTAACTGGCTCAGTCTTCTTACTCACCTTGACTCCTACTCTCCTCAAATCCCTTGGCCTCCTAACAGATTCCTCAATCTGTTCATTCCCTGCTCCTCAATCTCCTAAATTCTTATGACCTCTGTCTCCAATCTGCCTGAACCAGGCAAAGGAATGATCATGTGGTCATAGCTTAACCTCCTTCTATCCTCTGGCTCGAATAAATTTACCAGAATTCCTAGTTTTGACTCTGCATGTAGACAATTTATGGGATCACTAAATTGCTTTTGGTGATCTATGAAGAATCACAGAAAATGAAAGAAGTACTAGAAAAATGGAAATAGGCATGAAATGTTCTTCCAAAGTCTACAGAATAGGCTTATTCTTCTCCTTTGCTATCACAAAGCATAGAATGACAAAGTTGCTTTCCCCAGATGTTGCCCAGTTCACCAACCAGTTCACCAACCAGTTCCTCCTCATTTGTCAGAACAAGATTCAGAATTGAAGTGCTTCTCCTCTTTACTGAGAGAGAAATTGTCTACAAGGCAAGTCAGAATTTCTCAGACATTGCAAATATCTTGATTTTCAAAAAGAAAGTAAGTCCTGGAAATAATAGGCCACCAAATTTTATGTCTACTACAAGTCGAATTCTAGACTGCATTATTTGGTTAATGATTTGTAAGCATTAATAATAATAACAAAAGCTTGCATTTATTATTAAGGATTGCAAAGTACTTAAGGTATATTCTCTCATTAAATCCCACTATTATCACCCCCATTTTACAGATAAGGAAACTGAGGTTTAAAAAGAGGTTAAGTGACTTGGTTGATACCACATAGCTCACAGATTCACACACTCAGGATCTGAAGCTAAGTCTTGCTGACTCCAAGCTTTATCCACTATGCTACAACTAGCAAAGGGAAGGAGGGATCATAGAATCTTTGATTTGGAAAGCAGGTTTTATCCACTCTATGACTTCCCTATAAGTGGTTACTTAGCCTCTACCTGAAAATCTCCAGTGATGAAGAACTCACTATGAGATATTCCATTTTATTTGGGAGTACTGTCCCTTTATGGTAAATCAAAAGAAGCTCTGAGAGTCAGCAGGGTATAGCAAACGCCTTTGAGACAGGCATCCCTGAGTTCAATTCCTACGTCTTAAAAATATTGGCTATGTGTCTGTTCAAGTCACTCTATTACCTTCTCAGCATTCTAGGCAGCTCTGTAAGACAGAGACAATGCCAACCTGCAGTGGTAGAAAGAGTTTCCTCTTCCAGAAAATACTAATGAAATCATTGATCCAGTCTCCATCCCTATCCCTACAAAGAACAAAAATGAATTCACTAAAAAAAAGTCTTTTCATATTAAACTCATGTTCTTTTTTTGACAGGATTGGAAAAACTGGCTAATAAACTAGGGAACTGCTGACAGGATATCTGGATTTCAGTATTGACTTAGCCAGCGATAGCCTTGTGGACAAGATGTAGAAGTGTAGGTTGGATGGTTGTTACAGTTATTAGAATGAGTTGAATGACCCTATCCAAAGCATGTTGATTAATAGTTCAGTGTCTCCAAAGGAAGTCCCTAGTCATTGGACAACTACTTATCAGAAGTATTGTTTTTCCTTCAAGCACCCTTCCAGGTTCACGATTCTATAAAATTGTTGCTTTTCTCCAGCCAGAGTAGATGTACCTGTTGGCTCTGTCCTGTTAAATTTTTTTTTTGTTGTTAATGCCTTGGATAAAAAGCATAGAAGATCTATTCATCAAATTTACAAATGATACAAAGCTGGGAACCATAGCTAATACGCTGGGCGATAGGTTCAGGATCCACAAAAATGTTGATAGATTGGACCAATGCTCTGAAACCAACAAGACAACATTTTATAACAATCATTTACTCAGGTTTGAAAAACCAACTCTACAAGTATAAGATGGGGGAGTCACGGCTAGAGGACGCGTGAAAAAGACAAAGGCTTTTAGTTGATTGAAAACCCAGTGTGAGTCAACACTGCGAAACGGTTGCCAAAAGAACAAACCTAATTATAGGCTGTAATAGTCAATTAGTGTCCAGATCAAGGAAGAAACAGTCCCTCTGTACTCTCTTGGTCAGAATACAGTCAGAGTATTGTGTCCAATTCAGTGCCACATTTTAAGAAGGACATGATAGAAAAGTAAGGCAGTCCCTACTCTCAAGGAGCTCACGCTCGAATGGGGGAGAAAACACAGTCGATATACCTGGAACATCTGGTCTTTCTATTCATTAAAATAAACACTCAATAGGAAAATGCTACTGGAATGTGCAGAGAAATTCAAATAACAAGCTGAGACATCTACAGCTGGGTCTGGTTTTATTTTGAATCTTGAAGACCCGTGCAAACAAACAAAACCAACACACAGCAGAAATGAATTAATGCCAGCTCCCTGGAAGTGACTCAGGGTAGAGGAGAACTTTAGAACAGCCTTTCCCAGCTTCCTCTCTATGAGTAAAAGGGGCTGATCATTATAGATAAGGGGATACTTTATTACATCTTGAAAATAAACGTCTCAACACTTCTTTAAAAATGCTTTACTGACACTTTTTAAACATTCCCGTCACTTCTTGATGATTAGTGGCAGGTTGTCCTAGTCCGTAGAGAGCTGGCTTTGGAGTCAAGAAGGCTGAGTTTGAATCTGACGTGCACTGGTTGTGTGACTGTGCATCTCATAATTTCTCAGTGCTCCACAATTCTTTAACACTATAAATTACAGAGCAGGTGGCAATCTGCGTTGGTAGAGGAGATTCCACGTACTGATGAAATCCTAGGTTTTGGGGAAAGAGAGAGAGAGAGAGAGAGAGGGAGAAGGAGAAAATTAAGATTTATTGAGTTCCTACTTTATATAGGGCTCTGTGCTAGTTCTTGCAAGGAAAATAAAGATGAATTGGATGGAGTCCCTGACCTCAAGGAGCTTACAATCTAGTAGGGAGAAGACAGCATAGAAAAAACAAATACAAACTTAAAACAGAAGTTAAAATATTGAAACTTCCATAATAGGCAGACAAAGGTCTTAGGGGTCCAAAAGAAAGAGAATCATTTCTTGGAGGGGGAGACAGATTAGGAAAGACTTTATGAAGGGCATTTATTAAAGAACAATAGGACATCTAGTTGGCTGACGAAAGAAGAGTTACCCTAAATTGCATACCTCCTTAGATTAACTAATTTTGGCTTAATTAAGTTTTTATTGTATGGCACAAACTTCAGCAGTGTTTTATGTCTCCAGTGGTGTTGATCTGAATTGAAAATGTGCCAGATTTCTTAACACATCATTAGCGAGTTCCTTAATTAACCTGTGATGCTGTCAATAAGAGTGTTGTTGTTTTAGGGATTAAGCAAGATGGATGTTTCTATCTTTGCTGATGGTGGTTTATTTGTCCTATTACAGACACAAGACACAGTTCTTCAAAGTAAGCAAGAATTCCAGAAATATTTTCCATACTCCATCTCTTTGCTTAAATTTGCTACAATTTTGCTTCTTTAGACTGAAGCACTTGCAACTTGTTACAAGAAAGTTATTTGTAACTTTAGTTAGGTGGATGCCTCTTTCTAAAACTGCTTCCCCACCCTCCTCAGACTTGATTGTGAAACTATAGGTTACTGAAATCTCTAAGAGATTTCATTCTGAGAATTGGTGCACTGGAAGAGGAGAGTTGGTCAGCTTATCAATGAAAGCATTTATTAAGCACCCCTACCCCACTGTATAGAGAGGGAGCACTGGACTAAACACAATCCCTGTAGTTCCTGATACAGATTCTTGGTTTCTGCCAGACCAATCTGCTTGTCAGCTCCTCTACTCGAATTAAACAGTCCATGCTTTACTGAAGCCTTTGTCTAGCATTCCCCGCAGTGCTGCCCACCTGCAAACCCAAGCTCTGGAGTCACTTCTTCTGGGAAAGCTTCCATGACTACCTCCTGCTGAGTTCACTCTTCTTGTTAGCATTTGCTTAGCATTCATGTTCAATTGAATAAGCACTTATTCGGTTCCTTTAATGTACAAGGAAAATGATTTTAAAAGGATGAAAAACAACAAAGTTTTTCCTGTTCTCTCTCTCTCCCTCTCTCCCTCCCCCCCTCAAATAAGTATGACATAGAATATAAGAGGGCAAGAGGTTCTTTATATGTCATGGACCCCTTTGGCAGTCTGATGAAATCAATGGATCCCTTCTCAGAATAATATCTTTCAATGCCTAAAATAAAATTCATATGATTACAAAAGAAACCACTTATGTTGAAATAGTTACCAAATATTAATTTAAAAAACAAAACAAAACAAAATAGTTCAGCTCCCCCCCCCCGACTGATGTAATAACCACCTGTTTCCCTGCCTTCTTTTTACCCCCTTTCTAATCCATACTTCACATGGTTGACAGAAAAAAGGTTTTTTTTTTTTTAAATGTAGGAGCCTGACCATTTCACTACAATCAAAAATCTTCAGTGGCTCCCAATTGCCTAAACAATAAAGTACAAATTCCTCAGCCTGCTTTTAAATTATAGAATAGATGAATTGAAGGGGAGATTTAAACTAACATAATAGATCAAATATTTTCAAATATTTCATTTCTTTTTTGACTCTGAATAATATTTTATTTTTCCCAATTTCATGTAAAAATAATTTTTAATGTTTGATTTAAAAATTTTTGTGTTCCAAATTCTCTCCCTCCTTCCCCTTCCCCTTCATTGAAAAAGCAAGTAACTTGATATAGGTTGTACATGTTCAATCATGCAAAACATATTTGCATATTAGTCATGTGAAAGAAAACAGAGACCAAAAAAAACCCATAAAAAAAATTAAATGAAAAATAGTATGCTTTCATCTGCCTTCCGCCTCCATTTGTTCTTTCTCTGGAGGTGGATAGCATTTTTCATCATGAGTCCTTTGGGATTGTCTTGGATAATTGTATTGCTGAGAATAGCCAGTCATTCATAGTTGATAATCATACAATATTCCAGTTACTGTATACAGTGTTCTCCTGATTCTGTTCACTTCACTTTGTATCAGTTCAACTAAGTCTTTCCAGGTTTTTCTGAAATCATTCTGCTCATCATCAAATATTTCATTTCAGGCATACAAAGAGTTTACATTATAGTGTCTCAGAGCCTTGGCAGGGTTTATCTAATAATAATAGCAATGACAATGATGATGATGATGACAAGAACCATAGCTAACCTTTATACAGCACTATGTGACAAGTGCTTTACAATTATTATCTCTCTTGATTCCTCCTGGAGATATGGGAAATAGTTTCAGCTAACATTGTCAGGAACCCAAGCCTGTGCTGAATTGATAACACCTGGTCATAATTAACCAACTTTCCCTAGTGATATAAACTGTGCCCCAATTCTTGAATGACACAACATTGTTGTAGAATCATATGGGCAATTTGAAGAATATAGATATAATTTGCTCTCTTGTCTGTTTCTTTCAAAAGATGGGACAATCTGCAATGCACCCATATGGGAAGACTAAAGGAAGCCTCAGACTCCAGCATTATTTCTTGAAAATTCTGCCAAGGGCTGATATCATACCCAGACCTTTTATGAGTATGATGAATAACAATGCAGAAAAACCTCCTGATTTAGCTCTTTCCACCTCTCCATAGGCCTGTCCATTGGTAGGAGAGACTCCTAATATTTTCCAAAACTTGGTCATAAAATCTAATTTTCATTTAAAATTCTTTCTGTTGGCTACATACCTTGTTGGTATGTATGTATGTTGGTGAAGAATGCTAGGCTGTTTGAGGTGCAGTTGACAGTTTTGGGCATGGGAATCAAGTATCACCTCTTATTTAGTCATCCTTCCCAGGCGTCTTGCCATCAGCCCTATTGCTTCCCCTCTTCTCCACACCTGGAGTAGTATTCTCTAGACAATACCTCCAGACACTATGACCCTTCTTTCTTCCCAAGGGAGTTAATCCACCCAGTTTTGGAATTCTACTCTGAGGCTAAGTTGTCCTAATCGTTGAGTGAGTGAGTGTTAATTCACCTAACCCACTGTATCTATCTGGCCCTAGACTAGACCATGCTTCACATTCCATCCATTTCTCCATCCACCCTGAACATTTTGTCATTTGCCCTGCTGCCTCTGTACATACTACCCTTCCCCAACCTCTCTTACTCTGGAAATAGGAATCAAATCATTATCACCTCTGATTCTGGAAAAGGTTTGATAATCTGACAATCAGTTGTCCTATAACTCTACTTACTATCTCTGTACCAAAACTCCCTTCCCTGACTATGACTCCTCTATATGTGTTTTCTGCTCCTATTGGGACTCCTATTGTAGCCCTATATAAGCTCTTTGAGGATACTGACTCACTTTTATATCTGTATCTCTAATATCTAACACGGTGCCTGGTACACATTAGCCACTTAGTAAATGTTCCTTCCTTCCTTCATCCATCCATCCATTCATCCATCCATCCCTTCTAGAAATGTGGTCCCTGTATTGAAAAATGATATTATATACTAGGCAACAACAAAGAATCTTTCACAAAATCTGCTCCCATGTGTAACTGTAGTTTCAGTGTTATGGCTAGTTGTTATACAAGTTCTCAAGGTCTTTGTCAGGGCTCAATAAGCTGGCGTTTATCAATGGGCTGGCACAGTATTAACCTTTTTTTTTTTTTGGTGGTGGTGGTGAGGATTTCAGACCTGTGATTTCATCAATATAGGGACTTCCTGGTGTGAGAATCCCCTTCACTGGTGCAGACTAGCAATTCTTCTCTAACTTCTGGTCTTAGTGTGTTAACTAGGGTACCGAGAATGACTTGCCCATGGTAGCTAATATTGTGCCAGAGGCATGATTAGACTAGTCTTTTTAACTCCAAGGTCAGTCCTCTATCCAGTATATTATGTTATGTCTCCTAATATCATAGCATGGTATATTTTGTGCCTATCTAGCAGCTAATATTTCAAATGAATTAAAATTTTCATTTGGACTTCTAGATGCTTTGCCAATATGGCATGATGAAGAGCTCAAAAGATATCTCCCTAAAATGTGTTGGCATGATGACTCATCTCCCCAAAAAATTAGTAGCTGAATCCTTCATACCCCCCAGTTATGCCTGCTCACATATTTAGTGTGAATACAGGATGCATCATCCTTATTGATGTGGTCTCCTCTGGCTCTGAACTCTGTGGTATGAAGTATTTAATAGCTATTCTTGATTCCTAGCATATGGATCACTGAAAGGAAAACTCATCAAAGCAGGAGTACTCATCCTTTGTGACACCCTAATAATATGTGAGATTCCATAAGTTTTTATGGTTTGTGTGGACCAGGGATGTGCACCTTCTTGGGGTGACCTCCAGGTCTCTAGGGCAGATTTGATCTTAGATATGAGTCATTATGCCACATTATTTCCAGGGAGAGGTCTTTGGACTTATTCTGCCAGCACTAATTGGTGTGAGTAATAGACTAGTCAAAGAATTCCCTGAGTTCAGGTCCATATTGCTGACACATTTTTCACAAACACTGCCCTCTTGGCTACTCCAATGGATCAGAGTGGTACAGTCAAAAAAGCATTCTTTCTGGAGACAGAGGACAAGGGTTCAAATTCTACCTCTGACCCTACCTTTGTGATGTTGGGAAAGTCCTTGAGCCTTAGTTTCCTTGTTTCTGTGGTTACTTCTAGCTCTAAATCTGGGATTCAAAAATTGAACACTTAGGATTAAGGTTTCATAATAGTCATAAGGGCAGCTAGGTGGTGCAGTGAATAGAGTGTTGAACAGCCTAGAGTCAGTTAAGACTCATCTTCCTGAGTTCAAATCTGGTCTCAGATACTTACTAGCTATGTGATCCTGGGCAACTCACTTAACTGTTTGACTAAGTTTCCTCATCTGTAAAATGAATTGGATAAGGAAATGGCAAACCACTCTAGTATCTTTGCCAAGAGAACACCAAACGGGGTCATGAAGAGTTGGGACGTTACTGAAACAACTGAACAACAATGACAACAATAGTAGTAAATGTCTTCTTCAAGCCTAACTCTTCAGCTTCCCATAAGAATAGAACTACTATCAGTTGGGGAATGGCTGAACAAGTTGTGCTATATGATTATGATGGAGTACTACTGTGCTGTAAGAAGTGATGAGCTCAATGATTTTAGAAAAACATGGACAAACTTGCACAAAATAATGAAAGCAAAATGAGTTGAACCAAGAGAACATTGCATACACAAACAGCAATATTATTTTAAGAATGACTTGGAGTGAATAAGTTATTTTGACTATTATAAATACCCAAATTAACTATAAAGGACATATGAAGAAAGAGGCCATCAGCATCCAGAGAAAGAACTGATGAATAGAAGTACATATAGAATAATTTTACATATAAAGACCTATTTATGTCTAATAGTAACCATCTTTAGGGCAGGGGAGAGGAGAGGGAAGAAAAAAAATTACACGATAATTTTATTTATGTTTGAAAGGAATAGCAAATTGTACATAGCAGATTTATAGTTTCATGTACAATCATCTTATTTATTGCACTATATTATGGAAATGCTTGTTTTATTCCACAAATCAATAATAATAATGATGATAAAAAGAATAGAACTAATTTCTTTAAAAGTCAGAAGTGGTGTTCTGTCAGTTATGGTTATAGCTGATTTGAATTGACCATTGATGTTTGTGGCCCCTGAAAAATACTGCAAAGCCCTGGCTATGGGCAGTGACACCTAAATCCGTAGGCTACATTCTTCTAAAGTTCTTCTGGCCCTATAATGGATCTTAAAATTCCAACTGACTTTAATGAAAAGCACTCTTTTCCGGCTTGGGCTTCAAACCGTAATGAAGCACCCATGTTAGTACTTCCTATACCTATTCTCACTTGGGGGGATAGATGATTTCACTAGTATTAGTATCCCAACGAGTAACTCCCTCCACCAATGCAGATCTGCACCTGCTGTGCAACTTAAAGTCTTAGTTACCTAAGTTACCCAAGACGGCATCTCTTTGTGCCATACTACCTAACTTCATCAAGTTAGGTGATAAACTGATCTGAAAAATCTGTTGGGGCTTTATTAATTAGTGGAGCATTCCTGGGACACTGACCAGCCCAAACAGTGTACTCTGATGTCTATTATGTTCACATAATGAATGAAAAGCTATCTCTCACTCTTATCCTGCCTGGATTCTAATAAGATAGCCCATATCAAATCTGGTACAAATTTGGGTTCCCTAAACTTTCCCCAAGATATTAGACATCAAGGGAAATGGCTAATAATTATGAATTATTCTTTTTTACTGAGATCCTGCTAATTGAATTAAGGGTACAATTCTCCTCACTTTGAAAGCAGGGTACAGAAAACAGGGCTAGCCCTACTGTTTTTACTATGAAGCCTGGATAAAACTACATCTGAGGGTTGCCTTGATCATATACTCTCTAAGCCAAAGACTCTTTGACATTGACCTCTTTGGCAGTCTGATAAAGGGTGTAGACCCCTTTTTGGAATATATATTTTTTAAAAATTGTAATTGAAGTACATATTGAATTTCAGTTATAGGTTAGTGAAAATAAAAATGTATTTTTTCCCATTCAATTTCATAGCCCCTCTAAAATCTCTCCATGGACCAATTGGGGGTGGGGCTCTCCATGGACCCCAGGTTAAGAATTCCTGCTATAGGCTTAGATTGCATACTTGTTAAGTGCATGAACTTGCCAATAGGGCAACTGTAATCTTAATGTGAAGGGGACTGGTCCAACACCTCTTCTCTAAATATCTCCTGTATCTAAATATTTCCTGCAAACCTTTGAGGATCACTGCATTAGTATAATGGAACATAACATTGCAATTAAGATGGAGAATATCAGAAACAGAAAGAAATTTAGAAAGATCTTTATGATGTAACAGACTTCAATTTCTTCTTTATGATGTAACAGACATCAATTTCTTCTGATTCAATTTCTTACATGGAAGAGGATGGGAAGTATGATTTTGGAAGAGTCCTGATAATGTATAATGGAAGTGCCTTGGAGAGACTTTGGAGCATGTAGACATTCTGTAACTGCTTCTGAGCTGCAAATCACATGGTGAATTGCAGCCTTTTAGACTAAGCACATTTTTAGAACTGGAACCGAGGGTACCTTCAAAAAACATCAATCAGCATTGAACTCTTAATCTCTTGACTGGCTCTTTCTCTCTTGATGTGACTCCTTTGCTGATAATGAGTCTCTTGAGGTAGACTGCCTCTCCCTCTGAGACAGACACATGACTATTTAGAATCTAGGTCTTGCTTCTTTGCTTGCCTTGGCATTTGTTCCCTTGTTTTAGGTGAAAGAGATTAATCTCGATGCTTTGACCTTTGTGTGTTTTCAAAGGGTCAAGAGAGTAAGTCATCCAGGAATCTGGGCATCTGGGAGTCAAGTCCATTCCAGGTTTTGTAGTTGGTCCAACATCAATGTCCTGAGGATTGAGGAGTGTCCTTTGGGTCCCAGCCCCAAATCCAGTTTTGCTTCAAATTTACACATTGTAGGGATCTTTTCACTTAGGTTTTTAGACTGGTTTATAAAAGAAGCTAAACTATTCCTGCTATGATGAAGAGGCGTTCTATAATATCACATGGCAATAATAGACCAGAAAAATAAAAAAATGGCAGCCATAAAAAGCCCATCATTGTTTTGGCCCAACAGAAATAATTTCTTTTATAGATAAGTCCCACTCTCATAATCTGTGCTCATTCCATGTACAACATTTTATAAATTGCAACAGCGTTTTGAACAAAAATGGTTCCTGTGGAGTTGCCCCTGAGGAAAGTGAAAGTATTCTGAAATTTGGGACAATTCTGACATAATACTATTCATGAAATTATCAGAATCTCTAAAAGAGGAAACTGTGTTATGCCACAGTATTAAAAAAAGAAGTTCTTGTAAGGGAATTAAATTTTCAGTGTGAATATTTATACTTTGGAAACCAGCAAATTCTCCAAATCAGGGCTTGATTTATTGTTTTGTTGATTGTCTAGACTTAAGAAAGAGATGGAGAAAATGTTAATAATGCAGATTAAAATTAAAAGTGTGTCCTGTGTTTCTGGAGAACTGGTTGTTAATATTTACCAGTACATCCATGGTAAAGAATGAGAAGGTATTCCTGGGTTGTAGTCTGTATCATTTAAGGGAGTACCCAGATCAGTGAGAAACAACAACCTATCAATCGATCAATAAATGTTTATTATATATCTACCATGTACCAGGCATAGTGTTAGGCACTAGGGATATAAATTTAAAAAATGGAAAAATTCCTACTTATAAGTATGTGCTAAATTAGCCTTTCCAGGTCACTATTTAACCATATTTTGCTTCCTAGGGGTAAAGACAAAAATCCTCTTCTTTTTCACCAAAATGTACATGTAATGTAAAGTATATTTATTGCAAAGGGGCATTCAATATTAGCCAGTTTCCCTTTATGATGAAGCAGGTCTTAATTTTATTGTCTGCATATTATAGACTATGTGATCTCTGAGGGGAAGATTTTTAAAAGTAACAGGCGGTAATTTTTTTGTCTTTACCTGGATCTGTTAGATGGCAAGAACTGTTTTCCTTAGCAGTTGCAGCAACAAGATCTCTGTTCATTACACGACTAATTCACAATCTGCAGACTTTAGATGTAAAAGGGCTCATGGTACAAATACAGTAAATTCCTGTTGAATTCTTGATTGTTCTGAGTTTTGCACTAGAATACTATCTGAGAAGGTGGAGGATGTCCCATTTATTAACATATTAGTTTGTCCTCCTTCTCATCCCCCACATTTTGAGAAGAAAGTCAATAAAAATATTTTCCGGGGTATACTCCTTTGTTGCCCCAATTTCTTTTGGGTGGTGAGTTGGGGAAAGTCAGAGGATTCCCTAAATGGTAGGAGACATGGACAATGGCAGGAAAAGGTTAAATAAAAGAAGTAGCTTCCTGTTTCTGATTCAACAAATATTTATTGAATATCAATTCTGTCCAGTGCTATGCTTTTTGCTTCCTGGTGTAAGGATAGGGGAGAGCCAGTATTCAGAGATCATCTAATTAAAATTTACTTCTTTATCCCCACCTGGCTCCCCCTTACTTATTAATTGCACTCCTTTTCTTTGCTTCGCTCCTACCCTCCCTGGATATTTGAAAAAAATATTTTCACAGAAGGAAACACAGTGGGGGTAATGAAAAGAATGATAGATTTAAAACCAGAGGCTCTGTTTTCTTTTTTTTAATTTTCTTTTTAATTTATGGAATAAAACAAATATTTTCATAGTAGTACAATAAAAAGGCTATTGTACCTGAAATTGCAAATCTGCTATGTACAACTTGCTATTCTTTTCAAATATACAACAAAATTATCATATACATTTTTCTTTATTTTTCTTTTCTCCCCCCACCAGAGGATCTGTTTTTTAATCTCAGCTTGATTTAATTTTTCTCTGTTCATGCACTCATTTAATAAACATTTGCTACTATGGGCAAAGAAAAGGAATTTGTTGAAGCTACAAATATATGTAAGACAAGGTCCCCGTCCTCAAGAAGCTTACAATCTAATGGAGATAAGTAACTATAATGTAAGACAATCTGGTAAAGGAAGAAAACCATAGGAATGGGAGTCAGAAGAGATGATCCACTGGAGAGCTGTGTGACAGTGAGAAAGTAATTCCATTACCTGGGTCTCAGTCTTCTCATCTTTCAAATGAGGGAGTTTCACTAGATCATTTCTAAGGGTCCCTTCTCTTATAGAAGTCTATTATTCTGTAAAGCTGTTAATGCAGATATTATCTCTATTTTAGGGCTAGAGGCTGAAACTATGTTCTTTTTTTGATGGTATAGGAAACTCCCTCTACTAACACAAGTTCAGCATGTTCTCTGCAATTGATGGAGTGAATGAGGCTGTTACATCTGTCCCTCAGAGTTTTTGGAGGAATAAACCTGGATGGATCCTGAGGTGTCTCTTTTCTGCAGCTGTTAGCTTAAGCTTATTTCCCCCATTATTGGAGGGAGGCAGTGATCAGCACCTAAGTTCCAGTTAAACAGTTAATATTAATTAGCTTTTACAAAGGGATATATATTTACTTCAAATGTATAGCAAGAACAAATGTGCAAGCATTTCCCCCATCACCTGGGGACATAATCTCTCCTTTACCACCTCAGTGTGTATGTGTTCAGGATAGTTAAGCTCATAACTTAATTCAGTTCCTCCAAATAATAGCAAGTTCATATCTAAATGAAGCATGGGCTTGATTCCCAATGGTCATTTCTAAAGATCGCAGCTTACTCTTTGGGACATTGATAGTCTCAATTCATGAGGTCATGAGATTTCACTCTTTCACCTAGAGTGGACAAAGGACAAATGTAGAGGACAAGGACTAAGGCCCATTTCTCAGGGACCATATGATCTTGGAGGAGAGAAGATTCTAAGGCCTCTTCCCTTACAGAATGGTCTCTTAGAAGATTCAATGAACCGAAAAGTTACCCAAATCCCCCAAGAGCAAATGAAGCAAAAGAGGAGATGATTGTTGCTAAAAAGCCTTTTTGAATGCCTCTGAAACTGTCTAAAGATCTTCTTCGCTACTTGCTCAGCTGATCAGAACCAGCTATGGAAAGTCTACACATATTCCGTAAAATCTCCAAAGCCGTCCTCTTATGCATCATCAGATTTCTCCCAGAAACAAGTTACCTAGCCTCTCCATATGGAGACTTTCCATCCCAGGAACTCTGTACATGAGCAGATCCCTATTTCTTTAGTTTTGGAGAGTTGCTTAGAACAGGGCTTCTTAAACTTTTCCCACTCACGACCCCTTTTTGTGTTTCCTTGTTGCATGGCTTGAGTGCGTGCTTTGTTTTCAGAACCAGGGCTGCAGTGAAGTTGCACAATGCTACTGGGGCAATAGTTACCAGAAACACCTCGGATTCATTATGCGTTTGATTTTGAACTAATTTTGGTTGTTGCGCATTCAGAAACCTTTTACCGTTGCCAAATTTTTCACAACCTCATATGGGGTTGCGACCCACAGTTTAAGAAATGCTGGCTTAGAACAGCTAGAGTGTGTGACTTGCTCAGTGTCAAACATCCATTATGTGTCAGAGGTAAGGTCTTCCCATCTGGTTTTCTATCTACTATACGGCACTAGTTCTTATTTCTCTTTTGTAGCTAGAGAAACTGAGGTATGCTTCTGGGTTTGAAATGTATTTCTGGAATCTAAAATTCTACATGTTAGTATTAGCCAGCCTGAAAGATCTAAGTTATGGGAATGAAATCCCTACTGGGATAAAGGAGGAATTGGGAAAATTTTTGATCCAAATAGATGAACATCAGCCTTTTTTTCAAAGTGGAAAAAGAGTCACATATAATAACTATTTTGATAGGTACATAATTCTATAGTTGATATTTTAGTGGGAAATATATTGCCTTCACTTAAAAATTCTCAAAGAACCCATAGTCATATCCTGTGGGATACCAGGATTCCATAGAACAGTTTGGGAAATATTGGTGTAGATGTAGCCTAAAAAATGTTTTGGGTTGAATAATAATAATACAGGCTTAGAAATGGAAAGAAAAGATTTTGCCACACTAGTAAGATGAAATGTGATGGTTAGACAAAAGGGATCAGACACAGGAGTAAAATATTTTCCTCTGAGCTATGCCACTGAGTCTCTGCAAGAAAGAAAGTAATGACTTTCAAGATTCCAGTCATATTATTATATAACACTAACCTATATTATTAAGAAGCTTTTGAAGGGCATTATACTTAGCAGTGACTGTAAGTAAATCATGTCCATAAAAGCTACCTACTAGGCTATTTTCAAGAAAATGCCACCAAAAAACCCTTAAATTACAAATACCATGACTTTAACTCTGATTTTTCTGTATTGATTCATTTACAGTAGAATAGGGGAAATAAAATAACATATGCAGTCTAGTAAATGCATTAATAAGTCGTACTGATATTGCTGTTTCTGAATTAAAGGTTAAAATTATTATAGTTCCCCCCTTCCTTTTTTAACACCGAGTTACCCAATAACATCAGAAAATTGGGCTCTATTGTTTCCTTAAAATGTCCCTGGATGTAGAATGATGAAAGCCAGGATGACAGTGTGTTCAGATAGTTATACAACAAGAGAAACTCTTTGTACTTTGAAATTTAATGTAGTTCTGGGGACAGAGTTCTGATCATGGAATGGGAGGACCTGGGTTTGCATCCCAACTCTGTCATTTATAACTTATGTGACTTTGGCCAAGACAACCTCACTGGGTCTCAGTTTTCTCACTGAGGGGGATCTCAAAGGCGTCTTTCGGCTTTAAATTTTTGATCTTATGATCTTGTGCTTCTGTTGTGAATGTCAGAATGTTCAAACCATTTCAACAAAGCCATGTATATGTATATATGTACATATATATATACTTATGTATGTACACATATACATACCAAGTATGCCAATATAAAATCTTATAGTTCACACTGAAATGCATTCTCTCTCTGTCTTTCTCCCCTCCTTAATACTTATAGTTTTACGAGCTATTTTCAATTAAAAATAAACCACTTATTGAAGGGAGATGAGGAAGGCTTTCTCTTCTTTCAGCATTTCCAAATAGTTCTTTGGAATGAATGGAAGAGTTTCTTTAGTTCAATTCCTGTCAATACTTTTTATTTGAAACCAAAAGTCAGTCAATATTTCTATCAAAATTTATAATCACGGTATAAGGTAAACCGACAAATGATTTTGTTGCAGTTATAAAAACAATTCCTTCATGAATTGGTTACAGTCTAAGTAGTTTTTCTTTGCAACAGATGTTACCTCTAACATATACATAGGTAACATGTTGTTGTTAGCTTTCAATCTTGAGCATTTTCTAGGGCTTACTTAGTTATAAAATATACCAAACCCTTACAATAGCTGTTGGTTACAATTACAAGAAATGGTTTCCTTAAATATCAGAACCCCATAGCCTTACCCTCCAAACAATGGGCCTTATATGAGGCCTACATAATATAGGCTTTCAGATTTGCAAGGCATTTTTCGTAATTATTTTTGGTGATCATCCTGATAATCCTTTGAGGTAGGATCTACAGGTATTATTATTAGTCCCATTTTACAGATAATGAAACAGGCTCAAAAAGATCAAGTGATTTGCCCAGTAAGTGCCAGGTACAAGATTCAGCCCTAGGTCTGGATCTAGCATTCTTTCTATTTATCACTCCTAGCTAAGTTGGGGTGAATTCCACTATCTCCCAGCTTCCTGGTGAGGTGCCTCCTAACCTTCCTACTTACTGAAAATGTTCCATTGACTCTTGAGGTTCAGAGCTACTCCTCCTTCACTCCCATTACCCTCTTGTCTCTTCTTTCTTTGTTGTCTCTTTTGGCAGCTTGCCCAGACCATGCAAATTACCAGAGGGCTTCTTTGAGTCTTATGAAAGCACTGGAAACAAAGTCAGGGAGTGACAGGGCCAGCTGCTACTCTCAGGACAGACAAGTACCTGGGGAGAAGCAATGCAAAGCAGTTATATTTGATGAATAAATTGGGGGAGGGGGAAGAGCAATTCTGCTGTAGAATGAAGACTCGTGTCCTTGTTACATAAGGAAAAGAAAAAAATAGCTCTTTTTGAATAAAGACTTAGTCATCATGAGTCTAGGGGACCGAATTGTAATAGGCACCTTGCATATTCACCAAAGACAAAAATCTCATGTGCTCAGTGAATACTAGAATCACAGAATCTTTGTGTCTAAAGGGAAATTAAAAGTACCTCTGACAGTCATCTACCCTTTGGTTAAATACCTCTAGTGATGGGGAGCTCACTACTTTACCAGAAAGCCTACTCTGTTGGTTAAGTCTATATTTTAGAAAGTTTTTGCACATATTGAGCCAAAATTTTCTCTGGGCAATTTACATCCCAGCCTTCTGAGATAATGCAGAACAAGATCATGTGTTCTTCTATATGACAGACCTTTAAGTATTTCAACAGCTATCACATCCCAGCTTAGTCTTCCCTTTAACTTCAATTTCTAAAACTCAATTTCTTCCCTGTCATATCTTCCCACCACTATATTCCCTTGTACTATCACACCAGTCTTGTCAGCCTTCTCTCTATGCTGTCCAGTTTGTTAATGTTTCTTTTAAAATGAGGCACCTCAAATTGGATATAGTATTCTAGATGTGATCTGATCTCTGTATATTATA
This sequence comes from Vombatus ursinus, assembly GCF_900497805.2. NCBI lineage: Eukaryota > Metazoa > Chordata > Mammalia > Diprotodontia > Vombatidae > Vombatus > Vombatus ursinus. Next base: position 3,473,144 of record NW_020952380.1, read on the forward strand.
GTGGGATCTGGACACTACAATTCTATTAATGCGCAAAAGCTGATATAATAATAATAGCTAGCATTTTTAGAGTTTTTCAAGGTTTACAAAAGGCTTTGCAAATATTTTATCTTATCCTCACAACAACCCTGGGAGGTAGGTACTATTATAATCTTTATTTTATAGATGAGCAAAGTGAGGCCCAGAGAGTGATTAAGTGACTTATCCAGGGTCACACAACTAGTAAGTGTCTGAGGCAGGATTATGACTCCAGGTCTGGTGCTCTATCCACTGTGCCACCTAACTAATAAATAAATTTTAATAAAACCTGTGACTGTCTTTTCATCCATACCTGTGTTTATAGGTCATCATATATCATCTTTAACCTAAACCTAACTTCCTTTCTAGAATTTCATATTTCTGTTAACACATCGTTATTCTCCCAACCGCTGAGGCTAGACATCTTGCAGTCATTCTTGATTCTTCCCTCTTCTCTTTCCCCTCGTAACCATTTTCATCAAGACCTTTTGATTCTTTATTTGTAGTGCAGTGGAAAGCGTACTGCTTCTAGAATCAGAGGAATTGGGTTCAAGTCTCATTCTAAAGGCTTACTACCTATGCAGATCTTGGGCAAGTCACTTACCCTCCTTGGGCCTCAGTTTACTAAACTGTAGAATGGGAGAATTGGAATAGATGGCCTCGAGGGTCCTTTTCTGCTTTATCTATGATACTGTTATAGTACGTGTGTTGTTGTTCAGTCGTGTCTCATTCTTCATTACCCCATTTGGGGTTCTTGGCAAAGATAGTGATGTGGTTTGCCATTTCCTTCTCCAGCTTATTTTACAGATGAAGAAATTGAGGCAAACAGGGTTCAGTGACTTGCCCAGGGTCACTCAGCTAGTAAGTGTCTGAGGCTAGATTTGAACTCAGGAAGTTGAGTCTTCCTGATTCCAAGCCCAGTACTCTATCCAGTGTGCTACTTGGTTGTCCCATATAACAGATGGCACATAGTAGGTTCCATTTCTTCCTCTCATGATTGGGATAATAATTCTTGCATAATCTATCTCATAGGATTGTTATAAGTAAAATATTTTGCAAAGCTCAAAGCACTGTGTAAGTGGACATGATTACTTTTCAATGAAGGGGTATGGGTAGGTTGGTGGAAGTCATTATTCAATGGAGTGTTTTATGGGGAAAGACTCTAGGGTTGATATGAGACTTAAGTCTTCTCTGGATGTGGTACTGACCAAACAGAGATAAGAGATGCCTTAGACCAGTACTCTTAGGCAGGTCTAGAATTGCCCAGCCTGGGGAAGTCTCTAGATCTGAACTCCTTGGAGTTCATGCATCCTCAGCTTCACTGGGGCCATTTTCCATATTGCTGTTGGGGTAGCTTCACTCTTCTCCTAAACTTGTCCTCTAGAGGCCATGCCTGGGAGCGACTAAGATACTCAACCAGTTTGCAAACACCACGTGCCCTTTTCTTCACCCTAGCCATTTTCTGTCTTGCCACAAAATGCAGACTCTTCCCTCCCCCTCACCTATACCTCTATCTCCTGACTTTCACCTCCTGATCTAAGAACTGTAATCAAATCAACACTATCATTTTTGCTTAAAAGAGTGTGTCAGTGGATTGATTGTCCCACTCACCATCTTTGTGACTTCCTAGATCAAAACATCTTTCTATGGTCAACACTGTCCTACAATGTGCTGTTCCCATATTAGAATGTAAGCTCCTTAATGGAAGTGGTTGTTTTGCTTTTGCACTTGTATTCCTGGGCATTAGCATAGAATTTGACTCTTAGTGCTTAATATGCTTTTCCTTCTTGCCTCCCTCTCTCCTTCCTTCCTTCCTTCCCTCCTTCCTTCCTTCCTTCCCTCTTTCCCTTCTTCCTTCTTTCCTTCCCTCTTTCCCTCCTTCCTTCCTTTCTTCCTTCCTTCCTTCCCTTTCTTCCTCCCTCCTTCCTTCTCTCTCTCTCTCACTCTCTCTCTCTCTCTTTCTCTCCCCCCCATTTTCCTTCCCCCTCCCCCTTCATCATGCCAGCTGCTTAGGTCTCTCCTGCTGCTCATGTATGCCATATGAAAAACAGATCCCTGACAAGGGATCCAAGCTCTCCCAGGAAACAAACAGCTGAGACACTTCTCCCAGAACTCAGACCCAAGTGGGCAGGGAGACACAATAATTCACACAGACAACAGAGGAGGAATCTCAACCCCATGAGCAAGAATATCCTTGCCTTATATGCTTTTGCAAACATTCTCATTATGGAATTAAACAATATCTCTCAACAGTAACTTCCCTCTGTCCCTTATCTATGTCTGGCCTTGGGCACATCATTTAACTTCTTTGGGTCTTAGTTTCCCCATTTGTAAAATGAATGGACTGAATAAGATGGCCTCTAAGGTCCCTTCTAATCTAAGATCCTGTGAGTAGACAAAGAGTCAAGCTGACAGCTATTGTCAGGATTTGAAAGCTGTTGATCCTTAAAAGCTATTGTTTTGAAGTAGAAGGTGAACCACTGGTTAATGAACACTTTTTTCTGCCTTATGATTCCTCCTGATTTCTAACACTCTCCCCCTACCCCCATCCCAAGCCTGTACATTTGTGCTTTGTTCATCTAGAGGGTTTTGACAGCTTCTTCCTTGTGTACCCTTGTGTACATGGCTCTTGGTGAGCACACGTGGCTCTGTTTATTAGCTGCTAGTCACCAAGGAGTCTGCCTTGGGTCAGGATGGGAAATATCAGCAATTCATCATTGACAGTGTGAGGCCTAAGCATGTAGTGTGTGGGAACCACTATTGGACTGGCAGTTAATTTGGGTGCCATTTATTACAAGGCTGTGTCCTTGAGGAATTCGCTAAAGTTCTTAGAACCAGTTTACTAATCCGTATCCTACCTTGTAGAGTTGTTTTGAAGATCAACTAGAAAACCTGTGAAAGCACTTTGTAACACAAGGTACTGATGTGATCACTTGTTCTTTATTATCTATTGAGTCTGAGGAAGGGGTAAAGGTGAGGTCTGAGGCCCTAGAAACTAGCTGATGTTCAGTGTCTCTTTCTTCAGTTCCCCCTGAGCCTCACTCAGTAGGACTTTTATTGTTTCTATTGAAATAACACAGCCAAGCTTCTGTGCTGGTGATCATGTCAACCATCAGTCATGGAAGAGAAATGTCCCTCCACAGTTCTATATTCTACCCCTCCCCCTCCACTAAGTGGTTGAACATGAAGATGTAGTACAGAATGTGGAGAGAAGCTTTTTTCACTTCTCAGGTCCTAAGAGAAGACTTGCTAGTATTAGCAAGATGTCTTTCCGTCCTTCCTTCCTTCCTTCCCTCCCTCCTTCCCTTCCTCTTTCCTTCCTTCTGTCCCCTCCCTCCTTCCTTCCTTCCTTCCTTCCTTCCTTCCTTCCTTC
>NW_020952380.1:3476544-3483774 GCF_900497805.2 Vombatus ursinus
CCTTCCTTCCTTCCTTCCTTCCTTCCTTCCTTCCTTCCTTCCTTCCTCCTTCCTTTCTCTTTCTTTTCTCTCCCTTTTTCTTTCTTTCTCTTAAAAATATTTTAATATCATAAAAAAAGAAAGCCTTCTTTAATGTTTCATGATTCAACCTGACCTGTTTGACTGAGTATAGAACTGGGAGGTAGAAACTTCTAAGTTCTCAACCCAGCACTGAGATTAAATTGTTGTATGGCCTTTGGCAATTTACTTAACTTTTCTGATTCTTAAATTCCCCATCTATTAAATTAGGACACACAGGGACACCGTGAAAAGATTAGCTAGTCAAAGTCTACTGAGGCTTTAAAGATTTATATCTTTAAATCTTTCTATATCTGCACCACACAAGAGACTTCATTTGGGAAGGCAGGTGAGTTGGACATAGCTACAATTTTTAAAATGAGTTTTCATGCTCTGTATTGTAACATTTTTTGATATTTTCAGTAGAAGGGTTTCAATAGGCCAGGTACACTGAAAGTGCTTAATAAATAAAATTAAATAGGCTAGGTAGGAGTTCAAAGCCCAGGGCCTGTTATGAGGAATGTAAGCTTATAGCATGCCAGTTATTTAATAAATTAATAGTCTCAGAAAAATCTATGTGGCACACATCTCATAATGTCAAAATTTATAGGAAGAAATCACAATTGCCTACAAAACAGAGTTATGAATTTTCAACAAAGAACATTCTACAAATCCTATCAGAGGTTTCTGCTTGCCTAGTACAATAAAAGTGCCTGTCTTGGTGGTTATAACGACTTCCCTTAATCTAAAGGCAGTAAAGAAAAAGGCAAAGAAAATGTCCTATTTTGGAAGGAAAGCTTGGAGCTCCATGGGGCTCCTCCCACAGGGATTAGGGACCTCTTGTGGAATAGAAGTAATCCCCTCAACCTTCAAGTAAAAAACCAAACCAACTTGGCTTAGTGCTTGTGTAGCTAAACTGACTGGGGTGGGGGGTGGGGAGATGCCCTTTGCTCTGGGTTCAGTTGAATATCAAATGCTACAGTGAAAAAGCACTAGGTCTAGGGGGAATTGGGGTATTTGCCCTCTCCTTTTCCTACTAAAGGGCTCTTCCACTTTGGACTCACATATGTAGGCTGAGTTTAATCACAGATATTTTCTCCAGGGATCCTTGAGACATGTAGGGAATCCAAATGGAAGTTTAAACTCATCCCTCCCAAGGACAAGTAGAATAACTTAAAAAGAAAATATAATCAGAGAATTCCCAATGAGGTATGGGGTTCCCAGAAGGGATAAAGCACTTGGGATTGATTACTTGGGATTTCTAGGCTATCAGACAATTTTGTCCTAAAGATTCTCTTTCTTTTTTTCTCTCTCCCTTTTTCTTTCTTTCTCTTAAAAATATTTAATTATTCAATTATTTAATTAAATAATTAATCCATTAGGATCTCAGAAAATCTGTTTAGGTTCATATCACAATAAGGCAAGTAGTCTAGGTCTACTTAAAAGCAAAAAAGAAGACAACAAATGATTATTTTGTTTTATATACAGCTAAATATTTGGGTGATAAATAAGTGGGCACAGTAATACATCAGATGTAGGTATTTAAGCATTCAAATAAACAAAAGTTATCCTAAAGAAACTGGACTGGCTTATTAAGGAAAAGCACCAGAAAACAAAATGTCCAATTATAGCCTAAAGCAAAAGAAAAAAATGCTGATTTTCCTCCAGTATATTCCTGAAAACCAGGGTATCCAAGAAAGAGAGTCTTGGAAAGAAAATCTCTCTAGTGGGTCCTTACAAATCCAAAGGGCCCCCAGATTATTCCAGACCAAACTCATATAGCATCTCCTTTGGGGCCATTTCCCTAACTCCTCTCTACATTGGGGGGAGGCAGCGGCTATCTGCTATACTTCTCAGGTTAGTTGGAGGTAACCGTAAGTCACTGTTACTCAAGAGTCTGTCCTGATATTCTTCCCATTCATAATCATCCAGTAGCCTTAGTTGGTTTTAAGCAAAGGTATTTATTAAAATAGTGTAGTAAAAATAGTTGGTATAAAAAAATCCCCTCAAACTGGTACACTAATGCACTGTTGGTGGAGTTGTGAACTGATCCAACCATTCTGGACAGCAATTTGGAACTATGCCCAAAGGACTATAAAACTGTGCATACCCTTTGATCCAGCAATACCACTACTAGGTCTATATCCCAAACACATCCAAAAAAAGAGAAAAGGACCTATTTATAAAAAAAAATACTCACAGGAGCTCTGTTTGTGGTGGCTAAGAATTACAAGTTGAAGGGATGCCCATCAATTGGGGAATGGCTAATTAAGCTGTGGTTATATGATTGTAATAGAATATTATTGTACTATAAGAAATGACAAACAAGATGATTTCAGAAAAACCTGGAAAGACTTACATGAATCAATGCATAGCAAGGTGAACAGAACCAGGAGAACATTTTATACAGTAACAGCAATATTGTTCAATGAAGAATTGTGAATGACTTAGCTATTCTCAGCAATACAACGATCCAAGACAATCCCAAAGGACTAATGATGAAGTGTACTATACACCTCGAGAGAAAGAACTGATATTGTTTGAATACAGACTGAAGCATGCTATTTTTCACTTTCTTTATTTTTTTCTTTTGAGTCTTCTCATACAAAATGGAAATGTCTTACATAATTGCATATGTTAAAAAAAAAAAACAAAAACATCCCTTCAAACTAGGGACATATTTTCCCCTTGCCCACATAAGATCCCTTGAGGGGGTTCAAACCTGAAGTACAGTGGTATATGAAGCTTGCTTGTAGTGAACACATGTGGCAAAAGGTTACTTCCATAAAGTTCCTATGAAGTTCTCCTAAGATATAGCTCTCTCCTGGGTGGATCATCTATTTTTTTTTTTGTAGGGCAATTGGGGTTAAGTGACTTGCCCAGGGTCACACAGCTAGTAAGTGTCAAGTGTTTGGTCTGAGGCTGGAATTTGAACTCAAGTCCTCCTGACTTCAGGGCTGGTGCTCTATCCACTGTGCCACCTAGGTGTCCCTGGGTGGATCATCTATTGCAGGACCAGGCCACTCCATTTGCTGGGGTTTCTTCTCTGCTGCTGCTACTACTTTCTCTCTGTCTCTCCTTCTCTCTCTGTCTTTCTATCTCTGTGTCTGTGTCTGTCTTTCTGTCTCTGTCTGTCTGTCTGTCTCTTTCTCTCTCTTTTTCTCCACCTTTCTCTCTGGTGCCAGGGAAGGGGAAGATAGTCATTGCTGTCTAGCTGCCATGCTGGATTCTCATTGGCTGTGGCTACTGCTGAAATAAGCTACTTAGCTAGCAACCTTTAATGTCTTTAAACAAGTAATGTCCACAAGGTTGCTACTTGGGCACATCAGTTTCCCCGAATTACTGCTCAGTAATCTCCCAACTACAGTGGCTACTGCTACCATCTCTTGTGTGGTGGGACCTCTGAAGGGACTTTTGGATCTCCTGAATTCACAAGGTCACTGCTTATATGTGCACACCATGGAGTACTCATTGACCTAATAATAGGAAAAAATAAACACAAAAGAAATAGAAACTCCATGTGCTCATGCACAAAAGTGGCTGGATGGGGGAATATGGCCAGCTGCCTTTCTCCCATCCATAAGCTCAGAGTATTCTCCCTCAATGAAAGACACTAAGAAAAGAAACTGAGCAATGGGTAGGTCACACCTTTTGTATATACATTTCCAACTCCACACTTTCTGACTCATCAATTCTTCTGGCTCCATAGGCAATTAGAAGACTTTTTATCATTACATTGTGCCAGACCCTGAGTCATCCTGGCTAGAAAGAGGCTCACCAGATTTTCTATGTGATTGGATTGGAAGCCAACTGAGATTATCCTCATACTCTAAGGACTGCAGTCAGGCAGTGAGTATCTGCTCATGTTTCTAGGATTGAAATTAGGTAAGGAGATAATATGTATACACATAAAAATTGGAAACAATTGGAATACATTTTTAAAGATGGAAAAATGTTCTAATCTGTATCTTGTTGATTTATCTCTTATACTTGTCTCTTATATAAAAGGCTGCATACACTAAGGGCAAGGACCGTATTTTCATTCACCTTTTTCTCTTCTAGTTCCTAATACAGTGTCCTTGCACATGATTGGTTCTGAATAGCTTTATTGAATTGAATTGAAGATGACCAAAAATACTGGGATAAATCTGGGAAATCTTCATGGAAGAGGTGAGAAAGAAGCACCTCCAAGATTTGTGCATCACTTTTTCAGAGTGATGGGGAACAGGGAAATGGACACTTTAAAGCTTTGCAAAGCAACAGTAGTGATACTCAAAGGTATTGCCAATGAATATCACACTTTCTTTTTTTATGGTAAAAGAGCCAATAGAATAAGTTTAAATTTGGACTCCCAAACAAAACTCCGCAAGAGGTCTTTCTTTTTAGCCCACTATTCACCTCCTTGCTGTTCCTCACAAACATCTCCAGAATCTGGGTCTTTTCAATGGCTATCCCCCATGCCTGGAACTCTTTCCTTTCTCATCTCTACCTTCTGGCTTCCCTGGCTTCCTTCAATCTCAGCTAAAGTCTCATCTTCTTTTTCCTGATCTTCCTTAATCTTAGTGCCTTCTTTTTGAGATTGTTTTCAATTTATCCTGTATATGTCTTCTTTGTACTGTTTGCATGTTGTTTCTTCTATTAGACTGTGAGCTCCTTTTGAGGAGCCACACGGTAGCTGGGCAACGATGGTCATGGAGAGAGAGAGGGAGAGAGAGAGAGAGGGAGAGAGAGAGAGAGAGAGAGAGAGAGAGAGAGAGAGAGAGAGAGAGAGAGAGAGAAAGCAGCAGCAGGGAAGAAATCCTGCCCATAAGAAGAATGGTGTAGCCTGAAACAATTTCTTTTGCCTTTCTTTTCTCCCCAATTTCCTCCCAGGCTCAGTGCAGTGTTTGGCACGTAGTAGGCACTTAATAAATACTTGCTGACCAGACTAGTCCATAGAAATAATCTGGCTGTTCAATTTGGGGGTCCGTTTATGTGTCCCCACATATTTTATGGATTTTTGATAATCATTAAATCTTTTCCCCTATCAAGGTAGAAGAAAATGATTTTCCAAACACTTTTTTCTTCTGCCCCAAACCAAAAAAAAACTTCTCAAGCTCATACTCACAAAATCACTTATCTCAGAATTGATCTAGTCCAATTTGTGTTTGAACAGGACTCTCCTCTACAAAATCTCTAACAAGGGGTCATTCAGTCTCTGCTTGAAGATCTCCAGCTTCTCTATAAGAGATCACTTTGTGAGTCACTCTGTGGGATATAACTTGATTTCAGCTGTGTATCCACACACATTTTTGGTGCCTAAGTAAGCATGATACCCCTGTAGACTTCCTCTCAAGTGTTTACTTATCTTCACGTGTTCATTAAGTTTTGTACATCTAGTATTGACTGACAGTAGAGAACTTGGGTGGAGTAGTGGTTAAGGGGTGGAGAACATGGGAGCCAGGAAAGGAGGAGGAGGAGGCAGGAGCAAAAACACAAACACAGACCACAGAGGAGGAAAGTGAATTATTGGTTATTATTTCCATTCCTGTGGATATGAAACAGGATCCCACTTGTGGAAGGCCAAGAGAAGTGGTCATATTAACAGTGATGTTCAGATGTTGGAAAACAGCTAAGGTGTAGGCTTATGTTATAGAAATGTTCTCAACCTCAATTTAACCCCAATAGGCCCTAAAATAGGGCTTTGGCAAAGGTAAAAAATTAATTTGTCTTGTTAGGTCTCCATTTTCAGAGACTTCTGTAGAGTAAATTTGAGAAAACCCAGTGCCTAGACCAAAATCAGCCCATGTGACTTAAAATGTATTTTTCAACATCATTTTAATATAGTAAAGATCTTATTCTTGTTCTCATGGTCACTGATATTTGTCTGATATTTGTCTTTGGAAACAATAATGACAACTTACATTTCTGTAGTCTTTAAAGGGGTACAAAATATTTTCCTTCCTACAACCATGGGCAGGTCAGCAGAGCGAATGTGATTACACATATTTGATGCTCAGCATCTCAAATTAACTGGAAAACATTCACTTGATTGTCCCTTTACTCTGAGGATGCAGAGGGGGATGGGCTCTCCTGGACATAGAAGTGAAAAAAAATAACTTTTCCTCCCCTTAACAGATTCTCCTCTTGCTTAGTTTAAGGGGGAGAATTGATCCCCTAGAGCCAGCTGCCTTCAAGACAGTTGGCAGAGAACTCCCTTAATACCATTTCCAAAGTTGTATAAAGGATCTTTTGTAAGGGAGCAGAATGGGGACTATATTCAGCTAGGTTGAGTTCAGTCAGCCACTCCTAGCTGGTCCTATAGGATAGAATCTTGGGTTGGTAGAAAAAGAGACCCAAGAGATCATTGAATCCAACTCATGAAGAGCCCCTGGCCCATTTCCCTTTAAGAGTTATATGTCAGTGATGTCTACAAGTGGGTCTACAATTGGGGGTGTGTGCATTGGGTGAATGGGAGAAGAGAAGGACAGCTTTATCCACCCAGATAAAGTTGTGCTGGTCATCATTGTAAACCCATTCATTTTCTTAGATTTTTACAGGGATTTGTTTCCCTTGTCCCAGGAAGAAGAAGGACTTAGCACAGTTCCTATCACGTAAGAGCTTGTTGCTTAATCAACGTTTATTGATTACTTGCTTGATTATCTGAAAGAAAAGTGGTACCATCATTAAGAGTAGAGGCATTAGTGCCAGATTTCTCCTCTCCTATCTCCTTCTTCCTCCCAAAATATTCATCCATGAGCCTCTCAGCACTTAGATTGCCAGCATGCTTTCAAAGTAGCACTATACATGAAAAGGAAATAGCATAGTCAGCAAAAAATAGAAGGGAATAAAAACTCTCTTGTAATAAAATGTAACCCCTTTGAGTGCAGGGACTGTCACATGCTTATATATACAATGCGTGTACACATACATGTATATATATACACGTGTGTACATATATGAAGTATTAGGCTCATAGTAGATGTTCAGTAAATACCTGTTGAAATAAAAAGTGTCCAAAGTTTTATAAGGGATAGTCTATAGAATTTCTTTCTTTCTTCTCCTTCTCCTCCTTCTCCCTTTCCTCCTTTCTTTCCTTCCTTTTTTCTTTCTTCCTTTCCCTTCCTTCCTTCCTTCCTTCCTTCCTTTCTTCTTCTTCTTCTTCTTCTTCTTCTTCTTCTTCTTCTTCTTCTT
>NW_020952380.1:3483784-3501396 GCF_900497805.2 Vombatus ursinus
TCTTCTTCTTCTTCTTCTTCTTCTTCTTCTTCTTCTTCTTCTTCTTCCTCCTCCTCCTCCTCTTCTTCCTTCTCCTTCACCACCACTACCTCCTCCTCCTCCTCCCTTATTAAGTGGAAGAAATAATGCTTTGATATAGTTATAAACTCCCTTATTCCTATATATGTAAATCTTTAGCTTTATGTAAAAAGTATTCTTAATATGAATCCTTATTTGAATAATTACAAAATTTAGAAACAGTTATTGTGAAAAATGTGCAGCTAACATAATTTGTTTGGATTCTGGACATTAAAAACAACTGTAATTTGTTCCACTTGCTCAAATTTTCCTTCATTTTAAGAGAGAATAAAGAGGCAGGTAAGTGGAACAATGGAGAGAGTATAGGACCTGGAGTCAGAAGACCTGAGTTCTAATTCTGCCTCAGACATTTCTTGGCTTTGCGAGCCTGGGCAAGTCATTTAATCTCTCTCAGCCTTAGTTTCTTTATCTGTAAAACATGAATAATAGTATGTACCTCACAGAGTTGTTATGAGCATCAAATAAGATAACATATATAAAGTTTTTTACAAACCTTAAAATGTTTGCTTTTTTTTTAAAAAAAGAGAGTAGTAACTACTAGAATTTATTGATCATATCTTTAATCTCACATTTTCCTTTAGCTTCACACATTTTATAGATGGTGCATGAGACAGAATCTATGTTAGCAGTAGTTTGTAATGGTGGTGGTGGAGAAAGAAGAAGAGAAGGAGGAAGAGAAAAGATAGGATAGAAAGAGAGTTTGGGGTGTCTGAAAATCTTGCTGATATGCCATGGCTATTTATTCAGTCAGCAGATATAAGCCACTTGCAACCCCAGTTGCCACTACTGGAGACGGCTTCAGAGTTCATTTCACCAGGCATCAATCCAAGCATTTGGCTTGTCAGCCTTAACAATTGTAGGTCCTGTTGTAATCATTGTTGAGAGTAATGATTGGCAAATGGGCTTGGACCCCTTTCGGACTATGGTCTTAGAGCAAGCTGTGGCTTCTGCTCAAATCAAGCTACTGGGATAGAGTTAGAAATTCAAACTGCTTTAAAAAACCTCTACTCCTCATCCACACCCCACTTCACCAGGCTTCCCAGCTCACAATTTCCTGGTGAAGATTACATTTCTTAAAGGAACAGTGGCTGGGTCCCAATGGAGCTAAAAGGGATATCAAATATCACATTGAAAGGGCCTGATTTTAACAAGCAGAGCCTCACCTGCCCTCTCAGAGGCCAGAGTCCTGACTTGAACTGGTAATTCTGGAATTTGGATCTATAGTTTCTGTCTGGGGGCTATATTTGCCTGTTACAAGCTGATAAAATAATTGAGAGTGAATGGATGGAAAGGGCCTGACCTAATTCAGGCAGTAGCATAAAGCAGCAATGATCTGAGGCTGGATGCTACTGTGTCATCTCTGGATCTGCTTAGCTTAGCTGCTCTCTGGAGAAGAAGGTTGCTGAGCCCCTATTTCCTCTCTCCTTTCTTCCTCAGCACTCAGAAATGCACGGGCCCTTATGCTCCTCGGCATCAGTTAACTATCATTAAGTATAATTTGGCGCTTTAACAATGCTGTCAATATGCCGTGGTATTTTGTCATCACTTTACCACTGGTTAAAATCCCTTTCACTTATGGAGATTTTTTCCCCCCTTTCATCTCTGTGGTTGCCAGACTTGTAATTTGTTTTTCTGTCTAATAGAAACCCTAGAACCATTGGTAGAAAGTAAAGTATGCTATGAAAAACACATGCTTTTTAAAATAGCTCTCTTCATTTTTAAAAAAATTAAAGTAAATACTATGTTTCTGTCTTTTCCAATACCAGCAGGAACTGTATGTTTTAGAGCGTCTCCTCCAAACTTGCCAATAAGATAATTCAAAAAGTTTGGTGCTCCAGAGTCACCCTGGGGAACTTTTGTATTCTCCCTTTGTTTTTCTTTTCATAGAACCAGGTCTACGTTTTATACAGTGAGGTAGCCGTTGTGAAGCATTCTTAATGCTGGTAATGACCAATGAATGTGTACAGATTAAAATGAGGATGGCCCAGATGTGGTAACTTTTTGTTGTTCAGTAGTGTCCAACTCTTCATGACCCCATTTGGGGTTTTCTTTGGCAAAGATACTGAAGTGAGTTGCCATTTCCTTCTCATATGAGGAAACTGAGGTAAACAGGGTTAAGTGACTTTCCCAGGGTCACACAGCCAGGACTTGTCTGAGGTCAGACTTGAACTCAGGAAGATGAGTCTTCCTGACCCCAGGCCTGGCACTCTATCCACTGCACCATCTAGCTACCCAATTTTTACATAGGCCTAATTCCTACCCTATGTTCATTCAAATGAAATGGAACAATTTATCAGCTAAATTATAAAGAAAACACAAATAATTATACTGATATACTTTGAACTTGTGTGTATACTTCAGTGCTTTTCTAGCTCACCTTTGAAGAGGGAGGATGCCTCCAGTTTCTAATTCGAAGAGTGCCAAGATCTCGAATATAAAAATATGCCCTCATTTATTTTACCATTTGAAACATTGAGGTCCCCAGACTTCCATGGAAATTAATGATACTCATTTTCTTTGAATTTTTTTCTCTTATTGTTTTTTTCTAATTAATAAGTATTTATTTTCTTTCCCTTCCACTCCCTCCCCCATTGAATAGGAAAAGAAAACCCCCCCAAAATGCCTCATAACAAATTTGTGTCTAATGGTAGCCATCTCTAGGGCAGGGGGTGGGGCTGGGGAGGGAGGGATAGGGAAGAGAAAAAAGAAAAAGTGAAATTTATATGATAACTTTATTATATATTTAAAAGGAATAGCAAGTTGTACATAATAGATTTGCAGCTTCATGTGCAATCATTTTTTTTTATTATACTATGTAAAGGAAATACTTGTTTTATTCATAAATTAAAAATAAAATCAATTAAAAAACCCAAACACATTTATATAGCCAAACAAAACAAATTACTACTTTGACCATCTCCAAAATGTATGTTTATGGATACTGGTTTTCCAGAATAATCATAACCTCTATTTGGACCCTCGATACAGACTAGTACAATTTTGGAATTGGAAGGGATGATGGAGACCATGTAGTCCAACTCTCTTATTTTATTGATGAGAAAACTGAGGTGCAGAGGAGTTCAAAGATTTGCCCTGGGTCACACAGTAGCAGAGCTGGCCCTGGGCCCAAGACCTCCCAGCTTCCAATCCACTCCATAGCCTGGGTCCTGAGAAAGAAGAGGAGGCAAACATTTCTCAAACATTTTCTAAACAATTGGAAGAATGTGAGTAAGAAGAAATTGAATGAAGTGAATCATGTAGGCATGATAGAGGAGTTGGAAGAATGAGATCAGCAATAAATAACACATATAGTATTTTCCAGTTTATAAAGTTCTTTATATACATTATTTCATTTGATCCTCAAACAGCCCTGAATGGCAGGTAATACTGGCTGGCAGGAGGTGGTATGGGTGGAAGAAGCATGGAGATAGATGGATAGAGAGGATGAAGGGAAGAACTCTTTTTCCCCTTCTATCAATGAACCTAAAATACCTATATTTGCCCAGCAATGCCATATGGCTATAAATTGAAGAACACCATGATTTTGGAAGAATTTAAATGACCAATGGTCTAAAGGATAAATGGAAGGTCTACTGGTGGGCATAAGTAAATGAGCCATAGAATGTTGCTAAGACTGGTTTGCATGAAAGAAATTGTATAAAACACATTATTGGGACCATTGAGGTAGTTTAGTCAAGTGGATAGGGTTTTGGACTTGAAGTTGGGAAGACCTAAATTCAAATCTTCCCTGACACTTACTAGTTGTAGGAGGGCCATGGACAAATCACAACATCAGCCTCAGTTCGTTCATCTGTAAAATGAGGATGATAATTCTACCTACTTCATAGAGTTGTAGTAAAAATGAAGTGACATAATGTCAAGCACTTTGCAAACCTTAAAGTGCTATATAATTGCTGTCTACTATTGTTAATAACAGTTTGCATGAAAGAAGTAATATAAAATATATTTTGGGGGCTAGCTAGGTGATATAGTAGATAGAATGTTAGATGTGGAGTCAGGAAGACTTGAGCTTGAATCTTGACTAGAACTCTTGCAGCTGTGTGACTCTAGGCAAGTCATTTAATTTCTTTCTGATCCAGTTTCTTCATCTATAAAATAGGGGTAATAATTACACCTAAGTCACAGTGTTATTGTAAATACTATATAAAAAATATATGTGAAGTGCTTTGCAAATCTTAAATAATAAATATTAGCTACTATTATTGGCTGGGTATTATTAGCTAGGTATTAGGCTGCTAGATGGCACAATGGACAGAACACTGGATGTGGGGCGAGGAAATCTTGAGTTGAAATCCAGCCCTAGACACTTGCTGTGTGACCAGAGGCAAGGTAAGTCACTTACCCTATTTCTTTAATTCCCTCATCTATCAAATGGGGATAATAATGGCACCTGCTTCCCAGCAAGAAGAGTGGTTTGGCTGTATGCATGAATTTGAATGATGTAAAATAAAGCTGAAAGGGTAGGTTGGAATCATATCATGAAGGGATTCACATGCCAAACAGAGGAGTCTGTATCTGATCTTTGAAGCAAGTAGAAACCACTGCAATTTATTAACCTGGGTAGACTTCAGGAATACCCCTTTGGCGGCTGGGCAGAAGAAGTTTGAGGTGGGGAGCTCACTTAGGTTATATCCAAGACAGGATTTGACTTCCTGACTTCCAAATTTTCCTAATTCCAGGACCAGTTTTCTATCCATGATGTTGTACTGCCCCTCACACATTTTTGCATATTTGTTATTGGGACTGCATACAATTGTATGTTCTATTAATACCACCTTATTTATTATACAAGGAATGATATCATGGGATTTAGAGTTATGGGAACTGAATTAACATCCAAACTCTGCTTTTACCATATATGTTGACATTGACCATATCACCTCAATTTTCTGAGCCTCGGTTTCCTCACTTGTAAAATGGTGAGGTTTCCATTGTCAGCAGAATGGTGATACTATATAGGTCTGGAATGAGGCAGATGTCAGCCATACATAGGCAATGCATTGATCTGCTTTACCTGACTACATATCTTTGTTACAAGAAAGGTTTCTTCAACAGTGTGACTCTGGGCAAGTCACTTAACCCCAATTGCCTCAGCAAAGAAAAAAAAAAGAAAGAAAGAAAAGAAAAGAAAGGTTTCTTCTAGGTGGTGGTGGTGGTGGTGGTGGTGGTGGTGAGTGTCATTGAGAAGTGATATTAACAGAAAAAAGAAAAAGTTTGGGCATAATAAATAAAGAAGAAGGTTGGCTTAGATGATATCCAAGATGATCAAATGAAATAAAATTGGTAGAAGGCCTAGCAGAGTGCCTGGCACATAGCAGGCACTTAAGAAATACTTGTTTCTTTCATATCTAAGTTTGTGGTCCTACAAAAGAGCACAGAACTCATAGTCAGGAAACCTATCATCCAGTCCTGGACCTGCCCCTTATTATCTGTGGGATCCTGGGAAAGTCATTTTGCTTATTAGGGCCTCATTCTACTCATAGATAAAATGAAGGTTTTAAACTAAATGACTTCTGAGGTCCCTTTGAGGTGATATTCTCTGATTCAGTGGGTCCATGATTCCATATTCACACTTTCCAGAATTGATGGTCCACATGCCTACCAATTTTGACAGGCAGTAGACTATCAGGTTAATAGGAGACAGCTTGGGTTAACGGATGAAGCACTGGACAGTTCAAATCCTGCCTTAGACATTAACTAGCTGTATGGGACAAAGTACCTAGCTTCTTTTAGCCTCAGTTGCTAGTTCTTTGCCACAGAAAAATGAACTATTATAGATTTTTTGTATACATACAGATTCTTATCCTCTTTCTTTGTTTTCATTGGGGTGGAGGCCTGGTATTGGTATCACTGGGCCAATACTGCTGTTCAGTAACTTTCTAGGCACAGTTCCAAATTGCTTTCTGCTGTCCAGTCATTTCCAACTCTTCATGACCCCATTTGGGGTTTTCTCGGCAAAGATACTGGAGTGGTTTGCCATTTCCCTCTCCAGCTCATGTTATAGCTGAAGAAACTGAGACAAGTGGGATTAAGTGACTTGCCCAGGGTCACACAGCCTAGTAAGTATCCAAGGCTGGATTTGAATTTAGGAAGATGAGTCTTCTTGACTCCAGGCCTGGGACTCTACCTAGCTGCCCTTCCAAATTGCTTACAGATTGGCTGGAACAATCACAGTTATACCAATGTGGTATTGATGTACCTTGTATTCCCATAACTCATCCAACATTTGTCATTTTCCTTTTTTTGTGTTAACTTTGGCAATCTGATGGGTATAAAGTAGAACTTGGGTTGCTTTATTTTATATTTGTCTAATTATTAGTGATTTGGAACTTAATTAAAAATATGGCTATTGGTAGCTTAGATTTCTTATTTAGAAAAATTACTATTCATACAATTTGACCATTAATCAATTGGGGGAATGGCTTTTATCCTTATAAATTTCAATCACCTCCTTATATATCTTGGAAATGGGATCCTTATCAGAGAAACTTGTTGGGAATATTCTTTCCCAACTACCTGCTTTCCTTTTAATTTTAGAGTGTGAAGTACTTATGGGGACCAAATGAGAGAAAACATCCAAATATATACATGTGTATATATTTGTATGTGTATGGATATACATATATATGTACACATATACATATAAACATGTATTGATAAATATAGTTCATAAATGTTAGCTATTAATATTATATTAGCTAGAATATATAATTATTTGCTTTTGGGATAGTTTTGTGGTTCTGAATTTTAAAATATTATCAATAATACTTTGTTATTTTGCTTATTTTAAAAATAAAAATACATTTTTTCTTCTTTTAGGTTATTTCCTTGGGATATCTATCTGTCTCTTTAGGAGTCACTGGGTCACAAGGTTTGAACCACTTTATGGTTAGCATTGATATTTTTTTCCAAAGCAAAACACATTAATCAATAATTATAGTAAAGCAAGTGGCAAGAAAAAGCTCCCCCTTCCCTACCTCTCTGCCCCCTACATACATAAAGCATACTGTTCCAAAGGTTACCATACCAGCAGAAGGAGGAAGGTTTACACACATAGAACACAGATAACCAGGGGATGTATGCAAAAGACACGTGAATGACACCACCTGCGAAGGCTCACACAGCAGATACAAATGGTGCCAGAGCACATGCATCTCATGACATTTCAGTGGGTACATTATTTGAAGATTCATAGTTACCATCACCATGAGAAAGATACAAGTATCAGGAAAATCCAGAGGAAATTCACTGAGAAGTGACAAGCAAGGAAACACAATCAGCTTATTTATCCTATCTACAATGGGTATAGCTATTTAAGAGCATTGGATTTGAAGTCAGCAAGACCTGAGTTCAAATCCTGCCTCAGACACTTCCTAGCTGTTATGACCCTGGGTGAATCATTTATCCTTTGCCAACCTTAGTTTACTCATTTGTAAAAACGGGGATAATAATAACGCCTACTTCACAGGGTTGCTGTGATGATTAAATTATGAAATACTTGCAAACCTTAAAATACTATATAAATGTTAGCTATAATTACTATGGCTAAGTACAGAGGGAGTGATTGAGGAGAAAGAAGGTTTTTGCATGTTTTTAAGGGGACCGTTTGCATGTGAAACAACACTATATTTTATTCTTTGAGATTTCTTTTATTCAGGATATATTTAAAATGGAGTGGGATGGCATTTATCAGCTGGTTTCCTTCTGAGATTTCTGAGTGTCCCTCAGGGACAAATACAGCCCTGCCTTTGGCCAGTAAGGGCTGTTGCTGAGTGACAGATAGCCTGACCTGTTCTTTGCAGATATTAATTTCATACTTCAGATCAAGTTTTAAGGCATTCGGGCAAGCTTCTGTTAAAGCCAGGAAGCTGACTGAGAGCAGAGGGATGAGAGAAAAGAGAGAGAGGCAGCAGGACAATATCCTGCCAGCTTCCATAAGCTGTGCTACCCCTGGCTCCCCAGTTCTTGGCAGATGTTCCCTACTGTATGTGCGTGTGTGGTTATGGGGGGGGTTTCCTATCTGTCCCACTGGCAGATATGGACAGTGCTGCTATGTCCATTTATAGGCTTTGAGTTATGAATTTTTCATGCTTGTTTCACCTCTTTAATACAGAAATGGCATCCGGCCATTCCTTTACCAGACATAACAGGATTGTATAGTCACTGAAATGATCATGTTCTGATCTCAATTTTTTTTAAAGTTAGGAAAGAAGTCATCTCCTGTATGAAGAATTGGACCTCCTTTACTGTAGCTATATTAGACAAAGCTTCATATAATCAGTTCATTTCAATCCAATTTGACAAGCACTTATTAAGCACCTACTATGTGCCAGTTACTGTGTTAGACACTGGGGAAACAAAGGAAAAATGAAACAGTCCCTTTCCTCAAGGACAGTTCATTCTACTGAAATAGAAAACATGGTAAAACATGAGGGTTGGATTCTTACCTGAGCACAGGAAGCATGGGGAATGAACAGACTGGGAGAAAAATGTACAGGATTGCCTCTGTGTGACAATAATTACCAGCATCTATGTAACACCTTAAAGTTTACAAAGTGCTTTGCAAATATTGTCTTATTTATCTTCACAACAACCCTAAGAGTTCGTTGCTATTGTTATCCTCATTTTATAGATGAGGAAACTGAGGCAGAGAGAGGTTAAATGACTTACTCAAGGCCACACAGCTAGTAAATGTTTGAAGTAGAATTTGAACTCATGTCTTCCTAACTCCAGATCCAGCAATCTATTCACCTAGCTGTACACTCATTTGTATCTATGTGTGCACGTGTACGTGTTTGTGTTCCTGTACCTTTGAGGAAATGGGACTGTTTTTGTCTTTGTAACCCCTTCTATTAGAGCAGTGCCTGGCCCCTGGTAGATGCTTACTAATTGCTTGTTGGATGGCTGGTTGGAGGCAAACAGCTCAGGGTTAGACCAAGAAGGCACCAGAAGAGTTGATCAGTGAGGAGATGAGTGCCCTCAGACTGAGTTGTTTGTTATATATGTTTGACCCTCGTAAGGTTTTGCTGTTTCCGCATTTGGGTGTTCCCACTCTAGAGGCCTTGATTTCTCATAATGCCACCAACATTACAGAATGAATCCCTTTGATTCCCCTGGAAAGGCTGATACAGATGGTCTGGCAGTTGAGGACCAGTTGTGGAATTTCAGAGATTCCACATAGAGTAAAATGCTTAGCAGGAGCATTTAAAAAAAATCTCCACTTGAATTTATGGTGTTGGACTTCACACTACAAGCCCAAGGTTGCCATCATCTTCCTACTCCTACTTTCCCCACTTGTCTCCACTGCTACTTTCCAGGGACAGCAAGGACAAAAACTGACAAATCTAAGGCAATGTGAATTGGCGGTGATGACCCAGCCTTTCACATTTTTCATGGTTCAGGCTAGGGTGGCATTTGTTATCCACAGACTAGAAAAGATTATGTTTGATTTGATTACTTCTTTGGAAAGGGAAATAGCTTTCTTTCTCTTTCTTTCTTTCTTTCTTTCTTTCTTTCTTTCTTTCTTTCTTTCTTTCTTTCTTTCTTTCTTTCTTTCTTTCTTTTTTTCTTTCTTTCTTTCTTTCTTTCTTTCTTTCTTTCTTGGCAAGGCAATCCGGGTTAAGTGATTTGCCCAGGGTCACAGAGCTACTAAATGTCAAGTGTCTGGAGGACTCAAGTCCTCCTGACTCTAGGGCTGATGCGCTATCCACTGTGCCACCTAGCTGCTCTGGAAATAACTCTTTCAGAGGGAAATGATTAGCTTTTTAAGATCAAATTGCATTCAGTTCAAGGCTATCTTCATTGGGTTCAATGAAGCTATTGCAATCAATAGTGCCAGGGATTCAGTAGTGGTTATGTATCTTTCCTTAATATGTCTTGACCACACACTCTTCATAGTCTACCTAAGAATCTTCTTCAGAAATGATAATTTTCTTCCAGGCAGATCTCATGGACATCCCCTAAAAGAGAATCTGGATCTTTAAGAGGCTGTTAGAATGATATGGGTCAATCAACTCCTTTCCCCAGCCCACACATTATTGTTTTGCTGCTCCATTGTCTGGAACTTCTAAGGGGATTAGGACAGCAAATGATAGTGGGAATTGAATAAATCACACTGACTCCATTTTGTGACTCAATTCTGGAACTAGCTCAATTCTCTTTCTATTCAAATATGGTTCTAGTGCAATTTCTGTCTTGTGAGAAAACTTTATTCAATTGTGGGAATTATGAGGAAACTTCATTGTGTTGTTTGAAACTTACCCTGTGTTGCTGGGAAGCTGAACCACTTCCACCTGCCACTTAAAGGCCCTTCACTGAGGACCTAGGTTATGCTGACCAGAAACCCAGTCAGATCTGAAGACTGATGCAAGGAGTTTTCTCACAGTTAAGCAAAGTGTATGTCTTATCTGAAAACTGATCCCATACTGGTCAATCATTTATTGTTTCCATGTTCCTTTGATAGAATACAGACACTTGGGGGAGTGGATGCCTCTTTTTCTGATTTCAGGGAATTGCACCTGTTTGCTCTCCCCCTTCCAACTTGGAAAGTCCCTACTCTTTCCTCCAATTAGAAATCAGCTTTTGGAATTTTGTATCCTAGTTAATTGTTTTCTTTTAATTAATTGGTCTTATTTGATCAATTGTTTTTAATGGATAAAAATCTGTCTCCCCCTGTATTTGAGGTCCACCCTTAGGTTGAGGAAGTCTGGTCCATATTTGTTATGCAATTGGCATGCAACACTTAATAAATCAATATGTTTGGAATCTCAAATCTTTGTTTCCTTAGTCATTTCATCTTTTACCTGCCACACTCCTATGGCAACATCTCCATGTTAAATGAACAAGAATGTTGGACATTTCAGGGATATATGCAGGACAAGCCACAGAAGAACTCCACTTAGTCCTTCTGTGGCAACTTGCTTCTGTGGTCATTGGCTCTACCCTTCTCTTCTTCACCCTAAAGAACAAGTAGCATTTATATAGCTAATCACATACCATGGCTTTAAAGAGATCAACATCCCTAAAGTTCATTTCTGTGAAGGGATCAGGGGGCTAAAGTCTATGAAAAACTGAATCACTGTTGGTGCCTATAATCTCATTTGAATCAAGGTTGCAGACGAATAAAAAATATGGCTCTATACTTGCTATGGGTACTTTGAGTGACATCATCTGATCATTTTGGTTGTCCTGGACCCTAGCGAGGTTCCAATACTCTACCAATATAATATCTATGTGTTGCCTGGAGCAATAATAAAGATTTAAAAAAATTTTTTTTAGTGTAAATCTAACAAACCTCAACAAACACAAACATTTTAACATGAAAAGAAAAACAAAAAAGGGAATCACATATGGAAACATGAACTGTTATGTAGTTTGTCTCACATTGCCCCCCTACCCCAACTATGCACAGTTTTGTTGTTTGGTAGGTAGAGAGGTTTTGACATGCCTCCTTCAAAATAGTGCTGCAAAGTAGAGAAGTGCCTCTTCCTCTGGGGCCAAGTTGGTGTTTTTGGCTTTTGTATTAAGCCCTTCATCAGGCTATACCTTGGCAAACTGCTATGCCTTGGGGTTTGGCTAGGTATGCCACAAATTAGCCCAACTTTGCCATAGTGAGTTGTGATTCCTCACAGCAAAAAATGATCCTGAGGAAAAAAGTTTGAGAACTGCTGCTTACACATGGACCTATTATGAACAGGAAGGCAATCCAGGACTGGTTTTTGTTTTTGATCATAGGAGATGTTGTAGTAGTTCCTGGGCACTTACAACTTTTTTTAAAAATTTTATTTTTAATTTTAATTTTTTTAGGCAATTGGGGTTAAGTGACTTGCCCAGGGTCACACAGCTAGTAAGTGTCAAGTGTTTGGTCTGAGGCTAGATTTGAACTCAGGTCCTCCTGACTTCAGGGCCGGTGTTCTATCCACTGCACCACCTAGCTGCCCCCACTTACAACTTTGATCTCCCACCTGTGTGCTTTTGCACATACTGTGCTCCACTCCTAGAATGTATTCGCCCCCTCATCTCCACCTATTAGAATCCCTAACTTTCTTCAAGACTCAGCTCATGTGTCATCTTTTGTAGGAGGATTATCTAAATTTCTTTAAGTCCCAATTAAAATCTCATTTTCTACAGGAAGATTCCCCCATTCCCTTTTAATTCCAGTATCTTCCCTCATTATTTGTCTCCTATTTATCCTGTATCTAGCTTGCTTTGTAAATGTTTGTTTATGTGTTTCTTTCCCATTAGATTGTCTCCTCTTTAAGGGGAGGGGCTGTCTTTTGCCTCTTTTTTGTATCCCCAGCACTTAACTCAGTGCCTGGCACATAGCAGGTGCTTATTAAATGTTTACTGATTGATCTCCTTATGGTAGATAAATGGATTAGATAGATAGAAAGGCACTGTGCTAAGCCCCAGGGGGGCCACAAATACAAGCAAGAAACAATCCTTGCCTTCAAGGAGATTATGTTCTAATAGGGGAAGACTACATATAGGGGTATTGGAAAGCAGGATTTGAGATTATGTGGCAACATAGTCTGGAGATAGATGTTAGTGAGGTGAAAGTCTAGATTTCAGCAACATAAGGCAAAAGCTCACCTACCAAGAACCCAGAGTGGTCTAGGGGCAGAGTCTAGGTTTCTGGTGGGGAGGAGGCTAGAAGAAGACTGGAGTAAAGATGATTGGGGCAAGATAAGGTGAAAGCCCCTCAGGATGGTTCCAGGGATGGGCTCCCAAGATCCAGTTGTTAAATTTTCAGTGTGAGTGTTTGTACCTCAAAAGTCAGCAAATGCTACAAATCAGGGTTTGATTTATTGTTTTGGACATTGTCTAGACTCAAGAAATTGATAGAGGAAACATTAATAATGCAGATTAAACTCAAAAGTGTGTGCATATTTTTTTAAAAAAATGGTGAGCCAGTTGTTAAACATTTACTAGCAGACCACTGGGTGGAGTTGTTAGTCCCTATTCCATCTTATTCTACATGTGTTGATCTATTTATATGTTATATTCCCCAGGTATCTGATACTAACATTTTACCAGTGTTACTACATAACAGGAAGATGTGAAACATGTTACCTCTGAAGAATTAAAAATGAAAATAACACAGAAGCCAATGGAAAGGCATATGATGGGTTTGAGCAGGTGCAACACGTAACCAATGAGAAACTATAAAGAACAGGAATAAAGAATGCCACCAAGGAATTGTATGACAAGAAGAGAAGATGGACTAGTCATGTATCAAGAGAAGTGCTGGGGGCAGCTAGGTGGTGCAGTGGATAGGGCAACTGGCCCTGGAGTCAGGAGGACCTGAGTTCAACTGTGACTTCAGACACTTACTAGCTGTGTGACCTTGGGCAAGTCATTTAACCGTGAGTGCCTCAAATAAGTAAATAATTACTCTGGTTCTCAATTTTCAATCATATTATAATTATTGCCATGTGGCAAACTCTTTAAAAAAGGATAAAGGCTAACAGGTAGACAGCTGGAGTACTACACTGGTACCTTTGTAATATTAGAAGAAAGAAAGGCCACTAGCATGTTGGGTGAATTGCCTGTGGGTAGGTGCCAAGTGCAGTCACAGTACACAAGATGTCAGGTGGTGAGGGACATGAGCGTACCACAATACTCCTTCCTATTCCCCCATCTGCTTTCCAAGGGATCAGTTGTCCAGTAATGGAGGGCATAGAACTCTTACATAAGGGAAGACCCATCAATATTATATCATGTATCTAGAGATGAAGGGGACCTCAAAGGCCATCTGGTCCAATCCTTTATTTTTTACAGATGAGGAAACTGAGGTTCAGAGAATTCACACAGGTAGTAAATATCAGAGGTGGGATTTGATCTCAGGATCTTCATTTACCTTCAGCTAGGTGGCACATTGGATAGAGAACTGGGCCTGTAGTCAGAAGAACCTGAATTTAAATCCAGCCTCAGACATTTACTAGTGGTGTAACCTTGGGCAAGTCACTTAACCTTGTTTGCCTCAGTTTCCTCATCTATAAAATGACATGGTCGTTAAGATACACCCTATGCATAATAGTAAAAACGATTGAATTGAGATTCTGACCCTCATCCATCTATAGGCATGTCTGAGAGTAGCTGATATTACATACAACACTTTATTCAGTACTTGACCCTCGCAACAATCCCATGAGTCAGACAGCAATGCATCATTTTAGAGATTAAGAGACCAAGGCTCAAACAGGCTAAGTGAGTTGTCTTCTTAATATTATGTGGCTAGTAAAGGACTGAGCTGGGACCTGAACCCATGTCTTCTGATTCCAAGTTCAGTCTTCTACCCTGCAATGCAGCTTAGGGGGCTGTATGCATGCGCCAAAAACATCTGGACAGAAAATGAGACATTTGGACAGTCTTTGAGATGTTTGGTCTACACGATGCCAAACATCTGGGTATTTGGAATCATCTGGATGGTTGATAAAACTTTTCCCTTTCTGTCTACGTGTTTCATATCATGTAGATACAGGCTTATTGGCAGTGTCTCTGATTTAGAGTCCTCATTAAACTTGCCACTTCAAACTTGCCGTTTCCAATCTCATTGTACCCATTTTCTTAAATATAGCAGTTTTGTAAACTTGAGTGGTTTCTGACTTGGCTCTTTTCCTTTTTGCATGTGAAATGTTTGATTTTGGATTATTTTTTCTGTAGAAATGTGGTCCAAATGAATTTATATTGCATTGATGGAAAAAAAAGAAATTGCAACCTTAAGAAAATTTGACCTCAAATCCTTTGATACATGAAGTGGATTTAAAAAAAATAGACTAGGCTGCAATCTTTCAGTAGTATCTATGAGGGTTTCAAGTAAAGGAAAGAGTAATGAAAAATATAATACAAAGGCTATAATTTTCTAAAAAAGGATATTCTTGATTAAGATTGACAGTCAATGAACCAGTATTTTTTGAGCACTGACTGAATGCAGAGCATTGTACCAAATGCTACAATGTGAGGAAAATTCCATTTGAATGGAGTGTTTCATTGCTTTGATAAATATGTTAAAAGATGTAAATGAGAAATTCTCTAAATCACAGCAACACTGTTTCTACCTTTAATCACTATCTAAATAAATTTTATTTTGAGATGATAGATTTTCAGATTTTCTAACATCAGTTTCTAGTCTTTACATTCTTCCTAACTATATAAATCCCAATGCTATAAGAAGTTGATTATATATTAGCTTTACCTTATTTACTACCATTATATCATAGTTGCTCATGTATATTTTCCTCTTGCGTCTTTTGCCCTACTCCATTTTTAGAAGAAAAATACAAAAGAATTCCCCACTTTCCTATGAAACAGTAATCATTCTACCAATGGGAGTATATCTAAGCTAAATTTGCCTTTTCCTTACAAGTGAAGTTGAGCATCAAGCAGCTAAATTAAATTAATCAAGCGACTCCTTTAATCTTTTTTTTTTTTTAACTAGACCTATGGTTTCATCAGTATAGGGGACATTTTGTGAGGAATTTGCCCTACCAATTCAGATCAATAAATGCTCCACAATTTGTAGTCTTGGTTGTATTAGCTTCATTCTCCTTCCGTTCCCTATTGACCCCTTGGAGAGTCAATTCTATTTTAACCTATCCTCTATGTTGGAATCCCTTGCCCTCTTGTCTTATTGATGATCATGCCTTGCTAAATTCTGACTTTGGATCACTTGCACTATCTGGGAGACTTTGCTTTTGAATTGCCTGTGCCCGACTGAACAAAGCTTGAGAAAGTCACAAAACTGTGAAGACTGGATCAACTACAGATCTGTGTTACATAATCTGTATGGGGCCCACACCATATCAAGGCAATCCTTTTACACTTTCCTAGTCAATTTACTATTTCACTCACCACAGAAACTTTCCCAAACCTTTTTATTCTTCCTCAAGTCTCCTATGGTACTCTTCTCCAACCCCCGCCCCCCTTCCTCTCAACCAAGGACATGGTCTCATACTTTAGTGGAAAAAGTGAAGCCATTCTACAAGAGTGCCCTCTTCTTCCGTCCTCCTCATCCCACATCACTCAGATGTATTGTCTTACTATTTCTTTCTTCACTTCTGTCTCTCATGAAGACTTGGCTCTTATCTAGCTATTGCCATATTTCTCCTCCCCTTTTCAGCTGCACTTCTTGAGAAAGCCATTTATAATCAAGGCTTCTACTTCTCCTCTCACTCAATTTGTATTTACCCCATCCATCTTACCTTCTTTGCAGACTTTCATTCTGTTGATTGCCTTCTTTTCTACTTTATTCTCTTTAGATTTCCATAATACTGCTTTTTCCAGTTTTCCTACATTTCTGACTGCTCTTTCTCTGTCTTCCTTGCTGGATCTTCATCTAAATCATTTCCAATAACCAGGGATGTTACTGGAATGTTAACCCCCAACTCTATCTTGCGTCTCTTTTTCTGTTGAGAATATCAAAGTCCTCCTAGCAACTCAGGTTCACAAACTTAGTATCATCATCAATTCCTTTCTTGCACTTATGTTGCTAAATTGTCTCCTCCTTCTCCTCCTCTCCTGCCCCCCTTTTCCCTATCAAAATATCTTTAGTATACATATCCTTTTCTCTACTCATACAGCCACCACCCTGTTGCAGTCTCTCATCACTTACTGAAGTCACTATTGTTATACCTTTTTGGTTGGTCCACCTACCTCAGGTGTCTCTTCATTCTAGTCCATTCCCCATTCAACTGACTATGACTCCCCTTTACTCAATACATGCCAGTGGTTCTCTATTACTTCTAGTATCAGATACAAATATCCTCTCTTTGGCATTTAAAGATCTTCACAACCTTGCCCCCTCTCTATTTCTAGTCTTACATTTTATTCTCTTCTACATAGTCTATGATCCAGTGGCACTGTGGCTTTTTTTTTTTTTTTTTGCTTTTGCTGTTCCTTGCACACAAGCCTCTATCTCCTTACTTTGTTTTTTTTTTTTCCCCCTCTCACTGGCTGTCCATTATGCTCAGAATGCTCTGCCTCCTCACCTTGACTACTGGCTTCCCTGTCTATCCACTAATACCATGATCTTTCAATTTTGAGATATACTTTGAGGGAATTAGGAATATTTAGCTTGGAGAAGAGAAGACTGGGGTGGGGGAAGATTATAGCTGTCTTTAAGTATTTGAAGTATTTGTAGGGCTTTCATATGGAGGGATTGTACTTGTTCAGAGATAGCTAGAAAGCTCAGTGGCTAGAGTGCTGGGCCTAGAGTCAAGAAGAGCAGAGTTCAAATGTACTCTCAGATACTGTGTGACTGTGAGTAAGTTGCTTGACCTATGTTTGCCTTAGCTTCTTCAACTGCAAAATAGCAATAATAAGAAACTACCTCCCAGCGTTGTTGTGAGGATTAAATGAGATTTTGTTAATGAAGTGCTTAGTATAACACCTAGCACACAGTAGGCACTGAATAAATGTTTCCTTCCTTCCTCTCTCCCTCCCTTCCTTCCTTCCTCTCTCCCTTCTTTCCTTCCTTCCTTCCTTCCTTCCTTCCTTCCTTCCTTCCTTCCTTC
>NW_020952380.1:3501406-3574397 GCF_900497805.2 Vombatus ursinus
TTCCTTCCTTCCTTCCTTCCTTCCTTCCTTCCTTCCTTCCTTCCTTCCTTCCACTGGTTTCAGAGGGAAGAACTGGGAGCAAAGGTTGAAAGATACAAAGAGGCAAATTTAGACTCTATGTCAGAAAAATAGAACTATCAAAAGATGGAATGGGCTGTCTCAGAAGGTGGAGGGTTCGCCCTTGTTAGAGGTCTTCAAACATAGACCGAAGGGTCACTTTTGGCATATATTGTAATGAGGATTCCTTTTCAAGTAAGAGTTGGACTAGATGGCCAATTATGACCCTTCCAACTCTAAAATTCTTTAGGAATTTTAATGAAATTAGCTAATTTTAGGTAAATGCTTTAGGAATTTTAGTTTTCTTTTCTCTTTGGTGGTTGCAGCAGTAGCAGGGCTTGTGGTTGAAGCATCTTATTTTCTAGTAAGTCTTTAAGGAACAGGAGCAAGCAGCAAATTTGTGAGGCAGCTTGTGAATAAGGAATAAAGGGCTTGTACTTAAGATTTTCCTGGACAGACAAATCAGCCCCAAACAAAACATGCCATATAAGACTTCTTTCCAGAAAATATCTTCGTAGATAAAATGTTTCTTAATATTTCTGTGGTTTGAAAAATACACAAAGGCTCAGAGAAATTCAATGGCTCTAACATTTTTTTGAATTTTATTTTGCTAGACTGAGCATTGGTACAATTCCCATAGTAATTAAATTCTGGGTAGGTTTGGATCCAGTAATTTTCTTGAGATCAAGTTACATGGTATTTATAGGTTATGATATTGTATTTGACCAAGTACAGTTTTGACCAAGTACAGGTAAAATCTTCTTTTCTCTTGGATCAATCACAAAATTTATGCAAAGTTGAGCTTGCTTATGATTTCATGGAAGCCTGCAGTAGCTTCCCCCTCCCCCTCCCTATTATTACTTGGTAAATACTGATTCCAGCAATGTGCTAACTGACCTCCATCTGTATCTAGTAAGGAATCAGAGGTAAAAAAAAGGTATTTCACCAAAGTTTTGGATTCACTGTTTTTAGTACTTTCAAAGGACCAGAGAGTGCCAAAGAATAGTTCAGGAAATAATTTGCAGAGCAAATAAACCAAATCACAACATCCAAATTTCTTTTATTATTTTAGGCAACATTAAAAAAATCTCTCCTTTAACTCAAAATGATACTTTCAAATATGACTACTCATTTCTTCTACATCTATTTCTTGAGTAAAAGTGATTTTCCTATAGGTCAGTCCATGTCACTCCTTTACTCAGGACACCACAGCGGTTCCTCATTACCTCTAGGATGAAGAAGAAACACCTCAGACTGGCATTTAAAGCTCTTCTCAATCTAGTCCTTTCCTATCTTTTCACTCTTACAAATTATTCCCCCCATGAACTCTATGGTTTAGCTTCACACGGTATTATTTATACATGGCACTTCATCTTCCATGTCTATCCCTTTGTACTGTCTATCCCTTCTAAGGACTCCCTCGAATACCTGACTTGAGCATATTCTTTAAGAGTTCTTTTGAAGACTTGACTTCCCTGCTCAAAACCAAGTAGAGACTCTTAATTGCCTTTCTTGTCAAATCAGAACTCTTCATAATGTGTCAATGTTCTCCACCAATGAACTCTGCATACCTCACTGCTCTTCTTCCATCACTTCTGAACTTGAACTCTACTATCTTACTATAATGCCTCCCCCACCCTACATTTTCTTCATTATAGATTCCCCATTATAGATTCCCTTCCTTCCAAAATATTTGAAAAAATTTAACCCCATGGATTTTTCTACCATTAATTCCATTCAAATCTGGCCAATTCCAGATATCCCAGGTATGGTGTGTGCGTGTGCATATGTGTGTGTGAGTGTTCCAGAGTGTGTATACATACATACATACCTATATCTATATACACACACACATGTGTGCACATGTATATATGTATATAGACAAATATTATATACATTCATACTTATGTACTCATCATAGGTGTGCATAGTGTATAGACTAGATATGTTGGGATATCCTAGAGTCAGCTTTACCATTGACTCTTCCCTTTTACCTCAGGGGGGCCCATACTTATGTACTTACTAGCTTTCAGCTGTTTTAATTTGTGTTTTTCTTGTGTGTTCTGTCTCTACCGTCTAATTATAAGGTCATCAAAGGCAAAGATTATAATATCTTCTACCTATTCATATGGTCATTCATTTGAAAAAATAAATTACTTGTTAAGAGAAGTGGATTGGCTTTTGGAGGGGAGGATGATCCTTGAAGTATCTGCAGCTATTTTCTGCCTAGCTTCACTCAGATCTTCCTTTTGCTTGGAGTGAAACCAGTCAGGAAGTATTTGTGTAGCCTTCAAGGATACTCCTTTCCCCCCATGAGCTAATTTATCTTTATTACACAGTGATAAGCATCTATTATTTATAAAACAAGAGATAATCTGGGTCTAGTGGGTAGTCAGATCACCTAATTTCTGGATGCCCCCAAGGGAATTCTCTAAGGCTATATGTTCTAGAACAATTTACAATCTAGACTTGGCTAGATTTAAAAAAATACATTTTATTTTTAAAAAATAAAGCATTGTGCTGGGTAGGAGAAATAAGGATGAATAAAAAGAGTGCCTATCATCCCTAGCTATTGGGGCAAAAAACTCAGTATTTGACAAAAATGGCTAGAAAAACTGGAAAGCAGTCTAGAAGAAATTAGGTGTATACTGATATCTCTCACCGTACACCAAGATAAGCTCAAAATGGGTAGATCACTTAGACAAAAAGGTAAACATCATAAACAAAGTAGAGTAGAAAGGAAAATGCCCTTAAGTTTTATGGCTGGAGAAGAATTCATTACCAAAGGATAGAAGTGATCACAAGAGATAAAATGGATGATTTGGATTATATAAAATTTAAAAGTTTTTGTACAAACAAACCAATGTAGTGATTATTAGGTAACTAATTTTCAAACAGGAAACCAGTAAAAAAATCTTTGCAACAAGTTTCTCTGATAAAATTCTCATATAGAACTTATTCAAATTTATAAGTGTAAGAGCCTTTCCCGAATTGATAAATAGTCAAAGGATATGTAGAGGTAGTTCTCAAAGGAAGAAATTCAAGCTAGAAATAGCAATATAAAAATGCTTCAAATCATTAATAGAAAAAATGAAAATTAAATAAATTCTGAGGTTCCATCTTATATCCACTGGAAAAGTTGGCAAAAAAAAGTTGGTAAACAACAAATGCTAGAAGGTTTGTGGGAAAATTGGTACTTAAATGCACTGTTAGTTGAACTATGAAGTAGTCAAGCCATTCTGGAAGTCACTTTGGAACTGTGCACTAAAAACGACTAAACTTTGCCTGTTCTTTAACCCAGCAATACCATTAGTAAATCTATATTCCAAAGAGATCAAAGAAACAGAAAAAGGACAAATCTTTATAAAAAATATTTAGAGTAACTCCTTTGGTAGTGCCAAAGAACTGGAAACTATGGAGGTGCCCATATATTGGAGGGTGGCTGAACGAATTGTGGTATATGAATGCAATGTAATTCTATTGTGCTATAGGATATGATGAAGAGAACAATTGCAGAGAAATCTGGGAAGACTAATATGAATTGATGCAGAGGCAAATGAGCAGAACAAAGAAAACAATTTAGTTTTTTCCCTAATAGTATTTTTTCCAATTACACATAGAGATAGTTTTCAACATTCATTTTTGTAAAATTTTGAGTTCCAAAATTTCTCCCTCCCTCCATCTCCTCCCCCTCCCCAAGACAGCAAGCAATCTGATATAGATTATACATGTACAATCATGTTAAACATATTTCCACATTAGTCATGATGTGAAAGAAGAATCAGAACAAAAGAGAAAAACCATGAGAAAGAAAAACAAAAAATAAAGGGAGAATAGTATGCTTCGATCTATATTCAGACTCCATAGTTCTTTCTCTGGATGTGGTTAGCATTTTCCATCATGAGTCTTTTGGAATTGTCTTGTGTCATTATATTGCTGAGAACAGCTAGGTCTATCATAGTTAATCGCCACACAATGTGCTGTTGCTATATACAATGTTCTGGTTCTGCTTGCTTCACTCAGCAACAGTTCATGTGAGTCTTTCCA
Source organism: Vombatus ursinus (assembly GCF_900497805.2). Taxonomy (NCBI): domain Eukaryota; kingdom Metazoa; phylum Chordata; class Mammalia; order Diprotodontia; family Vombatidae; genus Vombatus; species Vombatus ursinus. The sequence continues at coordinate 3,505,511 of NW_020952380.1, forward strand.
GGTTTTTCTGAAATCTGCTTACTCGTCATTTCTTATAGCACAACAGCATTCCATTAAATTTATATTCCACAGCTTGTTCAGCCATTCCCCATTTGGTGGACATTCTCTAAATTTCCAATTCTTTGCCACCACAAAAAAGAGCTGCTATAAACATTTTTGTACATGTGGGTCCTTTTCCCATTTTTATGATCTCTTTGGGATACAGACCTAGAAGTAGTATTGCTGGGTCAAAGGGTATGCCCAGTTTTGTTGCCTTTGGGTGTAGTTCCAAATTATTTTCCAGAATGATTGGATCAATTCACAACTCCACCAACAATGCATTAGTGTTCTAATTTTCCCACATCTTCAACATTTATCATTTTCCTTTTCTGTCATATTAGCCAATCTGATAGGCGTGAGGTGGTACCTCAGAGTTATTTTAATCTGCATTTCTCAAAGAGAACAATTTAAACAATAAAAACATTAATAAGATAAACATCTTGGAAATATATAGAGAACTTTGATCAGCACAATGACCAACCACAATTCCAGACAATTCGTGATGAAATATGTTACCCATCCCCAGAGAAAGTAGTGGTGGACTTAGGGGACACAATGAAACATTTTTTTGGATATGGCCAATGCAAGTATTTGTTTTGCTTATGTATATTTGTTGTCAGGGTTTTCTTTTACTTTTCCCCGAAAGGTGGGAGGAGATGAGAAAAAGAGAAGGTGACTTTTTGTTAATTGAAAAAAATTAAAGTTAAAAGAGTCTCCATCCTAAAGGAACTTCTACTTTAGTAGGACAGGTAAAAGAGAACATAGTAGGTGCTGAATAATGCCTGTTGATTGATTGAATATCTTTGTTATCCATCTCCTCTTTGCCCATGTAACTATTACTCTAGTCAGATCATCATCACTTTTCTCCTGGACTACTTTAGTAGTCTCCCAACTGGTTTCCTTGCTTTCAGTCTTTTCCCTCTTCAATCCTTTCTTCACTTATTTGTAGATATAATTTTCCTAAGACACATGCCTAACTGTGACACTCTAATGATCAAAGATCTTCAGTTCTCTGTTGCCCCTAGGACAAAATACAAACTCCTTAGGCTATAATTTAAAGTACTCCATAACCTGGCTCTAGACTACCTGTGCCCTGCTTTATATTTTTGTGTTGATTATCTATAAATTTTGGATATTAGATCTTTATCAGATATATCTTATGCAAAGATTTTTCCAAATTAAGTTTTCCTTCCTACCCTAGGTACATTGATTTTGTTTGTACAGAAGCTTTTCAGTTTCATGTAATTAAAATTATCTATTTTATCTTTTGTGATCTCATTTAGCCCTTGTTTGGTTAAGAATTTTCCCCCTAACCATAGATGTGAAAGGCACCTCTCATTTTCTTCCAATATTTTATGATATTATCTTTTATATTTAGGTCACATATACATTTAGAACATGATGCTGGTCTAAACCAATTTTAAAAAAAAATTATTTTCTGGTTTTCTCAGCAGTTCTTGTCAAGTCGGGTATCTTTCCCCAAGTGATGTATTGTTGACCATCAGATTATTGGGTTCAATTGTTTCCAATTCTTTACCTAGTCTGTGACATTGATCTACTTAAAACTTTTTTTATCAGTATCAAATAGTTTTGATGATTACTGCCTTTTTGTGTAGTCTGATGTCTGAAAAATGCCATTTCTCCTTCAGTTCTACTTTAAAAATGTATTTCTCTTGAGATTCTAGACCAAAAGGTTTAGATTTTTAAAAAAAAATATTTTGCCTAAATAATCCCTTGTAGTTTGATTGGCATAGCACTAAAATCTATAAAGTATTTTATATAGAATTGTTATTTTTATTATATTAGTACAACCCCACCATGAGCAATAACTATCTCTCCAGTGATTTGTCATCCATTATTTCTGTAAAGAGTTCACCTTTATTCTTGTGTTCCCAGGACCTATCACATTATTTTGTAACAGAGTAGGCACTTAATAAATGCTCTGATTGAGGTTGTCAAGCAGAGGCTGGAAAACCACTTGTAAGGGATATCATCTAGCCCCTCTCAGTGCCAATCTCCTCATCTATAATATAGGGATAATAGTAATACCCACCTTGCAGGGTTGTTGTGAAGAGCAAATATATGTAACGTCCTTTGAAAACCTTAAAAAGCTATACAAATATTATTATTGTTTTGGTTTTTTTTTGTTATTTTATAGAGAATTTCTGTTTGGGTAGGTGTTGGACCATATGACTTCCTAGGCCTTTTCCAATCCTGTTAGCCTATGGACATAGATGAAAGTCTAAGTCCAAAGCCTATTTTTGATTCAATGAATTAATTAAAATAAAAACAATAGTTTCTCAAACGAATAATATTTGGATCCTTATTCATTATCATATTCCACTGGTATTCTTTTTTGGTCAACTACTGGAGAGCCCCATTTCTGAGACATGCACCAAACTGGAGATTATGAAGAAATTGATTAATTTAAATGAAGCCCCATGTAAAATCCCATTCGGTTAGATGGAGGTCCTTTTAAATTGTCTACCTCAGTCAACATAAGAGAGCACTGGTGTCTTATCAGATATATTGCAAGTCTTTTAGTGAGACAAAAGGTGTGACAAGAAAGTGAACAAGCAGGTTGTTCTCTCTTCTGCCTGAACACCAGACCATTACATGCTATATCACAGCTCAAAGAGGATACCTTCCTCTACAAGCCTATAGATAAAGATCAGGGCATTTATGTACATTTCCTGTTAAGATTATATACAAGTGAGATATAATTCCAACCTGTCCTCTTGAATAAACATTATCTCTTGTGAAACATTAGTCCCTGCTTCTCTATGAGTCTACCTGATTTATAAAAGACAGATTACTTAAAAGTTATTCCGGAATTGTAAAGTCGGGACAAGCTATATCATATACACAAATATTTTTACAGAGACATATCTGAGCATAACAGCATTCATGTCTGGCATAAGTTTGAGCTCAGAAAGCTTGACTAGAGCCCGGTTTGTTTATTTAAATCAGGAAAAACAAAGGGTAAAGCTGGTAGCTATTTGTCTTGTCAGTCTTTCATAGTTGCACAGAGATACCATAATTTGGGGTACATGTGGAAGGAATTCAGAAAGAGTTGAATAAGCTACTGTGTGCTCATTATGAATCAGAAGTGAAATATTTAAGATGTCCAGACACACAACAGGAATGGACAATTCATTCTCTTTGTCATTTCAGTTTTTTTGGGAGGAACCCAGTAGGTAGGATAGCCAAGTAGGATTCAGATTTTGTTGTTCTTTCTGAGAGTTCCAACTCATAATGAAGTGATAAATATGCTAGGTTTATCACATAAGTCTTTATTGATCACCTACTGTATGCACAGCACTTTTTGAACTTCTTTAGTTGGGAAGGGAACCATGCAATGGGTGTGCTGCCTTTGGATACTGGCCAGCATTCCTAGTGTCATGGGATTCTTCCTGGCTTACTTTGGTGAACTGGTTTAGCAGTGTTATGGAGGGTCATGAGATTAAAGGTATTTAGACATAGAAAGGGCTTTAGAGATGATTAATCAAGGCTGGTCATTTTACAGATAAGAAAAAGAACAATAGAGCCCTAGCATGGTTATCCACTTTTACCGAATACCCAGGATTTTCCACTTTCCTTTCATCCTACTTTTTTTTTTTTTTAATGTGTGTGGAGGGATGAGGGTGTGGGGCCTCATCCCATTGCTGAAACCCAGAACTCTGATTGGAATTGAGGCTGGTGGGTTGGTCAGAGCCTATGGCTCCTATTCCCTAACATCCCCGGTATGTTTAAAGCTTCATTATCAAGAGTCTATAGTGGCTTCATTGTCAGAAGCAAAGGGGAAAGTTGAGTCCCTGCTGAGAGGCTTACAAAGTACTTTCCTCACGATAATAGTGTAAATTAGGTAATACAAATATTATTGTTATCATTTTGCAGTTGAAGAAACTGTTAGAAAAGGTGATCACTTACTCCTTTTCACACAGTTTAGTGTCAGAGTCGGGACCAGAAACTTGACCTCAAGACCATTAAATACCTTGATCACAATACTACCAGAACCATCTAAAACCTCAGGACTAGGTAGTGCAGAGAAAATGTACTTTGCTCCAGGGTACTGACATGGAGGGCTGTGATAGGACTAGGGTTCTCCATATCCCCAAAACATGGCTCAGTTTTTCCTAAAATGTAACAAAACTCTCCTTGGGAGCTGATTGGCCCCTGCTTCCTTTGATGCAACTTCTTGGTCATTTAAATGCATAAAAAGTCCCACTCATGTGGCATAATACCCTCCAACCTGGTGGATGTCTGAAGACCATTTGAGTCACTATGCCCTGCTAGATGCATTTCCATATGGATGCAGCATCTAGAGAAGTTACGTGTCACTATATCCTTGTTGTATATCCTTATGCACTAGGGCAAAGTAAGCCTCTTTTTGTAAACTGTTCATTGACTAAGAAGTGCCTTATTTTGGCCTAGAATTGAAGCTGAATTAACAAGGTGCTGGTGTTAGTCCTGACTCTAACAGTATCACACTTCCTCCTACATCCCAGCATCTTACCTCAAGGTTCCCCAGAGCCATGAGATATAACTGTTCCCATGAGACTGTCTAGGGTTGGGCTATCTCTTCTTGACTTGACTATTGTCTCTTCCTTTTCTGTCCGTTCCATTACCTAAACTTGCCAAACCTACATTTATTGGTAGCTCTGTCCTTACTGATATTCACTTTTTGGACTCTGTGATTTCTTTGTAATAATAATAATAATAAACAACAACAACTCAGTTTTATATAGTGGCTAAGGGTTTACAAAACAAATTTATCACAATGACCCTGTAAAGTAGGAGGTGCAAAAATTATCTTCATTTTACAGTTGAGGAAAATGAGTCACAGGGAGATGAAGTAATTTACATAGGATCACTCAACCAGTGAACCCCAACACCAGGATTCAAACTTAGGACTCCAGCTCTAGCACTCTGCTATACCAGATTGCCAAAAAGAGCTTGAGGCAGCATAAAGGCTTCATTTTCCTTACACTGGGAAGCACTTCTTCCTTTGTCTCTTCAAGATATCCTTCTATGTTCTTACAAATAATATAAACTCACCATATATAGGAAATGAACAAGACACATTATATACCTTGGTCTGAATGTATTTTCCTTTCTATTTGGAGGAATAACTTCTGGTTTTGTTATTATCAATGTAGACAACTGTAATTTTTGTGACCTGGCTTCTAATCCTGGCTCTGGCACTAACTGGCTTTGTGACATTTCCCAAGTCATTTGACTTTTTGGGCCCCAGCTTTCTTAGGCAGAAAATGAGGCTGTTGGACTACATTAAATTAAGGTCAACAAATGTGTATTAAACACCTGCTATGGGCAAGACATTCTGCTAAGTTTTGGGAACATAGAAACAATTAGAAATGTAGTCTCAGCCCTCAGGGGGATTACATTCTACTTTGGGGATGCAACATGTAAATAAATTAGAAGGCATAGTGTATATAAGTGAGTAAGTATAGTCCAGAGTGATTCAAAGTAATTTCAGGAAGAAGAGAAAACTTGTAACTGGTGGGAACAGGAAAGACCTCAAGTAGGAGGGGTCATTTACACTCACTGTGCTTGGAAGAAAGTTAGAAATTCTACAATTCTGTGGTTTCAGTTGTTTTTCAGTCATGTCTGACTCTTCTTGACCCCATTTGGAGTTTTCTTGGCAAAGATACTGATGTAGTTTGCCATTTTCTTCTCCAGTTCATTTTACAGATGAGGAAACTGAGGCAAACAGGGCTAAGTGACTTGCCCAGCGTTACATAGTGTCTGAGGCTGGATTTGCACTCAGGTCTTCCTGACTCCAGGCTGAGCACTCTACACTGAACCACCGTCTAGATGATGTCTAAGGTACCTTCCAGTCTAGATGTTCTTTGTAAAGTGAATTTTACATGCCATTCATAATGACGAAATGAAGGCGGGTTCCATGTGGGTCAAAATGATGAGACCACAGTTTTGATCAGTGGTGTGGTGATAAATGTTTAACAACTGGTTCTCCATTAAAAAATACAGAGGACACACTTTTAAGTTTAGTCTGCATTGTTAACATTAATTTTATTACTTTCTTAAGTCTAGACAATCAATACAACAATAACTTAAACCCTGATTTATAGTGTTTGCTGATTTGCAAGGTGTAAATGCTCATATTGAAAATTTAACAATTGGCTCTCACACATCCCTGGCATTTGGCCATTTTCAATCATGTGATCCTATATCCATTAGCTTTACATGTCGGCAGAGCTGCTCATGATTCAAAAGATATCACTGGGCCCTTTGTGTCCACAAATATCTCCCTCACTGGACTGTCATGGTACCTGGAAGTGATCAAGAAAGTCATTGCTTTAGGTTAAGACACTGTCTCCAGAAGGCCCTTGTTAAAAAATGCAAACATGTTACTTGAGAAGAGTAATGAATTAAATGATTCACACATGGGCATGGATTAGTTTCTTAGTTTCCTAGTATAGGGAATGGAGCACAGGACAGGAGAGTTTTGATGGTAGATAAGGAGGCAGAAAAGATTAGGAGTGTGAAGAAACCAGGCTGGAGGAGGAAACCCCTGTGAAGAAATGTGATACAAAGAAAGGGCTCTGGGCACCTTGGGAGAGAGTTAAGATGTAAGTGTGGATGAGGGCACCAGCTGGAAGTTTGAGGATCTATGACGAATGTTGTCTATTTTATAATTTCTGGAGGCCAATACTGTTTGTCTGTTTTGAAGGAGACAGGCCCTACCGCTCAGATTTGCCATGCTTTTTTAGCTTACTTTCATTCAGTGGCAATGTATACAGACACAATCTACGTCTGATCTTTTACCTTGCAACATAAAAGTCATGGCAATCTAGCTTGTAAATCACTCGAGACAGCATCACATGCAGTTTGTTTCTGGTTATCTTAGGCTGGGAGTCTTTACTGATTTCATATGTTTTCTAGAATTCTGTAGTTAGTCCTGGCTTCCTTTTTGATTTAATTTTGTTTTCATCATGTTTCTTCACCCACAGGGTTAAAACAGTGCCTTTCAAAGGGAGTTCATTTTCAAACTGGTTTTCAAAGGCTTGTGTGTGTGTGTGTGTGTGTGTGTGTTGTGTGTGTAAATAGCAATACTTGTTAAGTATTTATTTCAAATGTTTATTTGATTGTGTTAGGTACAATAGGCTAATCTCCATGAGAATAGGCACTGTCTCACTTTTGCATTTGTATCCCCAGCAGTCAACACAGCTCCTATCACATGTGCTTAATATAGGCTTGTTGTTTATTTGTTTGATTGACTGGAAAAAAATCTGGTGCTGGGACTATTTTTTTTTTGGTGATGTGATTGGATTTAAGTGATTTGCCCAGAGTCATACAGCTAGTGAGTGTTATGTGTCTGAGGCCAGATTTGAACTCAGGTCCTCCTGACTCCAGGGTCAGTGCTCTATCCACTGATCTTACCTAGCCACTAGTTACCTCTGTCAATATCCTATTTACTTTATTTTAGTTTTAATTTTAAAATGCTTTGTTCTCCTTTTGCCTATGGATTACATGATTGTTCAATCAAATTTGCATAAAAGTTATTTAGGCACTTATCAGCTGGTAGGCAGCTAAGGAAATGACAAGCCACTCAAGTATCTATGCCAAGAAAACCCTTTGGACAATATTGATATGCTATGGTCCATGGGGTCACAAAGAGTGGGATATGACTGAACAACAACAAAAGGACATTGTTTGCCTCATTTTCTTCATCTATAAAATAAGTTGGAGAAGGAAATGGCAAACCACTCTAGTATCTTTGCCAAGAAAACCCCAAATGGGGTCATGAAGAGTTGGACATGACTAAAATGACTGAACATAGATAACAATAATTATTGACAAGCCAGTGACACCTAGAATTGATATGCTAACTGACTGAACTGAATCACTATAATATATCTACAATCTTAGATGCTTCAGTTGTTCCCCATAGCTTCACTGCCAAATGTATTAAGTGACATCAGTAGAGAACATTGTCAGCATAGATCCCAGTCAGGCCTAGTTTGTTGGTAAGGGATGCCATTATCCTTGGTCATTTTCCTGAAGATAATTTGTTTATTTAACAAGGGTCCATAGTGATGTCTGACCCACAATGCCCTCCTTATTTTAAAGAGTTTAGCAATAATAATACCTATCGCTTTGAGGTTTGCAAAGTGCTTTATAAATATCTCGTTTGATCTTCACAACAGTTCTGGGGAGGTAGCTATTATTATTATTCTTTCCTATTTTAGAGATGAGGTGAACAGAGTACTCAGGGTCATACAGTTAGTGAGTATCTGAGGCTGAATTTGAATTTAGTTCTTCTTGACTCCATGTCCATATCCACTATACCACCTAGAAAGTGAAGGAAAAAGTGAAATTGAAGGGAAGTCTTAGTATATTCTGTATCAGTATTTCAGGATTTAAAGTGAAGTCCATCTCTCTAATAGACTTTGTGGTGGCTAAGTGATCAGGATCACTGATAGGTCACCTGTGCTCAAGGGAAGAAACTCAAAACAAAAGAAGCAGCTAGGGATTTGAGGTCCAGTCTCTGGCTCACCTAGACAAGCAGATGCTCTCGCTGCCGTTTGTGAATAGTTGTTATAGTTACTGGGGGTAGGGGATGGAGGTGAGAATTCATGAGAATTCTAAGGGAATGATGTTGGAGTCCCAAGACACACCTTCAAGAGAGAGGATTAAGTAAGAGCAGAAGCTGATTTTTGTTTTAAAGTCTAGTGACTAGGGGCCAGGCTTCTTCCAGAGTCTTCTTAATCCCTCCCTCCACCTCCTTTCTCCTAATCAAGTGGGTAGGGCCCATGAGGCCTAACCAGAAGCTTTTGGTTGTGAGTGCATTTTATTAAGATGTCTAACAGAAAGAGCCAAAGTAAAGACCCAGTTACACTGGTAAATCAGAAACCACTCAGTTATTGTTCAGTCCTTTCAGTCATATCCAACTCTTCCTGACCCCATTTGGGCTTTTCTTGGCAAAGATACTGGAGTGGTCTGCCGTTTCCTTCTTCAGCTCACTTTTACAGATGAGGAAACTGAGACAAACAGGGTTAAGTGATTTGCCCAAGGTTACACAGCTAGGAAGTGTCTGAGGCTAGATTTGAACTCACAAAGGTGAGTCTTTCTGACTGCAAGCCCTACACTCTATCCACTGTGCCACCTACCTGATTTTAATTTACCACTTATTTTTTAAGAATAGTAATATCTGAGTTGCCTGTCTCTACTGTCAAAGGTATTTATAGGCACAGGTGGAAGCCCAGGAATACTTTTTAAAGGATATTTACATATAGGCCTGGTCACAATTTACTCATTGGTCACTGATCTCTATGGAGGCCTAAGTCTTCTGGTATATTGCTGCTGCTACTTTTACCTTTACTATTACTATTGCTGTTACTATTACACTGGTACTCCTCCTCCCCCTCCCAACATTTATGGAATGCCTAAAGGATTTCAAAATGCTTTGCATACATATCTCATTTGATCCTCACAACCATCCTGTGAGAGATGCTAAGTTTATCCACATTTTGTAGATGAGAAAACTGACATTTCAAAAAATTAAGAGATGTTTTCTTGAGGGTCACACAGCTAGTTAGTGTCTAAGATAGAATTTGAGCCCAGGTCTTCCTGACTTTAAGTCCAGTGCTCTATCTACTATATTATATCTAGTCTCAGAAAAAATATTAATGACTGATATTTCAATAGCAATCAATTTAAGATTTGCAGAGTACTTTACATAAATTATTTCATCAGAACTTTTCAACAATCCTGTGAAGTAGGTGCTATTATATCCCCACTTACAAACCAAGAAAGTGAGGTAGAGAGGATTTAGCCAGGATCATATGATTAGTATTTAAGGCAGTATTTGAAACCAGGTCTTTTGACTTCAAGTCTAACACTGTACTGTGCCGGGCTGTGCTTCAAATAAAGTGCTCGTTGGAGGGGATAACTGGTGATGGAATCACTGGTTAATGGGCAAATGCTGGCTGGGGAGGCCCTTGGCCTGCATGCTCCTGCAGAAGCCCCTTGAACCAAGTGCAGATATGTGTGGCCAGCGCAGCACAGAAGGTGCATAGTCGCTGAGGTGGAGTTCTGGAAGCTCTGCGCTCAAATGAATCAGAGATGGTTTTTAGGCAAGGCTGATGCTGAGTTTAGTACTGATTTGTCAGTTGGTCAACTAGCATTTATTACATACCTGCTGTGTGCCATATTCTGTGCTAAGTGCTAGGGATACAAAATGGGGGAAAAAAGTCCTTGCACTCAAGGAGCTTACAGTCCAGTGGGGAAGATAACATATGAACAGCTATGTACGAACAAGATATACCCAGGAAAAGTAAGAGATAATCAGTAAAGGGAAGGGGCATCCCATTGGTCCTCTGTGAGTTCATGGAACACTGTGTGTATAAGAGGGTGGGAGTAGAGGACTGGCTAAAAATCTGGTGACGTGTCTTGGCTCCGGTGGTCATATATCCCTTTCTGTTCCCTTCTGTGTGCTGTGGCGATGACTGTTCATCCTTTGGGAGACCAAATCAGAAGCTCACATGATCTCGTGAATAGAATGCTGGCCTTAGGAAGGCCTAAATTCAAATCCTCTCTCGGGTATTTAATTAGTTGTGTGACCATGGATACATTACTTGCTCTCCCTCTGTCTTAGCTTTCTGATCTATAAAATGAGGATAATAATAGTACCTATCCTGCAGCATTGTTCTGAGAAGCAAATGAGATAATATATGAAAAACATTTGCAAACTTTAAATTTCTCTCTCTCTCTCTCTTTCCATATATGTACATATACATATATACACATATACACACACATATATGTACATATATAAATGCATGTATTATATATGTATTATATATAATATGTGTATAATATAGGTGTTATATATATTATATACATTATATACACTAGGACCATAGAACTCGAGCTGGAACGGAATCTCAGAGGTTACCTAATCTAACCTCGTCCAGATGAGGAAACTCAGGCCCAGGGAACGTGAATGACTTGTCCAAGGTTAGGTAGTGTCAAATGTAGGATTCAGAATCAGTGTCCTTTCTGTTATTCCGTACTACCTATGTTCTCTCTGTTCTGTGTTACTGTGGCACAGCAAGTCAAAATGTATCACAAAGACTATCACTAGCTATGATGATGAAACCCACAGATCTAACCTAGAATCATATCACTGATTCTACCACTGAGCTTTGTCCCCAGTGGCAGAACGTGGATCATGACATATATACTGTCCTTCAAAGATCTGTCTTCCCCTTCCTGAACTCCATGAAAGGGGAATTGCAGCAATGGACAGGTTCGGGAGCAATTTTATAAGTCCTAAATGATAACATCCATGTGCTCGCTCATGGAGAGTAACTCTTGAAATGAATCTAATAGCTGTTCTCTCTCTCTCTCTATATATAATAGTGTCTTTACCGCCAGAGTTCACAAATTTCCTCACCCTTTTTTTTTTTTGAGATAGAGATAGTGAGTTTTCTTGCCCATAGTTGATTCCCACCCCTACCCCCAATCCAATAAACATTTATTAAATGCCTACTATGTGCCAGGCACTGTGCTAAGTGCTGGTGATACAAGTAATAAAGAGAGAGGCAGTTCCTGCCATCAAGGAGATTATGCTATAAAGAAGGAGACAACACACAGAAGGAAGTATGAGGGGAATGGGGGAGGAGTGGAGGGAGAGATGGACACTAGGGTGTCCCCAGCCTAGGGGCATCTTGTTTCATGGAGGTGAAACCAGGCAGAGCAGTGGATGCAAAGTGGAGTGAACTAAGAGTCCAGTTTCTGCCCTCTATAAAGGAAGGCAGTGGGAGGATTTTGGTACTCTACCCTCCAACCCTCCAATCAGAGGGGAGAGGAGGCTGAGGGAAGTGGTATCAATCAAGGTTTGTTGATTGGATTTTAAATCCCAGCCCTGGACCTTTGTAACTGGTCAGGGTCCAAAGGCTTTTATTATTGGTGATGTGAAAAGGATGCTGTCTTCAAGTGGGCAACAGCATCAGAATCATAATACCTGGGTTCGGGTCCTGGATTTGCTACTTCCCATCTGAGACATCCTGGGCAAATCACTTCATTTCTCTAGGTCTTAGTTGCCTTATTGGAAATAAAAGAGTTGGACTAAATTATCTTTTAAGGGCCCTTTCAGTTCTAAATCTCATGACTCTATTAATTTATGATAGAAGAGGGAAGCCCTTTCTTTGATGGAGAACTGGCAATATTTCAAGACTGATTTTTCAAATTCTGGGGGTATTTGTATAGAAAAGGGAATGCTGCAATAGTAATGCTTCAATCAAGGCAGGGTGTGAGACTTTAAGAGACAGTGTGGAGTTATTGCTAGAGGGTGGGTATTCTTGGAGTCAGACTTTCGAGTCTTGCCTCTGACACATGCTAGTTGTATGACCCTGAGCAAGTCTGAAGAAGGGAGTTAACACACAAGGAGTCCTTCTCATCCATTGAAATCACAGTTTTGGATACTCAAAACACACAAATGCCACCACCATGCCTGCCACCAGCACCAGCACCACCACCACCACCACCAAATAGGCTGTAATGGGAGGTGCTGGTACAAAGACAAGGTAATGAATCCAGGTGAAAAACAGCTTTGTACCAGGCGCCAACTCGCAGGTGAAGACTTGAAAGAGCTGTGGGTTCAAGTTTAGTTTCTAGTACTTAGCAGCTGTGTAATCGTGGGCAAGTAAGTCACATAAACTTCTTGAACCCGTCTCCTTATGAATAAAACAGGGATAAAAATGTGAGTAGTGCCTACCTCAGAGGGTTGTTGTGAGGATCAAATGGAGGTACTAAATATTAAATGCTATTTAAATAGAAGGCATCCAGAATGAGTTTGGAGGCTAGCAAGAAGTCAGGATTTTTAGGAGAGACTTAAATGATGACCTCAAGGGTTGGCCAGTAAAGCACCAGGGACTCCAGGACTTAGCAGGGCTGACAGACCTGGTGGTCCAGCTTAAGGTAGTTCAGAGGAATGGATAAAAGTTGGGGGTTTCACCAGATGGCTCACAATGCAGGTGGTGAAGGAAGGAGAGTGCCTAGAAGCTGTGTAGCTGGGAGTCAGCTGGAGTCCCCAGTCACTTGGCTTATAGGAGAATGAAGCATGCACTCACCTTATTTCAAGTAGAACATCCTGTGATTTCACAGGGATAGGAGATTCCTGGATGAGAAAACTCACCGTACCCATGAAGATTGGCACTTTCTTTGTAACTTATCATATTAGAAGAATGTCTGAGACACTGAGTCAGAGGTGAAATTTGAAAGTAACTCCCACCTCTGGTTCTCTGTCCATTATGTCTTTACACTTGTTATAAGTATATTGAACCTAATAAAAGAAAAAGTAAAACTGACATAGCACTTTGCAAAGTATTTCCCTCACAGTAATCCTGTGAGGTAGAGAAGGCAATTATTATTACTTTCATTTCATAGGTTAGGAAACTAAGTTTCTGAGAGGTCAGTTAGCTAATTTGTTTACCAACACACAGCTAGGGAGTATCTGAGACAGAATTCAAGACCTGCCTTGAAGTCCTGGACTCTCCCACTATTTCATATTGCCTCTGAGAAATATATGGTTTGGCATTGCAGGCACAGACCATACAGTGGTCAGGAGTCAGGGAAACCAACCCAGCAGAGGAGAAAGAAATTCTTAGGGAGCCAGAACTGAACAAAAATGAAGCCCTAAACCAAGAAAACAGAAAAACTCTGTCATGTTTTTTATCTACATATCTGTCTCTGTCTTTGGGGCCCTAGAAAGTTGCAGGCCTGGGCAAAAAGTAAAATTCTGATAAATTCTGGGCCATGAGTAAATAATACTGTTTGGAACCTGATCAGGAATGTAAAAAGTATTTCTCTGCTGAAAGATGGCACCTGGGCAAATGGTGGCGGAGAGGTTTTGTTGTGAGGTTTAGGGTAGTATGAACCGATATTACTCACTTAACAGGCAGAGGGGGATGGTGGTAGTGGTATTCACCATAAATGAGGCAGGCAGGTATTTCAGTTGTCATTGTTTTGATAGATGGAGGGTGACAGTGATAGACCTTTCTGGCTAGATGACAAATACCAAAGAATTTTTTGTTGTTTTTGTCACTGCTGACAAATGCATACACATATACACACACACACACACACACACACATATACCTATATAGGTATATATATATACCTATATAGGTACATATATACATGTGTATATGTTATATATATATATATGCACACACACACACACACACACACACACACACACACACACATATATATATGTATGTATATAGGGAGAAATGTAGACCAGGAGAGTTGGGTGGGGGGGAAGCAATGACTACCTTCTCTGCTTAGCTTCTCTTGCTAATTTCATTTGGATGCCAATTGGAAAGGTTTTGGAAATGAAGTGGACCTTGAAACTTCAGTTTCTATACACCTATGTTTGTCATTGTTAGTTACCAGACTCTATGGTTTAGGTTTTGGGGGTATAAGATCTCCATAAGAAGTTGTACAGAAGTTATAAAGAATTTTCTAATCCTAAGTTGATAACTATCTCAGACAAAGGATTTTAAATCAGTATCAGGCACTTGGAGCCAAGAGAACAATTTTAATATTTGCCTAGGGAACTTTGTCTAGTTTTGTCTGGCTGAGTTTAGCTAGGTGCGGTAATTCATAACTGCAGTGATTATATACTAAAAGGTTTGGGCCTCCCCATATCAGGGAGAGGCTTTCTGGTCACTGTACCCCATACTCGATGGAATACAGGTCTTTATACTTTCCTAAAGTAGGAAACATATTGGCCAGACTTGGAGACACATTAGGTGATTCCCTTAGCTGTTAGTTACAATTACCAGTGAAAGGATTGAAATAACTTGGGGATATAGGGACCAGTAAGATATATTTAGTAAGAAAGAAGACAACCAGTTGGTATAATTAAGATTACACAAACAATACATTCTAAGACATCATAATATTTAGTGCACTATAATAAAAATAAGAAAAAAGGGACAACTCTGTGGGCATATATCCAGGAAAATGTAAAGAAGAGATTTATCTAACAACATCAGTTTCCTGCAGAAATGACTACTTTATTTAAGAAAGGGAAATCAGAGAATTTAGAGCTTAACGGGGCATCAGGCAGCATCTTATAGTAGACAGAGCATTAGACTTGGAGTCAGAAAGGCCTGGCATTAAAGCCTACCTTTGACATGTATAATCATGGGTGCCAAGTCACTGAAACTTCCTGTTCCTCTACCTAAAAAATGATAATGATAACAATTCTTGTAGTATCTTCTTCCTCACAGGATTGTTATGAGACTCAAATGAGGTAGTGCACATACACTTTAAAACACCATATAAATGTTAGTCATTGCAGTTTTTCTCCCTCCTTTTTTTTTTCCAGCCAAAAACAAGGTTTATTAGAGCATCCATCATATTGGGCAGACTCTTAAGGAGTCTGAACATTAGTAAGCTATTGGATAGACTATAAGAATCTGACTAGTATCTAGATTTTAAGAATCTGAGCAATGGCTAGATTATAAGAATCCCAGCCTCTTAATGGAGACAAGATGGACCTTATATACAGAAAGCCTGTGGGAGGGGTCTAGGAATGGCCAAGTAGTTTGGGGTGATGGGAGGAGGGGCCTAAGGAGATCTGGATGGGAGGGGAAATGGCCAGGGGCCATAGGGAGGTAAGACAATGGAGGAAAGACTGGGTGTAGCCACAATGAAAGGCCACTTGATAGGATTATAACTTCAGGGGAATGCCAGAGATTTCGCCATGTGGAAAAGTCCAGGATTTTTCCTTTCTGGGGCCCAGATCCCAACCTCATCATTCCACCCTCAAACAAATGCGACCCAAATTCTTTTGGAGTAAGGGGCGAAGGTCTTGGCTTCTGAAACTGCTTCCTGCTGGCAAGGAGGGTAGAACTGTCCCTGCCTTGAGGAGGTCCTGAAGAAGTTGACCAGAACAGAGCACAGGCTGCATCCAAGGAATGACAGGAGGACATTGGCTGGTCCCTGCTGTTTGCTACCAACTGTAGGTGAATGGCTTGTAGTCTGGTAGACACAAATCTGACAAAAAATTACAGGGCCCATAAAGCAGGGACTAGATTTAGGGCCCAACTTTGAGAGGATAAAACATCCTTAGCTCTGTTTGGATTCAGATAATTCAGTTTTCCAACCATGCAGTATCAAATCCACCTCATAGCCAGACTCAGGAATAGCCAGTTGGGTAACATTCCCTTTCAAAGGAACATAATGGGGAAACTGAGCCAGGAGAATCCCATCTTACACTGAGGCTAAAATTGTCCTCTCAGCTTTTCCTGATGCAGACTTCCCACCAGTATCACCTTCTCTGAGTAGCTTGTGGCATTTCTCTTAGATGGTGGATTATTGATTATGGATGGATTATGACCCATCAGACAACTCAAAATAAATCCCACCAGCTTTTATCTCAAACAATAAGTTTCATTAATCACAACTTAGGAAAAACTTTTCCAGGATTTATATCTCAAACAAATTTATCCTAATGTAAAAAGCCAATCATTAGAGCTTTTTGGCTAGTTTACACACTAAAACAATAACCAACAATAGCCAAATTATTTTAGAGGTAAACAAATTATGAAAAGTTCCTTGACATAACTGATACAAGTTCACCAATTTGAAACGTGAAACAAACCCATTACCAATCAAGTGACTCCAGTTTTGTTAAATTGTCAAATTCATTTGTTAAATTAATTTCCAAATTACTTTACACGGAGAATCAACATCTCATCATTAAAAGTTGAAATTAAACTTTAAAAGAGCGTGCTTACCCTTACCCAAGTTTGAAGGCTAGCTTCTTTACCTTGAGCAGGATGTGCTGAACCTGGGTGATGCTTCCAGGCAAAGGTCACCCTAGGGCCCAAGCCCATTGCCAGTGGGGCCCACACTGTAGCTGCTGCCCCTCACCCCTCCTTCCTTTCCCAGGTGGGGGAGGGCAAAATCAGAGGGGTTAACAGATAACCTTTTGACTCAAAGGAAGGGAGTGGGAGAAAGGAGTGACCAGGGTTGTAAGGAGGAGTTTCAAAATAATCAATCACAAAACCTCCAGAATCTGCCAAGACATTTTTAGCTGTTCTAACTTTTCCCTGTAACCTCCATGAAGGAGGATTCAGGGGTGTATAGGGAAGGGAGTAAGTAAGCCTCAGGGAACCAAAAAGGAACTGCAGTTTTCCTCAATTCTCTAGCGCTGAGACAACTGACAGAATTGGGCATACGCTTCCAGATAGGGCATCCGTCCTTGTCCTCTATGCTGCGGAAGGTATACCCAAGTCCATGGCCTCGAACCAACCCAGTGGACCAAGTGCCTGAGAGCATCAGGTTGAGTGAGACTCAGCCTCATAACTGTCTGCCTGAAAAGCACCTCTAAGTCTTGGTGCTTAGAGAGTGACCCCAACTGCAGAGCAACAAAGGTGGGGTGGGGCTTACATACCTTCCAGTCTTGGCTGGAGAAGTACTTGGGGTTAGGCAGTTTCCCCATATGGGCTACCAAAATAATGAAGTTTAGAGGTTTAGGGGTGCTGTGACCCCAATATCACAACACGCAGGTCCTGCCCAGAAGAATTCCACCCAAGCCTTCTTTCAGCCAAAGACAAGGTTTATTAGAACATTCGTCATATTGGGCAGACTCTTAAGGAGTCTGAACATTAGTAAGCTATTGACTAGATTATAAGAATCTGACTAGTGGCTAGATTTTAAGAATCTGAGCAATGGCTAGATTATAAGAATCCCAGCCTTTCCTCCCTTATTTTACAGATGAGGAAACTCAGGTTCAGAAAAATTAAGCTTTATATATACATATATATATATATACACGTACACATACACACATATATACATATATGTATGCATGTATATGTATGTGTATATATACATATAAATACTTGCGCAATACATGTGTTTATATGCATATACATACACACACACACACTGAGATATATGACTGTTGAGTAATGGAGCTATAATTCAAATTCAGATACTCTGACTCCAAATCCGAATTATTTTCTTTATTACATGTTTCTTCCTTCACCTTACTTTCCAAAAAAATTTTTTTTCTGGGGGCAGCTAGGTGGCACAGTGGATAGAGCACTGGCCCTGAAGTCAGGAGGACCTGAGTTCAGATCTGACCTCAGACCAAACACTTGACATTTCTTAGCTGTGTGACCCTGGGCAAGTCACTTAATCCCAATTGCCTAAAAAAAAAAAATCTGCCTTGTAATTTGATTCTCTTTGAAATCTAATGGATAAACTTCTTTTACCCTTTTGGACAATGGTTGATCTCTGACTGTTTTAATCCATGACTCCATGTACCAACGAGTCTTTTGTCACTGTTGCTCTGTACTTTAATGGGCTTCTGACCTCACTAAGAAGGGAAGTTGGACTCCTCACCTCTTAAGCACTGTCTTTATACCTAAAACAGGGAATAATCTTGACCAAAGAGAACAACCTGGCAATTAATCAAATGGCAATAATTAAGCTCCTGCTATGAGCTAAGTGCTGGGTATATAAATACAAAAGTGAAAGTCTTTACCCTCAAGGAGCTTACATTCCAACATGGGTGACTACATGCTTAGATAAAGGTAAACAAAAAACACATACAAAGCAGATACAAAGTAATTGCAAATACAATAAATCCAAAGAATTTCTCGTGGGTCAGTTCAGATCTGCTGATTATAATGAAATAAAAGGAATCTGGGAAGGTTAGGTCATTTGGGACCTCACTGAGCATCTTCCGCACCTCCACCCACATCAGTTTAGAGGACCAAGATGTCTCCCTGGGGGCAAGTCTAAAGAGGATCTCAACACCACCTCCAGCTCCAGCTGACCCAATTACCTAGAGTTAAAAACAGTACAGGTGAGCTGTCTATTGGCTCTGAGAAGCCATGAGCATATGCCATTTTGCCACTTATATGCCTGGATCAGCCTTCCTGTGCTGTCCTTAATCCCAAGGGTGCCTGGCTGGGCTAGTCCTAGGCATTAAATTCTTTTCTTGTGACACCAGTGCTTGGTTTAGTCCCTGGGATGATCTAACATTGGTTTGTAGAAGATGGAGAATATAGTAATGGATATGTCTTGCTTTTGAGAGATTTACTTTCCTCTGTTTGGCCTCTAGGCATAGAACTTGGAGTAAGGGTGGAAATTACAGAGGCACATTCTGGTTTGATGTACAGGGGGAAAAAAATTCTAACAATTAGAGCTGTCCAAAAGGTCACTGAGCTTTCTTAGGAGGCAGCAGGTCTCCTCTTTTTGGAATCCTTCAAGTATGGATTGGACCAGATGCCCACTGAGGTCCTTTCCAACTCTGAAATTATGTGTTTCCAAAGAACACTATCTTCTATGTCCCCTCCATTGTTCCATGCTTGGTTTATATCCAGATCCTGAGACTCTCACTCCGACATGCTTTTGTTATTTTTTAACAAAAAATATGAATTCTGTGGCTTGGATAGATAACATAAAATGCAAGGATTTTTGCTTCAAGTTCAAACACTGAGTGAAGTCCCTTGACACCACAGTCAACTCATTTGCATGCTATTATCTGATTGGAAGCCTCGGATAATTGTCAGACTGTAAACACACTCCAAGACGTTCTCACTTTCACCACAAATTCTAGGTTAGAATGGGACAGTGTTTTGACTGTTGTGGCTAGAACACAGAGCTAAGAAGGCTTGAGATTCTACTTCCTGGCTCAGATATTAACTCATGTGACCTTGCCACATAATCCTAGGGAGCCTCTGGCTGGGAAAACAAAGATAACCTTCTCCACATTTAAAGTAATTTACACCCAGAGGTCAGGGATAGTATATAAGTTTGTGCTTATTTGTGAAGAGATCACATGTCTTTTGGGTTGATAACACAATGACATACCAACATCACTGGAGATACAAACACATTTGTGTCTGAGATATCTAGAATGATTCCTTTTAAGAGTTAGTTGCTTAACTTACAGGCCAGAGAAATGCATGGAGAGCTGGATATCAGTGAGGCACTTACATTCCACAATCTATTGGGTTAATCCCTTATAGAGGTCCGAGAGATATTGCCACTGAAGCCAATTTCTCTTTTAAATTGGTTATATGAATATGGTGAATATGAATTTCATCATTCAAGGTTAGACATTCTCTTTGGTATAGCTCTGAAAAACGGTTGTATGTTAAAAATATGAACTTCAAAAACAACAACAAAAAAGAAAGCAGTTGGGGCTGTGCTATCTAGAATGTGAATAGAACCAAGTATCTGTAGGTAAAGAAGTTTCCTTTCAATAAATTCTCCTAAACAGGAAATACCACTGTATTGTGCTAAGTTAACATAAAGTAGGGAAAGTCAAGCCTATGTTTTCAAAACCAACTGCCTTTTGCTTCTGGAAAGCTCAGAGATTAACAGGATGAGGAACCTCTCATTTTAAAAATTCTATCTTATGCAGTCACAATTATTCAAATCATTGAGGAAAAAGTGTAAAGTTTTACTAATAGTGGAATAGTGGACTTGGATTCAGGAAGACCTAAGTCCAAGTCTCTCTTCAGATACTTACTGGATCTATGACACCAGGCAAGTTACTTAACTTGTCAGCCTCAGTTTCCTCATCTGTAAAATGGGAATAACAGCATCTCCCTCAAAATGTTGTGAGAATCAAATAACCACAATACATGTTTTATCGTAGAGCAAATCTCAAAGTGCTACATGTCTTTCCTATTACTATGACTCCTTGTTGCATTAAGTTGACTCTGGGCTCTTAAGACAATTATAACATAAGAACAAGCAAGCTCTGGAAGGTCTTATCAAGGTGGAAATATTTTCAGTGTAAATCCAGGGATGGCTTGTCATCTGAAGACCAGCCTAGCTAGCTGAGCTCGTCACCAAAAGTTTGACCATTGGAGGATAGCTTTTTTAGGGCAAGGAGAATAGAAACTAATGAAATCCTCTTGCTAGGATTGGAGGGGTTTCAGCCCGCATCTGTGGATGCAACCACAGATTCTTTGAAGTCCTGAGATGAGTCTTGGGTTTTTTGTTTGTTTGTTTGTTTTGGTTTGGTTGCAGATTTGATTTCATTGGTGTAAGGAATTTCCTCAGAGGAAAACTGTTCTTACCAATTTGAATCAGCCGTTGTTCTACAGCTTACAGTCTTGTGCATATGTGTGTGTGTATATGTGTGTATATATATATTATATATGTGTGTGTATGTGTATATGTATATATTGTAGTTATAACACATGCATATGCAATAGATATATGTTACCATTATATATTATAAATGTTATAGTATAATATTACAATATAATATATACACTTATTTGTATATCTACATGCACTAAATATATATCAAATATTTATATATATAATGTATACATACTACTTTAAGTTTAGAAAGTGTTCCATGTTATTATTTTACTTCAGTCTCAAAACAAACCTGGGAGATTTATGGTACAAGTATTACCCTTCCCATTTTAAAGATAAGAAACCGAGTGTCAGAGATTGGAGTTACTCATTCAAGGTGAAACAGCAAATGGCAAAGGCAGGACACAAACCCATGTGTTTTTTAATAGTATTTTATCTTTTCCAGTTACATGTAAAGACAAATTTTAACATTCATTTTTATAATTTTTTTTTTTTAGTTTAAATTTTCACCCTCTCTCCCTTCCCTCCCCCCTACCCCCGATGGTGGGCAATTTGATATAGGTTATATATGTGCAATCATATAAAACCTATTTCCATATTAGGCTTGTTATGAAAGAAGAAACAGTTTGCAAAAAAAAATATTTCAGTCAAACCCATGTTTTTTGACCCTAGGTGCAGTATTCCTTATGTCACATTCTTCTGCCTTTTCATGTATCCCAGAAGGCAGCTGGGTAGTGTTTAGTCTTTGGGAAGGGGTGGTGGTGGTGGAAAGTGGTGGATGTTGATTTTTGTGCACTTTTTGAGGTAAAAGAGAGGGAACGAGAGTGGGTTACCACACTTAGAGGATGTCCACTTGGCCAGTCTTATGCACATTTGCTTAGCTCTCTACTAACAGCATTAGATGCCCTGCCTGTACCTGTAGCACTGTGGTTGTATAGGGGTTGACTTTTATTGCTATGGCATAAATCCACTACGTAAGAGTGGATGAGGTATAAGGGAAAGAGGACCCTGAAGACCTGACCTGGGTTCAAACTCCTGTTCTGGAGCATACTAGTTGGGTGACTTTGGGAGAATTATTTAACTTCTCTAATGCTCAGTTTGTCCCTGATGGATCAGTCTTCAGCCATCTTGGAGGCAGACCTCCATCACTGGTAAATCAGTAAGTCAATAAGCATGCATGATTAGTCCTGTTGTGCATAAGAAGGGAATATATTATGCTAGTCTTATTGATCTTACATAGTTGTAAGGAAAATGCTTTGCAAATCCTCAAATTGCTTATTGAAATGAGAATAATCAATACTATTGCTTTCATAGAGCAGGTCCAGAAATTTCCTATGAAGCCAGGTTCCTTCATGAAGTTTCTCAGTGGAGGGGGAATAAGACCACAAGAAGGATTTATCTCCCTCTGGGGCAGAATTATAGGTTGTGAAAGCTTGAAAGGATCTTTGAAATCATCTAGTCCCAGATTTCTTAACCTATTTTGTGTATCCCTTTGAAAGCCTGGTGAAAGCTCTGCCCCCAGGCCCCTTCTTGCTTCTCAGAATAATGTTTTTAAATGCATAAAATTCAATATATAGGATTATGAAGGAAGCCAATTATATTAAAATACAGTTATCAAAACAAAAAAAAAAATCCCTGGACTCCATTCCAGTTCTTCTTTTGCAGATAAGGAAAATGAGACTCAGAGGTAAGGTGACTTGCTTTAAGTCACAGAAAATGGAAGAGTCAATACTTGAAACTGGATCTTCTGACCCTCAAATCAACTCTGCACCATTACCTCAAACAGATTTATTGGACAAACATCCATCCTTCACTGTGTGCAAAGGCAAAGTAATGCTGTTGGTCTCTATGGCCAGATATGTAAATGAAGTAAATAAACAGAGTAATGGATATTAGACTTATAAGGCTAGATTCTCAGATTATCCTTTTTTCTGTCCTGTGCCCCAAAGAGACTATTATTAAAGAGTTATCTTTTGCAAGATCAATGTTTCTAAGTACAAGGAAAAAAAGTTGTTTCCATTGTCCTTAAATTCCCTTCCTTTGTCCTGGTATAAAGGTGGATATAAGTTTGAATTGGTTAGTCACCTCTCAACTTCTTTCATAGAATAGTAGTAGGGCTTCTCCATTAGTAGAGCCCATATTTTATGTGTATAGGGAGAGCAGCACACAATGACTTGGAAAGTCTATGATCCAGCCTCAGAACATCCCACATTGTTCTTTGACCTTGCTTCTGCCCTGTGCCAAGCCATACCCTCTTCTTTGGTTGATCATCAATGGTTCTGTACTGTGAATTGCTGTGAATTAAATCACAAAATTTAATTCAACCCACTGAATGCACAGACACCTGCACATAGCAGAAGTAACTCATTTGGAATGCTGATCCAATGCATCAAGAACGGTACTTTGCTTTTGAGTTTCATATTTGTTCCATGACGCTCTTGTAGGCATCTCTAAAAAGGATCTCAGTCAGTTCTTGGTGATAGGTATGGACAATATGAGCCAGAATATTTAGCATATGTGCACAGAAAATATAGAAATGTCACGATTCAGCATTTTTATCCATTTTGAAAGAAAACTCTGAAAACCTCTTATGAAAATAGATTTTTCTTAAGACATAGCAACTCTAATCTATTCAACTGAATAGGAACAGTGAGTGGAAATTTCAAAGAGGAACTTGAGCCTTGTGGTAAGGGGAAAAAAATCCTAACAATGAAAATAATCCCAAAGAGGAATGGACTGCTTCATCCTGCAGGTATTTTAGCAAAGGTTGGAAGACCAATTGTTCAGGATGAGATAGAGGGGACTGATGTTCAGGTAATGTTACACTAGATGATCCGGGAGTCACCTTTCATTCCTGAGAGCTGATTATTAGAGGATCATAGAGTCATAAGTCAGAGGTCATCTGTTCTGATCGTTTCATCTTACAGAGGAAGATTTTGAGATCTATGGAGGTTAAGCGATTTTGCTAGATTGCAGAGATAGTAATCATCTAGAGTGGGATATGAACCCACTCCAGGGCAGCTAGGTGGTGCAGTGGATAGTGTACTAAGCCTGGAGTCAGGAAGACTCATCTTCCTGAGTTCAAATCTGGCCCCAGACACTTCCTAGCTGTGTGACCCTGGGCAGGTCACTTTACCCTATTTGCCTCACTTTCCTCATCTATAAAATGAGAAGAAGAAGGGAATGGCAAACCATTCTATTATCTTTGCCAAGAAAACCCCAAATGAATTCACAAAGAGTTGGCCATGACTGAAATGACTGAACAGCAACCTCTGATTCTAGACACAATGCTCTTTCTACTGTTTCATATGTGACTGTGAAGTCATCATAAAAAAAAAAACTATAGACACAACAAACAAAAATATGTATTCCCCTATTCTTCTTAGATTTGACAGAAACATTTCCATTAGGAGTTCTCAATCTGGATCTCAGGGGGTCTGTGAATTTGGATCAGAAAAAAAAATTCATCTTTATTTCACTAATCTTTAACGGAAATTTAGCATTTCCTTCAATTATTTAAAAAAAATTCAAGGGGCAGCTAGGTGGCACAGTGGATAGAGCACCAGCCCTGAAGTCAGGAGGACCTGAGTTCAAATCTGGCCTCAGACACATTAACACTTACTAGCTGTGTGACTCTGGGCAAGTCATTTAAGTCCATTGCCTAGCCAAAAAAGAAAAAAAAATTCAGAGAAGGGGTCCATAGGCTTCACCAGCCTGCCAAAGGAATCCACGATACAAGAAGGCTAAGACTCTTTGCCTTATCCTGGAGAATGACTTTTTAAAAAAATTCCAGTATAATCCAAAGTAAGGCTCTTCATGCAAATTAACAGCTCACACTTGCGTTAAGTTTTAAGGTCTACCACATTTTCCTCACAATAAGCCCCAAAGGTAGGCAGTATCATTGTTACTATCCCCATTTTAGAGCTGAGGAACTTCCATTACAGTCCCACTTTGATGTTCCTTCAAAGCAGTCATAGCCAGGAGGTAGCTCTGGGGACAGAAAGACTATGGCAATGGAGCTCTGGAAGGCCTTGCCAAAATGGATCGTCTTCAAGTTGAGCTGACCTTATGATACTCCTCATACATAACATTCCATCTTTCCTGTCTCTACAACTCTGTACTGGCTGCTTCTCATGCCTAGAACACACCCCCTTTTTACCTCTACTTCTTAAAATTCCTAGTTTCTTTCAAAGCTCAGCTCAATTGTCAGCTATTACATATATCTAGCTTCTGATGCCTCCCCTTACCAAATTGCCTTATATTCATCATGTAAGTATTTTGTACAACTTTATTTGTGGAAATATTGTCTCTACCTATAGAATGTAAGCTCCTTGAGGGCAGGGAATATTTTATTTCTTACCTTTGTATTCTCAACACCTAACATGATGAATGCTTGGCAATAGTAGGTGCTTAATAAATGTTTGTTCATTCAAATGTAGGTCTGACAACAGACCATAGCATGCCTATGTTCAGAGAACTGGCCTAGCTGAATGCAAAGACTCAAACCCAAAAGTTTGGCCGAGGGTCAATAATTTTTTTTGGCCAGAGCAAGTCACAAAGACCAGCTATTAAGGTGAAGGGAGTTCTGATTTGAGTAGGGTCAAAGAGTACCTGCATTGATAGAAGTATAGCCTTTTGAAGTACAGATGAGAAAAATGAGTCTGGGAAAGGTTGAGTGACTTGTGATGGTTTACAAAGCTAGTTAATGTCAGGCCTAGGACTCAAAATGATGTCTTTAGACTCCAAGACTGGGACACCATGCTGCTTCTCAAGTTGAGATATTTTCTGAAATTTATTTAAAGAACAAGCATAGTTAGAAAGATAAGTTTTTTTTTTATATTCAGTGGTATGCCTGACTGAACATATCATCACAAAATATCAGTTTTACAAGAAAAGCCAGGGAAAAGATTATGTTCACAATTGCTCATGACTGACCATTAATTCAAATGTCCTTCCTATTGGTGCTATTAAACAGCTTCAAACAGCTCTTGTCTCCTTTTCTGCAGGAAAACTTGGCCTCTTACCAAAAACAACAGCAGTAGCAAGAAGAAGCCAAACAGAAATGTTTTACAGAGACATTAGATAACTTGAACTATTCATTTTTTCAACCAAATCCCCTTTTCATTCTCCATAGATATTCCTTACAGTGTCTGAATCTACACCTTAAACATTCCTGGTCCTGTGAAAGACTTCAAAAATGAGAAATGTTTTTGTCTGATTAGCACAATCTCCCCTTTCCTGTACTATTCCCCCCCCCGGCAGAGGAGAAAACTTGTAAGAGATTGGGATTCTGTGAAGGCTGGATCATGAATAGCTTTCTCTGATTTGTGCTATTTACTCAGAACCAGTTGGAAAGATTTTACTGGAGGCAGCCCAGTGGGTGCATTTGAAAGAACCCAGAACTTGGGGCCAGGAAGACCTGGGTTCAAATCCTACCTCTGACCCTTATTACTGATAGGATGCCTAGGAAAGTCAGCTAACCTCTCTAAACATCAGTTTCTTATATGTAAAATGGGCATAATGGTACCTTTTTTGTTGTTCAGTTATTTTTTAGTTGCATCTGACTCTTTGTGATTCCATTTGAAGTTTTCTTGGCAAAGGTAGTAGAGTGGTTTACCATTTTTTCTCCAGCTCATTTTTTACAGATGAGGAAACCGAGGCAAACAGGATTAAGTGACTTGCCTAGGGTCACACAGCTAGTAAGCGTCTGAAGCTGGATTTGAACTCACAGTGATAAGTCTTCCTGACTCCAGACCTGGCACTCTATCTATTGCCCCACCTAGCTGCCATAATGGTACCTAGAGTACAGAATCAAATGAGATAATACATGCGAATACTTTGTAGACATTAAAATAGTATGTAAAGTCAGCTATTTAAAAAATCATCATCTCCTATATTAGCCATAGTAGGAACCCTCCTATCCCTTACAGCATAACTGCCAGATAATCATCCAGATTCTGCTTGAACACTTCCAATGATGACGAGCTCACTACTTTTTTGAGATTTCATATGCTAAAGAATTTTGCCTTCTCCTGTACTTAAATTTGACTCCTTGTGACTGCTCTCCAGAGCTCAGAAGAATAGAATTATTTCTGTTTCCGCAGGACAGTCCTTGAGATATTTGAAGCCAATAGTATTTGAGCTATTTGAAAGTGAAAGGACAGTCTGAGGAGGTAGTGAGTTCCTCTTTACTGTGGAAGGGGCTGGTCTTCAAGCAAAGGCTATGAGATCACTTAAGTTCTTTGTAGCGGAGATTATTTTGGGGGGTAAATTGGACTAGATGGCCACTTGGGGTCTGTTCTACCTTTGCAATGATATGATTTTGTGCTAAATAATACCTTCTTTGGGCTCAGTGTGACACCATGCCCTGAGGATCAGGGTCGGAAGTAGAGAATGAAAAGAAAGAAAGGAATACACTGATATTGTCTATCTGACGGTTAAGGTGATTGTCTTTTTCTTTGATACTATCTAAACCTGTAGTCCTGAGATCCCTGCTCTGGAGAAATAAGGGAAGAAGGAAAGGAACACATATTGATGTACTACATGCCAGGCATTGTGCTGAGCACTTTACAAATATTGTCTCATTTGACCCTTGCGGCCCTGTGAAGTCCGTCCTCTTATTACTTCCATTTAAACAATTAAAGAAACTGAGACCTAGTATCCTCGGCCATGTCTTAGGGCCAGGAAGGAATAATTAAAAGAACAAGGAGTATGTTTCAGATGAGCTGCTGTTTAGGTCCCGCCCAGATCTTATACTTGTGAGGTTGTTTTTTTTGTATCCAAGTGTAAACACTTGGACCCTTTCAGTCTAGGGTTTTTCACCTTCTCTGAATTCAGTGCTTTTCTCCTGATAACCCATTTATTGTACCTCAACTTAAGACATCCTGCTAGGTTCAAAGTGCTTTCTCAACATATTTCATAGTTCCCTAACCACAACTCAGCCACTTTTTGGTATAACCTTCACCTCTTTTAAAACTAAAGAGCGTTTATTTTATTCTTTACTAAACCTTTGTGTCTTGAGGACGTAACTAAATGCTGGGAAGACTCTTCAGAAGGAAGAGAGCGGTGAATATTGTGAAGGAACATATTTATCCCTACTGTGTTTTGTCTTATGAGGTTAGTACAGTGTCTGGCAAGTAGTAAAAGCAATATAAATGTTAGTTATTACTATTATTATTGTTATTCAGTCTAATGCTCTTATATAGCCAGACAAGATATTTTCTAGATCTCAACTCTCATCCAACAGGTTAACAATCTCTACCAGTTTTGGGTCCTCTGAAAATTTTGTTAAACATGGCATCACTGCCTTGAAGTCCTAACCAAGTCAGAAGGTAAGATAGCCATATGCTTCATAGAAAAGGGTAAGGGAGGCATGCCAGTTGGGGCAACCAGTCTGAAACCAAAAGGTAAGAATTCTTGGGGAGTGGAGAGAAAAAAATTGTCAATTGCATATCTTCTCCGATGGCCATCATATAATTGTTGTTGTTCAGTCGTGTCTGCCTCTTCAGGACCCCATTTGGGGTTTTCTTGGCAAAGATACTGGAGTGGTTTGTCATTTCCTTATCTAGCTCATTTTACAGATGAGGAAACTGCGGTAAACAGGGTTAAATGACTTGCTCAGGGTCACATAGCTCGTAGGTATCTGAGGCTGGATTTGAATTCAGGAAGATGAGTCTTCTTGATTCTAGGTATGACACTCTATCCACCGAAGCATCTACCTCTCCTCATATACTAACCCCTATTAAAAACCTATGTAGCCTGGTTTGTACTCTCTCAGGGGCAGAAGAAATAACTTGTATTCTTCAGAGGGGCTGGGATTTGGGGAACCAGTGAACCTGGGGAACCAGAAATTTAAACCCCTTCCTCAAACATCATCTTCTTAACCAGTGTTCTTTCTTATTAGTCAGAAGTAAGTCCAAGGGAGCCATTTTATTTTATGTTGTGAGGGATGATTGTCAAGACAATTTTTTTAACAAGATTTAATCCAATTTGACATTTATTAAACACCACCTATGTGCCAGAGTACTATAGTAGGCACTGGGAGAAGAACACTAAATTTAGGTAAATTCTTATGGTGCTACAGTATAGCAGAAAGGTAGTATAGATATTGCAAAGAGTGCTGGAGTTAGAATTCAGAGATTTAGGCTCAAATCTTGGATCTAAGGGTTCTTAGTTTTGTGACTTTGAACAATTTCCTTAAACTCTCCATGCCTCAGTTCTCACATCTGTAAAATGAGGGTAATAATATTTATACAGCACATTTCACAGTTTTGTGGTGAGGAAATACTTTGTAAATCTTAATAATTACTACTTAAATATGAATTATTAGGAGATTATGACACTTATGCAAAGAAATAAAATACAAAATAATACATGATAAATATATAGGCAAATTACTAAGTCAGATCACAGGAGAAAAGATCATTAATTCCTGGGGGACTTAATACCTGAAGACTTCATGGTAGAGGTGATTTTTGAATTCCACTTTAAAGGATGCATAGAAATTCAACAAATGGAGGAAAGAAGATATTTTAGGCAAAAGGAAAGGATGAACACTGTCATAGAGGCAAGGGAACTCATGGAAAGTAGTAAGCTAAGATGAAACTGGAAAGTCAGGATGGCTCTGGATTGTGTAGGCTAAAGGCCTGAAATTTACTCAGTAGGTAATCAGGAGCTATTCCAGGCTTTCGAACGGAAGAGTCACATAACCAGATTTATGTATAAGGAAGATTAGTTCCCTCTATTCAGTATTTAATAGGATGAGATTTCCAGTAGTTGTCCAGATAGTTGAAGATGCACAATTCAATTAATTAATCATTTATTAAGTCTCTTCTCTGTTCCAGGTACAGTATCTTTTCCCTGTGCCAGTTTTGTAGTATGTATCAGGAGAGTATCATTCATCTTTTCTTTCTGGCCAGACAGTCTATAGTATATTCTCACAATGAGTGTAGGTTAGTAGATAGAGTGTTGGACTTGGAGTCAGAAAGAACTGGGTTCAGGCCAGCTAGGTGGTGCAATCAGGGGAATCTGAGTTCAAATCTGGCCTCAGACACTTGACACCTACTAGCTGTGTGACCCTGGGCAAGTCACTTAATCCCGATTGCCTCACCCCCCCAAAAAAAAGAGAAAAAAAAGAAAAAAAAGAAAAAGAAAGAACTGCGTTCAAATCATGCCTCAGATGCTCATTAACTGTGTGACTCCAGGAAAATCACTTTATTTCTTTGAGGGTCAGTTTTCTCATCCATAAAATGAAGGGGCTTGACTCAATTGACCCCCTAAGGGGCTGTGTGTCTGAATTTATGATACTTAAAACCTTTTAAAAATATTCTTTCAGATGTTCTTTACAATGCTACAAACTCTAGCTATATAGCTATCCATGAATCTGTTTAATATTTTGAAATATGGTACTATTTCCCCTTCTATCAAATTTGTTTCTTTTGAACAAAGTACAGTATTTCCATATGTTGTATTATTCAAGTCTCAGTGCAACATGTTGGTATTTATGAGGCCATAATCTGGGTTCCTTATTATATTAAAATGTCAAGTTTCCTTTGTTTATTGCTCACAGTCTGTATATAGACATTAAAGTCCACAACCGTAATTTTCATCTATCTTCTCGTATGTTTTTCCAGAGAATTGCTAGTTTCCTTTTCAATTGTTGCTCTTCACAGAAATTATGAGTTTGCGGGGACATCAGCGACCATCCAGTGCAACCCCCACACAAAAGGAATCCCCTCTTTAACGTATCTGAACAAGCTATTCTTTCAATGTCCTACCAGTTTTTTGTAAGAACAACCATTTTTATAGCTTTATATTAACATTTTCTCCCTTATCTCCCAATCTTATTTTAAGGCCTCCCTGATCAAGTTGGTAAGTCTCTTGTCAAACAGATTCTTCTTGATCTTTATAAAATGAAATTCTTTGTTTGTAGCCTATTGTTCTGAG
This sequence comes from Vombatus ursinus, assembly GCF_900497805.2. NCBI lineage: Eukaryota > Metazoa > Chordata > Mammalia > Diprotodontia > Vombatidae > Vombatus > Vombatus ursinus. The sequence continues at coordinate 3,536,633 of NW_020952380.1, forward strand.
ATTAATCCCACTTCCTTGCCCCCACAAACCCTAATTTTTACTTCTGTGTACATGTAGTCAACCATACAGAATCATGGAGCTGGAAGTGACCCTAATACTGCTTCATTCAATCCACTCATTTCACAGATGTGGCAATTGAAATACAGAATCTAGTGATTTGTACAGGTTGCCCTGTATTTAGGAGCAAAGATGATGCTAAAATTTGGGTATGTGGATTCCTAGCTCAGTGCTGCCTTCCCAGGATACTATCCTTCTTCTATCCTTTTAAAGTTGTGACCTTCAATGGAAAGAAGGGATAAAAATGCAACTTTGGAATGTAGCCTTGTTTTTGGCCAGGATTTTAAGACGACTAGAAACACAGTGTAGGTATCTACTTAACTTGCAGCTATTAAAATCTAACAGATTGCATATAAAAATAAGTCTGATATAATAGAATCCCAGAGTTGGAAGAGACCTCGGAGCTTACTTGATTTAATCCATACCTCAGATCCCCTCTACAACATGAGATCCACAACAATTGGTCACCCCATCCCTGCTTTGAGATCTCCAATGACGGGAAGTTCTCCATTATCCCCTGAGACAACCCTCTCTACTTGGGACAACTCCAATTGTTAGGAAGTTGTATCTTGTATTGAGTTGAAATTTTCCACTCTGAAATTTGTACCCAATTGATTCTAATTTTGCAATCTAGACCTTAGCAGATTATCTAATTGCTTTTCTATTTAAAAGTCCTTCAGATATTTGAAGATAATTATCATGTATTTTTTTCCAAAGGAGTAAGTATGGAAGACAGGAAAGGTCACCAGCTCTGTACTCATAAGACCTGGGTTCAAATCCTACTTTTGACCCTTAACTATGTGACCTTGGACAAAACATTTGATTCCCCAGACCTCAGTTTCATTTGCTGTCAAATGAGGGAATAAATCTCTGGGGTTCCTTTCTAGATCAAGATTTTAAGTTTTCTGCTTTTTATTTCTAGGGTTCCAAAGTGATTTGCTTTTTAACACTTTTTTAGTTTTAGTAGTCTCTTCTGTTCAAAGTATTCCATCAGAGTAAGCTAGATTCTAAAGGATGCTTTTTCATATTGCAAACATTATATTTAAAGTATTTAAAACATATTTAACTGATTTAAAATATAATCTTCAAATAAGGTCTGAAATTTGATTTGTAGGAAAATTAGAAGAAAACACCACAGAGTTGTTCAATAAACCATAATTACTTGCATGTGCCAGAGTACCTACTCAGATTGAGGAATGCAATTAAGCATCTAATTAGGCTGAAAAATGCAATTGCATGCTTCACTACATGAGTACAGACACAGTTCTGCTCACTTTAGGCATCATTTTTCCAGATAATAAGAAATAGGGTCTAGTATTAAAGTGATACCAAAGCCTCATGCAAATTCATTGCGTTTTCCAAACTTCATGGTCTATGTCCCAATGCTTCTTTCACCCAAATGATGAAAAGAATATTTGGAAGAAGCAAGAAATGCTATCCCTAGAAGTTCAGTGTATTAATTTTGGATTAGAGTGGAAGTACCAACAGAGACCTTGTTTTTTCCTTCTTTGGAGCACAGACTCAAGCAATCTGGGGCCCTGCCCACACTAGGGGGTTCCATAAAAGTGGCTGCCTGTTATTGATTGATTTATGTGCCAGATTTTTAGTCTCTTGGGCGCATTCTCTGTATCTCTTTTGTATGTCTTTTTTAAAATTTTATTTTAATTTATGGAATAAAACAAGCATTTCCAAAACACAGTACAATAAAAAAGATGAGTATGTGGGACTGCAAATTTACTATGCACAACTTGCTATTCCTATCAAATATACAACAAAATTATCATGTAAATTTCTTTTTTCTTTTTTTCTTCCCTCCTTCCCCCACCCCCATCCTAGAAATGGTTACCATTGGACACAAACATATATATGTACATACATATATAAATATATATATATGTGTATACATATATATATATGTATATATAATTCTATACATACCTCTATCAGTTCTTTCTCTGGATGTAGATAGTATCTTCCTTCATATGTCCTTTATAGTTAATTTGGGCATTTATAATAGACAAAATAACTTATTTGCTCAAAGCTGTTCTATTGCTTTTTAAAATCAGAAGGCTCCACCCGCATATGCTGGACAAGCAAAAAATGACCCAAGGTGCTGTTTTCTTACTGGCAATATACATCACAGGAATGCATTTTTCAATTTAATTTCTAAATGGCACTATGATTCCTTATTATTCTAAAAGTCAATACAAGTTTACATCGATATGACTGGGTTGCTAGGATCAAAACACTTCCTCCAATTTGTTTTGAGTGTCCATGTGAATATCCAGTTTAGAGAAGGCTCTATTGTTCTAGTACCTGTAGTCAATTTGTTCTCTAAGGTTTCTGTCATAGGCCTAGATCATAGGATCATAGATAAAGGTGCCCCCAAAGTCTCAGTGAAGTTTTAAGGTACTAAGCTCCACTTCCTAGTGCATTAGATGATTCCACATTGCTTGTTCCTACAAAAGTCCAGCTACCAAACCTTAAAACTACACTAAGACTTTGGGAATGTCCTGTATAAAGCCCTTTATGAATGCTAGGTATTATTATTATAATTATTCTAACAAAGAGAAAAAGACTTTAAAAATTTGATGTAGAGTTGTTAAAGCTTAAAACTACACTAGGACTTGTGGTAAACCCTGAATAGAGCTGGAAAGGACCTTAGACACCATCCAATCCAACCTCTCCATTTTACACATAAGGAAATTGAGGCTCAGAGAAGCTACATGACTTTATACCGATTAATAAACATTTATTAAATGTCTACTACATGCCAGGTACTGTACTAAATGCCCAAGATACAAAAAGTGGCAAAGGGCAATCACTGCTATCTCTGAACTTACAGTCTAATAGGGTAGACAACAGGCAAACAGATGTGTGCAAAGCAATCTATGCACAGGATATATAGGAAAGAACTAAGAGAGGAAAGGCACTAGAATGAAGAGAGGCTGGGGAAGGCTTCCTGTATGTAGAAGATGGGATTTTAGTTGGGACTCAAAGGAAGCCATGGAGGATAGTAGTCAGAGGGGAAGAGGGAGAGCATTCCAGGTATGGAGGACAGCCAGAGAGAATACCTAGAACCAAGAAATGGAGTGTCTTGTTCATGGAACAGCCAGGAGGCCATGATATGATATAATTTTATATTTATTATCTATAAATAGCTAATGTACGGAGTAAGGGCAGCTAGGTGGCACAGGGGATAGAATGCTGGGCTTGGAGTCAGGAAGACTCATCTTCCTGAATTAAAATCTAGCCTGACACTTATTAGTTGTGTTACGCCAGGCAAGTCATTTAACCCTATTTGCCTCAGTTTCCATCATCTGTAAAAAATGAGCTGGAGAAGGAAATGGTAAACCATTGCAGTATCTGTGCCAGGAAAACCCCAAATGGAAGTTAGACACGACTGAAAAAAACAAAACAAAACAGCAAACCACAACTCAGCAACAATATATAGAGTACTTCAAAACTCATGAAGCACTTTACATTTATTGTATCATTTAATCCTTTAAATAATCCTATGAGGTAGGTGCTGTTATTATCTCATTTTTTTAAGTGAGGCAATTGGTGTTTAGTGACTTGCCCAGAGTCATATAGCTAGGAAGTATTATGTGTCTGAGGCCGGCTTTGAACTCAGGTCCTCCTGACTCCAGGGCTAGTACTCTATCCACCGTGCCACCTAGCTGCCCCAATATTATCCCCATTTTACAGATGAGGAAATCAAGGCTCAGAGAGATTATGTGACTTGCCTAAGGTCACACAAAGAGTAAGTGGTAGAGCATTCCAAATTCAACAAAGTTTTCTGTTGTATTATGCTAATTCTCACAAGAGTAACTACTAGGAAGAGATCATTAAGATACCTCATTAAAGCATAACAGAAAGGGAGCATGAAGAATGAACTGCATGCTAGATTTCGAGTTAAAAAGACCTACAGGCACATACTGCTTGTGATACTATGTGCCCATGAATAATGCTCTTAGCTTCTCTTTTTAAAAAGTCCACAAAACCCCCACACCTATTTTATCAAAGATTTTTCCTTCTTATATCACTGTGACTTTCTAATGATCCTCTCTCCATCCCCTCTCATTCCGAGAGAAACTTCCCTTGGAACATTTAAGAAGTATATTTAAGCTAAGCAAACACACACATTGGCCACGTCCGGTAACACATGCCTCACTTCATAGCCCTAGTTTACCACCTCTCTTCAAAGAAGGGGGAAGCTACCTCAACTAACAGTCCTAGAGTTCTGATGACTTTCATTGTTGTTTTCCTTATACAACAATTAAGTTAATTAAGACTTAAAACCACACTAAGACTTTTGGGACATCTTTCATTATTGTGACCATAGTGCAGATTGTTATCCTGGTAGTAGCCTGGCTTTCCATAAATCTCCAATAAAGGAGCCTTCCAATTTACTGGATGTGTTCCTCTGTTTTTTTTTTTTATAATATTAGGGGGCTTCCAGCATAGCACTTGGGCTGCCCATCTGTTTTCTCTCACTCACTACACAACTAGCCCACCACCTTGTTCAGTGACACATGTCCTTGATGATGACTTTCATGTTAATTCTCATATGCCACTCATCACTGGTAATATGTTGCAGCCTGACTTTCCTTTGCCCTTTGGATCACCTGTAATTTGATTCTTCTGAGATCATGGTATCTGTAATTCACAACGATGTGTGTGTATATATATGCATATCAAATCACTGGGAAAACATTGATGTTAAAAATCTGGACTTTTGTGGGAACAAGCAATGTAGGATCACTGATTATACTGTGCAGTTTAGCAAGTATGAACCAGCCTTCTCTACCTGTTTTATTCAGACCTGGGCCCAGATCATTGTCTTACTACAGTACCCATTCAGTGCTCAACCTATCGTTTTCTCTCTCTCTCTCTCTCTCCCTCCTGCTTGGTCTCTTGGTCTCTTCCTCTCCCTCTCTCTCTGTCTCTCCATCCCATCTATTTTTTTTTAAATAAAAGAAAATCCATTTATTCAAATCAGTAGCAATATAAAGCACTATGCAAATGCTAGTTGCTGCTGCTCATGCTATAACTACCAATTATCTTTCCATTCTTTTGGAATCTTCTCTTTCCAATACCTTGAAAATTGATTCCTGAGTGACTTCAAAATCATATTGCCTCCAGCATAGATTTCACTTGTATGTAGTTGTTCAGGGGCGGCGGCTCATCCTAATTCCATCCTCCTGACTAATACTTCTTCATGCATCAGAATTCTGTGGTGAGAGTTGGTTAAATGTTGTGGTCTACTAGAGTTCTTGGTGAGTATAAATCACATTTCCTTGAGTGGTGGCATGGTATGAGGGGATTGGATGTGATGACTTCTCAGGTCTTCCAGCACTAAATATATTATCCTATGATTGTGGCTTCACCTACAAACACTTTTTGGGAACATCTAGTTTAGATGTTCCAATTTTCTGTAGGCTCATTTTCATCTCATTTTTTTTGTTGCTTTTTTATTTTTTGGGGGGGAGGAGAGGAAAGGATATGTTAATAATGTTTCATCTCCATCCTCCATTGTGTGTATTAAATGTTTGTTAACTGACTGGCTGTTACTGTTGTTATTATTACATGTTGCCTCACCGAATTAAAATGTGAGCTCCTTGAGAGCAGGAATCTTCTTGCTTACCTATTTTTATCACCAGTTCTTAGCATAGCACTTGTGCGTGGCATATAGTAAGCATCTAATAAGGGCTTATTAATTTATTAAGCTACCTTTTTTTAGTTACCACTTCTTGATGAATTTTCTTAATTTAATTTGAATATCTCTGGGTGTCATGGTTCAACTCTTTCTTCTTCTTTGGCCAGTGGACAAATATTACATATGGAGAATCAACTTAACTGCTGATTAATTAATGTCTGAAATGGCCCCTGGGATTTGTGATTCCTAGCACCCTTCTACTCTTCTAGCACCATTACTAAGGAAGCAGAATAAAACCATACAGGGCTTAAGGGCTATTTTGTGTTTTTACCTGTTTCGCGTTCCTCTAACAGAAAGCACAGACCATCAACAGGCTTACCCTTAAAAACTTTTGTTGGTTATTAGAACCTGTCAGAGTTTATCTTCCTTGGGCATAACCTGAAGAGTCATGTCCATACTGTGATAAGGCCCTGGTAGAGGACTGTCCTGTATATGGAAGAAAGTCATAACACCTACTGGCAAAACAACTCAATGGGTGAATAATACCATCTTCTAATATGAAGAACAGCAGAGGTAAAACCTTGGTGCTCTTGCTTCATAGCCTTGCGATATATCCAAGGCATTCCATAGCCCAGCACCCCCAAGATATTGGTGGCAGACAGGTTGCTACAAGAGATATGCCCTCTTGTTGGCTAGCGATAGCGATCGAATTTCACCAAACAGGAACATTCCAGGCCATATGCTTTTAAGTTCTTTTAAATTTTAAACTTTTTTTAACCTACACTGTCAAACTCTTTAATCACAGAACACGTTAATGCTGTTTGGTCCTGTAGCGCGGGATATGTGGGGTGAGGGTGGAGGTGAGGAAGTGGTAGAGTTGAGGGGGAAGCTGGAATTTCATCATACAGAGTCCATTCAGCCGAACTTGACATTCAACTAAACTCAGAGCCAAACATGCCTGTTAGTCTTACTTCTTACCCACTTTTGGGAGAGGTGTTCAGATATATTTCCAGAATTTGAAATCAGTCCAATCTCCTGAGTAGCAGTAATGAGATATAGGGAATTTAAAACTCGGAGTATAGCACTATAACTACAACAAAAGAAACAAATAAAAATATTACGTTAAGATGATGTTACCACAATCATGGAGGCAGGGCAATTGCACAATGGGAGCAAAGAGGAAGCAATAGTTTTAATGAGGGAATCTACCTCTCTCCCTGCTCCAGGGTTCCGATAGGTAGCTTATAAAAGCAGACAAAGCCCAGGCCTCTGGCAATGGTGTTCCCTAGCTTGGCTCCTGTAAAGATGATTTTGTTGAAATAAGGGAGAATGAGAATCAAGCGAGACCTTGTGGCAGAATAGTGAAAGTTGGGGGAGTCTGGTTACTTGGAAGGCTTTCTCTGTGTGTCTGTTTCTTTACATCTCCACCAGGAAAACTCTTATGCAGACTGGTCTGTAAGTTGTTGGAATTAGGCACAGAATACACCGAAGGGCTGATATAATATCAGTGAGGTAAGTGTTGCTGACAGCCCCTTTTGAATTCTTCCCTATTCTCTTGCGTGTGTTGGTATCAGAGGCTGTGGAATCCTAGCAGCTAATGACCACAGTATTGTGATGGCAACATTAGCACCATGGACTCTATCCCTTTATAATCCTAGAAGCGCGAGTAGAGGACTGGATGAATAGCTTTAGAGGGTTATGGCACTAGCACAGTCTTTATAATAACCATTTTTGCTACTGTTTGGTTATTTTAGTCATGACTGAGTCTTTGTGACCCCGTTTGGTATTTTCTTGGCAAAGATACTGGAGTGGTTTGCCATTTCCTTCTCCAGCGTATGTGTCAGATCACGAAACTGAGGCAAACAGGATTAAGTGACTTACCCAGGGCCATACAGCTAGTAAGGGTCCGAGGCCAGATTTGAACTTAGGTATTCCCAGCTCCAGGCCCAGCGCTCTAAGCACTGTGCCACCGAGTTGCCCATGTAAGAGATCCTAGCTGAAGCAGCTTTATTGCTATCGTCTAACCCTGTTGTTGTTTTTCTGTTGACATCCTAGGGTCAATGGGAACAGACATTGACTCCAATATAAGCTGGTATTTAAGACTAAGACCTGAATTTTTGTAACAAAATTTCATTAGGGTAGACTATATTCTTTACATATTGTATGTGTGTGCGTGTACATGTGTGCACACGCATGTATGTGTGTAGGTGTGATCTGGATTGGTCCTTACCACTGATAGAAGAAGGAAATTATTTTCTTTTTAAGACAGAATTCTGGGGCAGCTAGGTGGCTCAATGGATAGAGGACCGGAGCTGGAGTCAGGAGGATCTGAGTTCAAATTTAGCCTCAGATACTTGACACTTACTAGCTGTGTGACCTTGGGCAAGTCACTTAACCCCATTGTATAGCCAAAAAAAAAAAAAAGACAATTCTTGGCAATTTTCGATATCCTTATAGGAAATGGAATTATTATATTAATGTACATTATATGGCAGGGAGAGAGATCATTGTTAGAATAGAAAGATGAATTTCATCAATTGAGAGACATTTAGGGCTGAGAGGAGGAAGCATAGTGGATATTTTAAAGGATAGTGTAAATGAGGAACTTCATAACTAGTTGGCATGGCTTTGTTTTCCAGATAACCTAGAATATTTAATAAGCATATTTATATAGCTGAATGACTTCCCAGAAGCTGGAGAGAGGGGGCAAATCTTGGGACTAAGAGGAGCAGTCAAGGCAAGAGAGCCCTTGGCCCATACCGATGACTATAGCTAATAACAAAAGACTTCCAGGGACTGACAATCTTAAAAAAAACATTGTGTGTCGGCTGTGAAGTGTGCCATTATGTGTCTTGGGAGCATTTAGGGTCCTGGCGTTGGGAGGGGGCAAAAAGTCATTAGGAAGGTGGGTGGAATTAAAGCTGGGTTAAGACTGAGCTAAAAACCTCAGTTTTCTTTGGGTATGACCATTCCAGGCCCATTTGGGCCTATGTTTTTGGTATGGCAGTCTTGGCCATCTGGTCCAATGATGCAGATAGTATTAGCCTAATAGGTTAGCAGCTAGGTGGTGTAGTGGATAGAGCACTGGGCCTGAGTTTAAATCTGGCCTCAGACATTTACTAGCTGCGTGACCCTGGGCAAGTCACTTTATCCTGTTTGTCTCAGTTTCCTCATCTGTAAAATTAGCTAGAGAAGGAAATGACAAATCACTCCAGTATATTTGCCAAGAAAACCCCAAATGGGGTCTGGGAGAGTCAGACACAACTGAAACGACTCAATAACAACAAATTAACCTTATCTTTTTTAGATCAGTCTTACTGAATGGGCCTGAGAAACATCACCCAAACATCTCCTTTATTGCAGTAGGAACTTAATCCTACTGGGAGGAAAAGCTTCAATGTACCAAGACCTAGATGATGTGCTAAGGTGAGTTAGAACCTATCAGTGTCCTCCTGGCCATAGTAAGCACAGATCCAAAGGCCTTGAGTATGAGGATATAAGAGAAATCCTCACAGAACAAGATCTTTAGGTCCAGGTCTCCATCCACTGAGACAGACCATAGGAAAAGAAGGTACAGGAGCTGTCAATGTGCCCCTCTTGATAGGACCCTGAAATGACAGAAAGAATAGTAAGAATTTGCCAAATCATCCATTCAAGAGTTGGGAAAATGGGAAGAGTCACAGGAAGATATAGAGAGTAATTGTAACAGAGATATGAAGGACAGGCCTTTTAAATTGTATTGGACAGGCAGCTGGGTGGCCCAGTGAATAGAGTGTGGAACTTGTCAGGAAGACCTGAGTTCAAATCTGGATTCAGACACTTATTAGCTGTGTGATCCTGGGTAAACCACCTTCACCTCTCTGTGGATCAGTTTCCTCATCAGTAAAATGGAAATAATAACATCTATCTCATAGGATTGTGAGGGTCAAACAAGTTAATGTAAGTAGAACTCTTTGCAAATCTTGAAGTGCTAAATGTGATAGCTATTATGAAATTATAAATTATAATGTTAATAGCTGATGATAGAATGGTGAACAAGCAGTAACTGGGCAGGAGAGTAGAAAACGTGCTTTGGAGTCAGAGGCTATAGGTTTAAATCTCATCTCTGAAGTTTATTCATTGGATGACTTTGGGGTGTACATATCCTTTATCTAGATAATGTGTAGGGGTGTGTAGCTTGCATGCTATCTCTTTTTTTTACATATCTCATTTTTTATTTCTTTGCAAATGCTAACAACTTATAACTAAACTTCATTTCTTGGATCTCTTATTTTTTAAAGGCGTAAGTGAATTTAGGCCTTTTGCTTTGATCAGTAATACAAACAGGTTTCAGGACCTATTCATTATACCAGTAATTTTAGTGGCAGTGGCCAAATCTAATGGCCTCTTCTCAATCCTTGTCCTTAACCACTTAGAGCTTTTGACACTGTCAATGACCCTCTTCTCCTTGATACTCTCTTTTCCCTAGGTTTTCATAACCTTACTTCTTCCTAGTTCTCCTCTTGTCTGTCTGAATGTCCCTCTTTGATCTCCTTTGCTGGATCTTCCTCCATGGCACACCTACTAACCCTGGCTATCCCCCAAGGATCTGTCCTAGGCCTTCTCTTTTCATTCTATATTACCTCATTTTGGTTCAATTACCATATCTATGCATGGTTCCTAGATCTATAAATCTAACCCTTACCTCTCCCTAGAGCTCCAGTCTTTTATTACCATCTGCCTTTTGGACATCTCAAATAGGATGTCATACAGGGATCTCAAACTTATCATGACAAAAACAAGTGGCCAGGAGAGAATGAGGCCTGCCTGGCAGGCTAGGATGCCCACAACACCCACTAACTTCCTAACTCCTTGCTTGCCATACACTCTGCCAGATCTTCTTTTTATGCCCGGCTGACTCTGTACATGGTTGAATTTCCCCTCGTGGAACTGAGCCTGTGCTCTATTGGTGAGGTTCACTGAGTCCCAGGCAACCAAACAAACCCTCTGCAGAGTGACCTGCTGCATTCTGGGCAGTGTGAGTTTGGCCTTGTCTGAAGGAAAAGGGGCTTTGTTGTGGTGTTGGCAAAGCCAGCCCCTCCTTTCAGTAGACAACGATGCACTTTGGTCCAATGGCCACTAACTGCATAAATACACATTTTCTGTGTTCATTAGCAGAAACCCATGAGCCTGGAAGTTTTATCAGTTTCTTGTCTGCTGTTGTTCAGGCTTTTGACTTTCTTGACATCCTTACCCTTCTCTCTGTTTTCTTCTTCTTCTCTACTCCATGTTTTTCATCTCTGTTTCCATTCTCTAAGGTTTTCTTTTCCATAGTTGTCTCTCACTGCTTCCAGGCTTTGTCTTTCATGATTTCTCAGCCCCTATTTCCATTTTGCTTTTTCCAAAAGTGCTTTGCTTGCTGGAACCCTACTTTCTATTTCTCGGGCCATCATTGTTTTGTTCTGTTTTATTTTGGATTCTCCTTTGTTTCTCTTTTGTTTTATTCTCCCAAACAGGAAAAGACCAAGACTATCTCATTGTAGAGGTTCTTTATGGGGTCCCCAGTACAAGGCCTGGAAGCCCTCCCCCCACATTCTTTTTCTCCCTTTCTTGCTCCCTTCTGTTGCTGAACTAATTGGCCGCAGTTATCCGAGGAATTTTTTTGCTTCTTAGTGGCTAGCGCGATTGTATTATCACTCAGGGACTCTTAAACTGAGTGAATTTAAAAGGTTGTTTTAGAAGGAAAATTTTTACACAAGTTTAAATTTTTTTTTTTAAATTCATTTTTGTTTCTTGTCATGCCAGAGTGCATGGTGCTCTCATCGGTCAGAGGCCAGGCCCTCAGTCTTTAGTGGGCCAAATCATTAGGTGTTCCCTGCTTACTCTGTAAATATATCAGGCTTATCACGTAGACCTCTGTCTCCAGCTGGTTTAAAATGTAGGTGGTGCCAGTGGGCAGCAGCTGTTACAAATTGGAGCAAGAGGAGATAGCGGGGACGCTTTGCGGGGATGCTATTTTTTTTTTAACGGTGAGAGCAGGTCACAGTGGACTCCTTCCTTATAGGTTAATGTACTCTTCTATTCTTAAGTCCTAGGAGGCTGCATGTTTCTTAGGGGACCCCAAAGGGCAGCCTGACTCTAGGCCCCTCTGAGACTTCCCTTCTCTTCTATTGCCAGGTCTCAGACCAATGCAACATTAGCTTCTAACACCTGGGGGCCAACAGCCTGAGTCACACTGCAAATAATGAATAATTCATCCCCCTTCCCAGCAATGCAGAATTCAAATGAAGAGCTGTTATTGTAATGGGGAACGTGGTTTCTTTTCAGGGCTGTTGGTGGAGCCCAGTTGATTATTTGCTTCAACCTCCTTCCTCCCACTGCCCTCCAAATGGGCAAGGATTTGATCTGTAGCTGTGATGTGGGTAATGACTTTGGCTGAATGCTCATCAGATAGGAAGCAATACTTAGGCTCAATCCATTTGCCTTCATAACAGGGTGTTGATTTACTCTTTTCATTCTGATAAATGAAGCTGGTTTAGGCTTTATTTTTGCATCCCTCTGTCTCTCTGGTTTCGCTGGTTTCCTGCCAAATTATGGCATATGCTATCAGCTTTTCCTGAAGTTTAGGAAGAGACAGGCCATAAGCCAGTATCTGGTCTAAAGAAGAGAAACCCTTCTCCTGGTTTCCCTGGGGGATAGTCTGGTACTTTTCCAGAAGGGAGTAAAAGCTTCACTGGTCAATTACTGAGCTCTCTCATTGTCCCCCTCCCCTGTGGCATCACGTAGGACACCAATCCCTGGAAGTCTTGTCCCCTGAATTCCCCCCCCCCCCAGGAGTTCCACCCCTTGAAAGTTCCACTCAAGGCCCTGGCATCATGGGAATTTGCCTTGTCTGCTTGTCTGAGGTAATCTGACTCTGTCTCTAAGACCATATCAGATTTTTTGGTTCTCTGGTCTCCTCCAGTAGGCTAGGACTGGAACATCAAGAGGGTTATAGTGAAACCTAAATTTTTTTTTCACAAGCTAATGTTTCTAGTTTTCCATATTTCCAACACAGTGTGGAAGACAAACAATGTGGCCGAGATAATCACAGCATTGATGCCCTACGTCAGTTTTTAAAATGATCCTGGCCAAATCCTCAGAGGAGAGGTCGGAAGAATTTGTTTTCTATTTACAATTTCTATGATTCAGATAACACTCTGGTATTGGATGAGGCTATGATTTCATCAGAGAGCTCTGATTTCATCTCCATGGATGGAACCCACTACGCTATCTCTTCTCATTCTGTGGGATTTGATTCAAATAATAATGTAGGGCAAAAAACTCTTGAATTCTGATCTTTGAAGACTGTGGTATGAGAAGAGGACTGGATGGAGTTAGGAGATCTGGGTTCAAGTTCTGACTCTGTTCCTTATTAGAAGTGCCACCTTGGGGAAGGCATATAACTGTTTCTTCATCTCTAAGTTGAAGATGCTTGTATAACCACTTTGTAGAGTTCTTGGGAAGAAAGAACTTTATTCATTGTAAAGCTTTCCACATGTAGCATAGAACGATGTGGGTTGTTACGTCAGTATGCTATTGTTTTTAGTTGTGCCTGGCTACATATAAGACATATGTTCCAGTGGAAGTTTACAAACAAAAATAGGGTCCTAGGACATCACAGCTGGAGGGGGCCTTAGAGATCATCTAGTTCAACCTTCTTATTTTACAGATGGGGAAAGTAAGGTCCAGAGAAGTTAATTGATTTGCCCAAGGTCACACAGATAATAAAGAAGAGCCAGGGTTCCAACCCAGGTTCTCTGACTCCAAATCTAGTACCCTTTCCAATAGACTATGCTGCCTTACCTGTTACTTATCTTTCTGTAAAGTGGCTGTCTACGCTGTCATAGTGACCTCACTGAAATAAAAGTACATTAATATTATGAAAAGAGCTAACCCTCAAAGGGTTGTTGTGATTAGCCTCTTACACAGAATCAGCCTTACTAGTTGATGGAGTAAGCCAATGCTTGCTTAGTATGATTTGAGAGGCACCCAAGTGTCTCCCATCTGGTCTGGGAAAATACCTGAAATTCCTATCAGTGAGTGTTTTTAGGATGTCTTGTTAAAATGTAAGTATTTGACCTGAGAGGTGAAATATATTACCTTATATTAGCACCTGCTTAACACATTAGCAGAATCAAATTTAGCCTTAGAGAACAAGGGCACTGAAGAAATAAGGGACAACACATAGCTGGGGTCAAAGGGGAAGATGTAATGATCTTGGTGGGGAGGGGATGAGATGGGACAGGTCTTGGGATGGGAGGGTTGGGCGATGTCATGATTAGGATCTTTGAGTGGGGCGGGGAGGACATTGGCTAGATGCAGAGCAATTGGGGAAGGAAGTATATTAGTAAAAATTCTAGTACTTGAAAATGATTTTTAAAGGATTTGAAATTAATAACATAAGTTCAGGGAAGTCAGAGGCTTCATTCATGGATTCATTTTTGCAAACACTTTTAAACTACTTAATATCTAAAATGAGATGTGTTAAAGCCAAGGAAATGTAAGAATAAGGCATAATCTCTGCCTTGGAGAATTCTGTGTGCTAATAGGAATGATTGAGAGTTATAAACAAATATACTTCAGATGTTGTTGTTTTTGTTCAGTTGTTTCAATCGTATCTGACTCTTTGTGACCCCATTTGGGGTTTTCTTGGCAAAGATACTGGAATGATTTGCTATTTCCTTCTTCAGCTCATTTTACAGATAAGGAAACTGAGGCATATACTTCAGATTAGAAAAAGATTAAAGGCATAAATAGTGTTACACTCTGGGAACACTTGACTTAAGGGAGTTAACTCCGACAGGGGTGCATAGCAGCTCCTAATGGTTCTTCCTCAGTTTATTCTCACCCCTCTCCCCTAGGCTATAAGAAAGTGTCAGGACAATTCTTTGACACTCTTAATTGGGGGAGTAGATTTGTTTGGAAGCTGTTTCTAGGTGTTGAGAACAAGGGCATATAGAATCTGAAGAAAAGAGCGTGGACAAATGGATTAAGTATTAAGATTGGAGTAATTAGTGGTGTGAGTTAGCCGGAGAGCGATTGGTGTTCCCATTTTATGAAAACAGTGAGACTATTAAAGAATACTCGGCAAGGTGTTTGGGAGCAGCCTTCTATGCAATTAGCGAGGTTCTATTTTGGACCTTTTGGGGCAAATATGGAGGGGTTGTGCCCTAGGATGAGTCTCAATTTAGAGAGGATATTGAGAATTAAGGCAGTATGTGCAGACAGGTTGCCCTAGCCAACGTAGCCAGATTTAGTGTACACCAAGACCCAGTCCTGAACCCCACAGAATGGTTCTGGGCTCTAGGGATGGTGATGGTAAACCCTAGCCGATGTGAAATATCTGAATGGCCCAAGAGTTTCTGCTTGGGAAAAGAGAATGCCCAAGGACACTCAAGGGCATTTGAGGAACATTTCAGAGCAGTGTACATGTGGATTAACAAGGAGTGCAGAGGCCTATGTGGTCAGAGAGGGCAGAGGTCACTTTTGGCAAAGAATTAGGGAAGGCTTCACAGAAGAGATGGCATTTGAGTTGTATTTTGAAATATGGGTAGGCTTCAGAACTACGTATGAATCACAGGCAAAGGATCTCACTTGTCTTACCTCAAAATGAGCATTTTCAATGAAGTATTCACGGGGTGAACCTCTCAATCTACCTATTCACTTAGATTGTGAGGTTTGGAAGTGACCTCAGAAGTTGCATTTTAGAGATGAGGGAGGGTAAAGAGCTTGGAAAAATTCAAATAGCTAGTGAGTGGCAGAGCTGGAGACTTAAACCTACATTTCAAGACTAGGGCTCTTGTCATATCACACTACCATTTGTGTATTGAATACACACCGGGTATTCTTTATTGTTGTTGTTTAGTTGTTTCAGTCGTATCTGACTTATCATGACCCCATTCGGGGTTTTCTTGGCAAAGATACTGGGGTGGTTTGCCATTTCCTTCTCCAACTCATTTTACAGATGAGAAAACTGAGGCAAACAGGATAAAGTGACTTGCCCAGGGTCACACAGCTAGAGGCCAGGTTTGAACTAAGGTCCTCCTGACTCTCTATCTACTTCACCACCTAATGCCTGACTTCAAAGAGGTAATATTTTATCGAGAAGACAACATGTGACAACATAGGGAGGCACAAAATATACACACATACCCACCATGTACCTTTCCATTGACCTTTGGGTGTTAT
This sequence comes from Vombatus ursinus, assembly GCF_900497805.2. NCBI lineage: Eukaryota > Metazoa > Chordata > Mammalia > Diprotodontia > Vombatidae > Vombatus > Vombatus ursinus. The sequence continues at coordinate 3,552,558 of NW_020952380.1, forward strand.
TCCTTATTCTCCGGATACTGTTATATCTCATGTCTTGCTGCCACAAGGCAACACTAGGAAAATATTGGTATTAAGAGATGGGTCTTTGTTTCCATAGGAAGCTTGGGGGTGATTAAAGGAAATTTGTGATCTAGGGGATGGATGTGAGAAATTAGAGGTAGAAACGACCTTTGGCAATTGATAGAAGTCAGAGTGAGGGGTAAAGGATGCCTTAAGGTTGGGAAGCTGGGTAACTGGAAGGATGGTGGCACTCTTGACAGACAAAGGGAAGTCTGGAAAAGGAATGGGATTGGGGAAAAACAGCATGAGTTCTGTTTTGGACATGATGAATTTGCAATGCCTCTGGGATGTGCAGCTTGAAATGTTCACTAGCGACGTGGGACTGGAATTAGGAGAGAGACTGATACTAATGTCCAGGAATTTTCAGTACATTGTTAGATTATGGCTTTTTTGATCCTTACTTTAGAAACTAACATTTTGTTTAACTGTCATTGGGGAAGTTACCTATTGTATGTTTAAAAACTCAACAGGTGAGTGCTGGAAACATAGTAGGTGCTTTAAAAATGCTGGTTGACTTAACTTTGGTGGCCAAAGAGTTAACACATGCATAATTAATACTTTAATGAGCTCAATAAATATGCTAGTTAGCCCAAATGAAGATAGCATTTATTATTTCCACAGTAAGATTAATAGAAGTTAAATACTTGAAGATATCCTGAAGAGAACCAAGGACATAGTGAATGCCATGAAGTTCTTATCTAGCTGGAGTCTTAATGTAAAGAGTAACAGGGGAATTCAAGGCCAGAAGGAGAAGGCAAAAGGGGGATCAGGATAGAGGGAGCCTTGGCCTGAGGCTGGCCTGCCCTTGACTACACTTCACCTTTCCTTTCCCAGTGAACAAGCTGGGAGGAGTAAAACCAATGAATAGCAAGCTAGGAGGCAGCTGGAAATAAATATACATTGTTCCTGGGTGAGGAGGCCCCAGGCACTGAGGGAAATGTGAGGATGAGATGGCATGGTTTGGAAGTTTGGGAGCCAGGAACAGGGCTGAGAGGGCACTACCATTCTTCTAGTCACCCGGGCTTATTATAATCTCACTCTCATCTTTGACTTCTCTTTCATTCACACCACATAGCCAATCAGGCTAATTGTTATTTCTACCTGCTTGACCTCTTTTCTTACATCCCCTCTCCTCTCAAAGCCACTGTCCTTTAGCCCTCACCATTCTCACTTGGACTATTGCAAGAGTCTTCTAATTGGCCTCTCTGTCTCAAGTCTCCCCCTACTTTAATCCATCCTCTGCTCACTTGCCAAGGTATTTTTCTAAGCACGAGCCCATCATTTCTCCCCCCTCCTTCAATAAACTGTGGTAGCTCCTTAGTACCTCCAGGATCAAATACAAAGTCCTTTGTCTGACATTTAAAGCCCTTCCTATCTTTCCAGTCTTCTCACATTTTACTCCTTTCCACGCCCTCTACAATCCAGGGATATTGGCCAACTCGCTGTTCTTTGCATATGACACGCTATCTCTAGACTCTGTGACTTTGCACTACTGGCTGGAATTCTCTGCACTCTCGCTTCAGCCTCTTCATTTCCCTGGCTTCCATCAAGACAGCTCAAATCCCATCATTTGCAGGAGGACTTTGCTAGTTCCTCTAGATGCTAATGCCTTTCCCTCTGAGATGACCTATCTACTCTTTATATATCTGGTATGAACTTAATTATTTATATGTTGTCTCCTCCATTAGAATGTGAATTCCTTAAGTGAAAGAACTATTTCTGTTTTATTTATGACTTTCTTTGTATTACCAGTGCTCAGTATAGTGCTTGCCCTACGTAACAAGTATTTCATAAATGTTTGTTGGCTGATTGGCTTTTAATATTACTGTGAATTTCATTTTCCCATTCTTTATACTATAAATCACCTAAGGAGCAAACCTGTATCTTGTTTACATTCTATTTTGTTCTACAGCACCTAACCTGTTGTCTGTTTTAAATAGATATCACCTAGTAATCTAATTTTTAAGCACTGATACAAATTATAGGGATACAATTTTAAGACAAATACCAGCTTATTGGTCTCCCTAGTCATAAAATCTTAATGAACTCCTAATGAACAATACATTCTATTAAATTGCTCTATTGGTAAAAGTACACATTTGAATATTCAATGCTTTGCAGATATTTCCCCAAAAGTACTTACAAAAGGGAAAAAATCTCAATTCCTCTGCCAATTTTCTTTTACTTTTTCAATTATTTCATTGACTTCTATGTATAAATATGTAGGGCAGCATTTATAGTTGTCTTAATCTATTCACTATTTAGGAAGAAAAAAGCAAACCAAATCGTTGTCTTATCCAGCTATTTTTCAGCTCACTTTTCCATGATTGCTTCTCAATTCCTTCAGCTATCTGTGTTCTCCCTCAGCCTTTAGTATACTATAGCTGGCAGCCTGTCCTGGAAGTGTACCATATTCTAAAAGGCTGAATATTTCCTTCATGTAATTTGAGTGAGAACCGCAGTAAGTGGTCTTGCAAGTTATGCTACAACCGAAGATTACCAGGGGCAGAGAGAAAATGGGATCCATCATTCCATAGTTCAGTCCAATCATCACCGACACCCATGTCAACATTTGAGAGTAGAGATTGAAAAAAAAAGATTTAGGGGGGCAATGAAGGTAAAAACCATTCTACTTGCCTTGGTTTGGGAGGCAAAGGGAGCAAAAATAGTTAGTATTTTGCTAAAAATAGAATGTCCCTTCTAAAAGGGGAGTCTTGGCATGCGCACAGTTACTTCTAAAATTATTGGGTCACCATAGTGTAAGGTAATACAGTAATGCAATTAGCTGTCTTGTACCATCCCAAGTGCCTGCCAGCAATACATAAGTACATCCCATTCATTATCGCCTTTCCCAGCTCATGGACCTTTATAAACATTGTTTGCTTTTGCAGTCAGCTGTGGCTGTAGCCCTGAGAACTGTCTAGGTATATTTAACCCTGGGTATCGTTCCAACATGCTACTTTAAAAGAAGATCATATTGTTTTTCCTGCTTTCCATTTCTGAAAAGGCTAGGCTTTGGCCACGGATACTCTACATATCTGGCTGCAAACAGCCTACCAGGAGCCAAGAAATGCAGTGCCTTGCCTAATTTCAGCATTCACTCAAGTGAAATTATTTATGACACTCATTCTCTACTCTTTTTTCTTTTGCTTTTTCTTCTTTTATTTCTTCTCCACTCCATTCCTTCTTCTCTTCTTTCCTTCCCTTCTTTCCCTTGTTTCTCTTTCTCTTTTTTAGTGATTAGTATTAACAAGATTAAAAGACTATTTGCATTCAGTCTCAGCTACTGACAGAGCCATAGCATGGCTTTGGAAGTTCCTGTCAGGTACGATACAATCAACGTCTTATTCGAATGTCCAGAAAGGAGAATTTAGTCATTTTAAATGTCAGTAAATCAAGTCCTCAAATGGTGAGATAGCTTAACATTTTTTTTACATCAGCAGCTGAAACAACATCAGTAGGCCTTTCTAAAATGACACAGTCAGTCACTCCATAGCAAATACTTAACCACCTCGGCTGCAGCAAACTTGATTTATGGAGATTTGAGCTGAGAAAATTGCTGTTTCTAACCATCCAAGTTTGCATTACAAATTGAAAGTATTTTCCAATGGATTATGGGGGGAAAGTCTGGATCAGACTTTATAGAAATGTAAAACAATGAGTAGCAAGAAATAAAGTCTCCAATTTGGAAACCGATGGCATTTTCAATTGCCTTTTAGTTTTTTTTTTCTTTCCCAGGCAACATGGGCAAGGCTAAAACTAATGAAAGAAGGTACAGAAAAATATCACTTAAGGTAGACTCCTTGCTGACAGATTAGAAAGCCCTGGAACACCAAGCCCTGTAGTAAGAACAGAAAACAGGCACTCTGTACCAAGTGGTAAAATGGAGCAAGCTGTTTCCTGCCTCCCCTTCCCAAAAACTGTCTGGGAGAAAAACATAGTATCATAAATTTAGAGCTGGAAGGGACCTTAGAGATTTGCTCGTCCAACCCCTTCATTTTATAGCTGAGGAAACTGAGGCCTAGAGAAGTGACTTGCTTAAGGTCACCCAGGTAGGAAGTGACAGAGCCAGGATTTGAACCCAGGAACCAACCCTCTAAATCCAACTCTTTATCTGCTGGACTATGAACAAAAACATTTCTAAAGCACTTCCTCAAAATAACCCTTTGAGGTAGGGAATGCTACTTGTACTATCCCATATTACAGATGAGAAACTAGACTTACAGAAATTGTGACTGGCCCATAGTCAAACTGCTCAAAAGGTTGGAGCTAGGTCTTGAAACTGTGTTCTTCTGACCCCGAGACCAGTTGTCTTTCTGCTACACCATACCGTCTTTCAGAGTTCTCTACTTTATTGTATCTAGCCTCCTGAGTAGCAGGTTACTTGGTTAAAAATGATCCATTATTTAAAAGGTGTTTTTAAGAAAAACTAAATGAAGCAGAAATAATAGGGTCAAGATGATTACTTCTCAGCAAGATGGGTATTTTTTTTTTTTTTTGCTTTTTGGTGAGGTAATGGGGTTAAGTGACTTGCCCAGGGTCACATAACTAGTAAATGTCAAGTATCTGAGGTCAGATTTGAACTCAGCTCCTCCTGACTCCAAGGCCAGAGCTCTATCCACTGCACCACCTAGCTGCCCCCAAGATAGGTATTTCCTATCAACCAACTAGTAAGCATTTAATACGAGGCAGCTGGGTGGCACAGTGGATAGAGTCCTGGCCTTAGAGGCAGCAAGACCTGAGATTCAAACCTACTTCAGAGACTTTGGGCTAATCAAGTCAACCTCCATCACCCTCAGTTTCCTCAACTGGAAAATGGGGATAATAATGGTATCTATTTCCCAGAGTTGTTGTGAGGACCAAGTAAGATATGTAAAGTGTTTTGCAAAATCTTAAAGTCTCTATATAAATGCTAGTTATTATTATTTAGTAAACAACTGCTGTATATCACATACTGTGCTAGGTTCTAGAGATACAAAGCTAAAAGTGAATCTCTGCCCTTAAGAGCTTACATTTTCTGAGGGCAGCATCAGTGGGGGATATGTTTACAGACATAAGTAGGTTCTGGATATATACAACATAATTATATATTTTGTATACAAGATACACTTATGCATTTTAAAGTTTACAAAACACTTTACAGTATTTGATTCTCACAACAATCATAGGAGGTAGGTGCTAGGAAACTGAGGCAAAAAAGAAGTTAGGCTAGGGTCTCATAACTAATAACTGTCTGAGGCAGGTTTTGAACTTGGATCTTCCTAACTTCAAGCCCGTGCTTTATCTACTTCACCACCTAGCTAACTGTAGGTGAGTTTGGTGGGGTGCAGGAGTATAGAATGTCCCAAAAGTAGAGTAAAAAGGCCCTAAAAACTTGGGGAATGAAGAAAGGCATCTTAAAGGAGGTGTTTCATAGTAATCTTGGTCTATCTTGGTAACCCCCTAATGTATATATATTGATTATGGAAGATTTCACAGAAGATATGTTTTTCCTTCCCCAAATTCACAGATAATCTGAAATAAGAAAAAAAAATGTCTCCTATGCTACATACTGTTATCTTTCCAAATATATCTCAGATTTAAGGAGCACTTAACCTTAGGGCTGCTTCCTTCTATGAACTATTCCAAGGACTAAATTTTCCTATCATTAATATGACTCTTCAGCTATCTCCCAGCTCCCTATTTTTATTTCCTTGCTACCCTTGGTAACATTCCTAGGCACAAAGCTTTTCCTACTAGAGTTCAGTCCATTGTCTCCCCAGACACCCTCAATCCCATCTACCCCCTTCCAATAGCCCCCTTTCATTGAACATTATGGGATATATAATACTGTGTGAGCAAATTCCCCTACAATTTAGACCACAAAATCATAGACTTGGAAGGCAGAGGAGATTAAGACTCTCTGGGGACTCTAGGCACCAAGACTTCAGGGACATTTCCTTAAAATTTGTAATTTAAAAAACAAAACAAAACAAAGCTATGATAACTTATAGGAGAGCATTTTCTTTTGTGAAGAAAACTACAACACTAAAAAAAAAAGGGAAAATAGGCTTAAATCCCTGTCATTTAAACACTTTTACTTCTATTTTAACATTGAGAAGTAATGAGAAGTCTCTCATGGGGGATAAGGAAGTGGGCCATCCATTCCTGTCTACTTCTCCATCACTTTTTTTCCTACCCCCTTTTTTTTTTCATTAGGCAATGGGGTTAAGTGACTTGCCCAGAGTCACACAGCTAGTAAGTGTTATGTGTCTGAGGCTGGATTTGAACTCAGGTCCTCCTGAATCCAGGGCCGGTGCCCTATCCACTTCGCCACCTAGCTGCCCCACTTTTTTTCTACTCTTGATGTTTCTGGGTATTGCAGAGTATGTATGTCTGCCTCCTAATTCGGACCCAGGGGGACAAAGTGGTTAGTCAGCCTTCTTCCGTTCCACGTGAGGAGATCCAGGCCTTAGAATAGAGAAAAGTAGAAAAAAGAGACGCTATTTTGGTTTCTACGATACTTATGTATCCTTTGCGGTTGTTCCCAACCCCCTGCTCCCGTACAAAAGCCCGAATTTTTTAGCTTCTTCTTCAAGAAAAAAGAGACTGGGCTTAACTGCTTTGCTTCAACTAACCTTAGTGTCACTGGTCCATGTGCTTAGTCTGTCTATTGGATAAACTGATTGAATAAGTGAATGACGAAGCATTTATTAAGCATATACTATGTGTAAAGCATTGGGGCAACAAATGAAAAAGATGGTACCTGCTCTCAAATAGCTCACATTCTAATAGGGGGAGAAGACACATATGAGATTTCAGCTGCAAATCGGATGGAACAGCCCAATGATCCTTTGGGTGAAGTGGCGAGGAAGATGGTAACATCTTTTTTTAATGTCATTTCCATAAATAAAATTTATATACATTTCTGGTGCGAAAGCATTTGATGATGCCAAGGACTTTGGTGGTAAGAACTTTTTTTTAAAGAACCTTTTTTACCCTTCCCCCCAAATTCCCCCCTCCACCTCCTTGCATTAAATGGAAACTGTTTTTTTCCCCTTTTTCTCTTTATCTTATCCAACAGAGATGATTCCTTCCTTGACTCAACTTGACTTACAGGACAAGGAGGAAGGGTCTGAACTCTTTGTTCATTTCTGGACTATTCTGTCACTTCAACTTTTGAAATCTGCACTGTCCATTTATGTTATCCCATCCAAGTAACCTCCCGGATCATCTTCCACTTTTCTCTTATGACTTTGGAGCCTCCTTGTCTCTATCATTTTCTTTCCCACCAAAATCCCACATTAATGGCCCTTCCAACACACTGACCTATACTGCCTCAGCTCTAATGAGTTTCATTTCCATTCCACTTCAGGTGGATATTACATAATTCAATTCTATAAATACTTATTAAGTGCCTACTATGTGCAAAGTACATTCTAGGTGAAGGGGATAAAGATGAAAAAACAATAATTCTTTCCTTCCTAGAGTTAGGTGGCTTGGTTGGACTTGGAGTAAAGAAAGGTTAAATTCAAATTCTGCCTCTGTTGGTGACTAGCTGTGTGACACTCTGCAAATCACTTAACCTTTTTCAGACTCAGGTTCTTTATCTATAAAATGGGGATGATGAAAGTACCCATTTCCTAGAATTATTGTGAGGATTGAATGACTTGCATAGGAATATCAATTTGACTGCTGAATGGAGGATGGACTGGAGTGGGGAGAGGCTTGAAGCAGGGAGACCAAGATTGCAATAGTTCAGATGTGAAATGATAAGATTCTGTACCAGGTAGTAGCAGTGTCAGAGGAGAGAAGGGGCTGTATAGGAGAAATGTTGGAAAGGTAGAAACGATAAATGACTAGATTTGGGCAATAAGAGAGAGTGAGGAATCAGGGTGCAAGTCTAAATGACCAGGAAAATGATGTTACCCTCAATAATAATAGTGAAGTTAGGAAGATAGATTCTTGGGGAAAAGATAATGACTTAATTTTTGAATATATTGAGTTTAAGATTTCTATGAGACATCCAGTTCGGAATGTCCAATAGGCAATTGGAGGTGTGGGGCTGGAGGTCAGAAAAGAAGTTAAAGTTGGACCGATAATCTTAGAATCATCTGCATAGAGATAATAATCGAATCTGGGAGCTGATGAGTTTAGCACATTAAATATTACAGAGGGAAATAAGAGAAGGGGTCAGGACAGAGCCTTGGTGATCATTCATAGTAAACAGGAATGACCTGGATAAAGATCCAGCCATATTATGAAATCCTAGAGAGGAAAGAGACAAAAAAGAGGATAATTGACAGAGTCAAAGGCTGCAGAGAGGTCAAGAAAGATGGTAGGGGTCAGTTCCTGCATCTTCCATCTATGAAGGAAGTTTACTACTTTCTTGGGCTCCCTTATAGCCAACCTCCTCAAGATGCAAAAACACCCTGAACCTTCCATTTCCTGTTGAGCATGGTGTGTTCCCTAAGGAAAAGCTACTGGGAGCAGGCTAGGCATCTTCCATGCCCCAAAGCAACCACTTCCATCTGTACCAGCGCAAGGCATCTGCCACCTCCTGCTGCCAGCCCAAACTCCCAACTAGGATTTGGAGAACCTCCTGTGCAGAGAAGAGCAACTTTCTATTCAACTTCAAGCCTCCCATCTCCTCCTGTGCTTGTCCTTTGAGGGTACCTGAGTGGTGCCCTCCACTCATTGATGAATATTTTCATACCTGGTCACATCCGTCACATCCCAATGACTCTGAACTCCTAAAGGTCATCATCCAAAGCCCATTCCTCACTCCTACCACCTGATTCCTCATTACCATTCTCTATCCTTCCTGCTCCAAAGCTTCATCCTGACACCACTCTTCTACTGTGCCCTCTGGAATGCCTATTACATAGGTGACAAATTTCCCTTTATCTTAAATCCATTCTTTCTCACCTTCCATCTCTAGCTTTTACTGAAACCTGACTTCCTCCTGATGACACAGCCTCCCTGGCCATCACTCAGTAAACTCTCTTCCTTAAGTTTCATGCTATTCATACCCAATCAAAATCCCCATAGCTATTGTATGCAGATTCTCCAGGTCATTCTTCTTCCTTCCTCAATGAGTTTGATACCTGGCTTACAATTTCTCTTTTTCTTCCAATTCCTGCCCTCATACTAGGGAACATCAAGGTGCATCTTGACTCTCTCTCAAATATATAAAGCTAATAGCTCTTAGAAACACTGAGCAAAGAAAGGGTTATCTTTGTGGGCTAGTTAAATTTTAGATAGAATGCTTTTTTGACAAGTCCTATAGTGGCTAAGTGTAAATTTGGGGTTAGAATGCTAACATTTCTAAACCTATACCCATATAGAGGAAACAGTCTCTCATGCCTCATTTGCCTTAATCTGTGTTCCTCTCCTCACCCCCATTCCTCCAAGATTATTTGCTTCACTTTAGTTTTAAATGAACAGATTTGAATCATGTAATTAGTATTTATTTAGAAGGTAATTTCTTTTTAGTTGTCTGATGCTTTTACCCAGAGACTGTTATAAACCTAAAGAGAGAAGAAGAATCAGCTTATTCTTGTGAATGGAACAGAATGATGAGGTGAGGAAGGCAAAGACATGAAAGCAAGAGGAAGGGAATTCACCTATTTGAGGGAGCAGGGTAGATTTCTTTGTGACAACTCTGTCTTAACCACCTTTGATTTGTTCACAGGGGTCTAGAAATTCTTCTGCAGATGCAGTGAAATTTCCTTCATTCTTGACTATCACAATTCCCCTTAGTCTAATGCTATTTCACAGGAAAGTGATAGAAACAGATCAGAGGCAATGGATGAATGTTGCCTAGGGTATGTTTTATTTGGAATCTGGTGTAGGCTTGATTCTGGGGTAGACTCGAGAAGAAGATATGAATGATATATCTTTCCTCCCATGCACTCAGGGAATAGACAGGACTTGGGATACAGAGGAGAATCAAGTTCACTATTATAAAAAAAGATGGCAGAAAATAGGACTATATTTAAAAATGGAATGGAGGTGACAATGGACCCTTGAAGGTTATACTAGTGGAATGACAACTCTTACAAGTTTTATCACGCTAGAAATGCTTTGAGTATGATCCCAGTAATAAGACAGTATAGTACAGTGGAAAGAGCATTGGATTTGGAGTCAGAGAATGTGCATTCTTCCTCCATCATGTAGTACCTGTGTGACCTTGGCCAAATCACTTTAATTCTCTGTTGCTTGGTTTCCTCACCTATAAAACAAGGGGTTTGAGCTAGATGGCTTCCAAGGTCCTTTCAAGCTGTGCATCTATGATCCTATGGCTGTGTCCATTTTCTGAGGATGAACCTAGCTAAGAACAGAGAAGACTGCACAAAGAAGACCAGTAGATTGGTCACTAGGGGATTGATTCTTTTGGCCTTGGAAAACATAAAAAAATACAAAATGGGCCTTACTCCTGTGCAGTGATGCCCTTTAGTTTACACACTGATAATGGTAAAGGGACATAAAAGGTGGGGCAGAAGGTCCTATGAATCACATATTTTATAGTTTAAAATATTAATTGGCATTTTGGTATTCTTAAATGAGAGACTCTTGTCTCTTGTCCAATGACCAGTTATTCATGGAATAACTGAACTATATTCATATTGACCTTCTCCTTGGAAATGAAACCAAAATATATTATGGATTCTCAGTTAAATGGAAGGAAGCCTCCAAGGCAAATAAAGGAATCAGTAGGGTTGGTTTTATCGTGTGCAAAAAGGGTAACAACAAACACCATCTCACTGGACACTTGGTCATCTTGTTTTGCAGAGTTCATGATAAGGATAAGCAAACAGGTCATCAGGAAGGTAATTAAAGCTCATGTTCCAACATCTGTCACAGAGAATGAAGAAGTAGAAAAATTCTATGAAGAATTTAACTAAGTCTTCCAAATTAAGTCAATATGTACTTTGGTATTCAGTGATGTCAGTGAGGAAGGTGAACAGGCAGGGGTTGGGGGAGAGGGCAAAATATGTTGGGAAAAGTCACGGTTTAGGATGAAGCAGTGAAATATGACAAAGGCCTCATTCCTGGTTATTTTACTTCTTCAGTACTTCTAAGGATTTGTGATTTTATTCATAAGGATATTTCTTATGCCCATACAGATTGCAATCTCTCTATGAGTTACTAGGTATTCTCTGAGGGTTTGTCAACCTATAGTCAAACTAGTGATAAGCCTTTACAAACTTAGCTCATCTGGTCCTTAGCTTGTATGCGCATAGATTTAGAGGTCATCTAAAACTCATCTGCTATTTCATAGTAAGGAAACTGAATCTCAGAGAGGTCATGTGATTACTTAAAGTCACAATATAGTTAGTAATAGCTAGACTTGTAGTTTGGACTTAGAGCCTCTGATAACACATCTATTGCTCTTTCCATTGTTCCATATACAATTCATCACTGGGACCACATCTGAAGTCTTTTCAAGTTTGTATGTTGTCTCCCCCGTTAGACTGCAAGCTTCTTGAGAGCAGGACCTGTGTTTTTCCTTTTTTTGTATCTCCAGTGTTTAGAATAGTGTCTTGAACGTAGTAACTACTTAATAAATGTTTATTTACTTGACTCTTCCCTTTTTATAATGAATATTTTATTCAAAGGTGCTAGGCATGGAGAACACTGACATCACCATGAATGAAATCAACTATATTATGGTAAGTGATAGGAAACAACTGGTAACTGATATGGGTCTTATTTCAGAATCAGCTGAGCTATCTGCATAGTCAAACACTGCTTGGATAGGGCAAAAGTAAAAATCAATACTAAATAAGAAAAGAGGGACAATGGTGAGAAAAAAAATCTATAATTACAATAGTTTCAACTGAATCTATTTTTATTCTTATTTGGTATTTTCCCCCAGTTACATATAAAAAACAATTTTAACATTTGTTTTTAAAAACTTTGAGTTCCAAATTCTCTCCCTTCCTCCCTCCCCGCCCCCACTCATTGAGAAGGCAAGCAATTCGATATAGGTTATACATGTGTAGTCATGCAAAACACTTCCATAATAATCATGTTGTGAAAGACTAACTATATTTTCCTCCATCCTATCCCACCCTCATCCCCATTTATTCTGTTCTCTCCTTTGTCCCTGTCCCTCCTCAAAAGTGTTTGCTTCTCATCATCCCCTCCCCCAACTTGCCCTCCCTTCTAACACCACCCCTTCTCTTATCCCCTTCCCTCCCACTTTCCTGTAGGGTAAAATAGATTTCTATACCTAATTGAGTGTGTATGTTATTCCTTCTTCAAGCCAATTCTGATGAAAGTAAGGTTCACTCATTCCCTGTCACCTTCCCCCTCTTCCCCTCCACTGTAAAAGCTCTTTTTTTGCCTCTCTTATGTGAGATAATTTACCCCATTCTACCTCTCTTTTTCTCCTTCTCCCAGTACATCCCTCTCTCACCCCTTAATTTTATTTTTTTATATATCATTCCTTCACATTCAACTCATAGCTGTGCCCTCTGTCTATATATACTCCTAGCTACCCCAAAAATGAGAAGGGTCTTATGAGTTACAAATATCATCTTTCCATATGGGAATGTAAATAGTTTAATAAGTCCCTAAACTGAATCCATCTAAACAATTGACCCCGAGAAATGGAAAATGGATGAGAGTAAAGACACAGACTCATTATTTCTTAGGAAAATGTAATCAATGTAAAAAAAATCAGAATTGTAACTAGAATTCTGGTACCTAGGGAAAAATCAGTTGCAAGATAGTGCCTGGGGGTACAGAACATGAGGAACTTGGGAATAAGGAAGGCCTTAAGATTATATTTCAGCCAGTATTTGCTCAAGTATCCTATATGAAAAGCATGACACAGGTTCCCAGTTCCATTGGCCGTAGGGTGTATTTGAGATCAGGGGTGGGAGACAGTTTGTTCCTTTGATAGCTCAGTCCTGCCCCTATGGCCCAGTCAATGGTTCTTGATCCTTGAGTACCCAAGAAGGAGATGGGGCTGGTAGATCTCAGAAGAAATTTGTATAATGGGGATCAGACCCCAGGGATGGCAACCTGAGGCCAGCAGGCCAGAAGAATACTTTTCCTCTGAGAATTGCTATTCCTCTGAGAATAGCTAGCTAGTATGATCCTAGGCAAATCAGTGAACCTCTCTTGGCCTCAGTTTCCTTATCTGTAAAATGGGAATAACTATAGCACCTACCTCCCAGAGCTGTTGTGAGGATAAAATAAAACAGCATATGTAAAGTTTGTTGCAAACCTTAAAGTGCCACAATAATGCTAGTTGTTATTCACAAAAGAGGCCAATATGGCCCCCAAATTATCTTGACCAAAATCAATTGACCACTGTCAAATGGTGAGACACAGTATCCAAGGGTATAGAGAACAAGTTTATTTATTAAACACTGTGGAGAAGAAAGATTACAAGTTGTATATGCCTATGACCTCTCACTATCTGTGTGATCTTAAACAAGATGCTTCATTCTTCTAGGATTTAGATTTCTATCTAAAAAGCACTATGGAGTGCTTAGAGCTTGGTCAAATATTAAAGACTCCATGGTCATCCACTGCATCCACTGGGCCATTGCCAGTTCTCCTGACTTTTGTCCTGCCACTGTCCTCACTCAGGAAGAGAGAGTGAGGTCGATGACTTTGTGCAACTCTGCCTCACTTAAATACAATTCACATGGAAGTCAAGACATCACCCTTGTGAGGAACCTAAATAAATGTGAAATAAAAAAATCACCAAGATTCTTATAGCAATTATATCACAGTTTTTTTTAAACTAAAAGAGACCTTAAAGGTCACTTAGCTCAATGCTTAACTTCATAGATGAAGAAACTGAGGCCCAGATAGGCTTATCCTAAGAGACTTGGCAAAGGTTAGGCAGGTAGCAAAGGCAGAGCCAGGATTTGATCTTAGACTCAAACTTCAAAACACTTTCCACTGTATCCCCCTGTGAATGGAAACACAACGTTTATGACCCACTATTTCAGCACATGGTATATACGACATGTTGTTGTTCAGTCCTGAATAATTCTTCATGACCCATTTTGGGTTTTTTTTTGGCAAAGATACTGGAGTGGTTTGCCATTTTCTTCTCCAGCTCATTTCATAGATAAGAAAGCTGAGGCAAAGGGGGTTAAGTGACTTGCTCAGGGTCACACAGCTAGTAAGTGTCTGAGGTCTGATTTGAACTCAAGAAGATGAGTCTTCCTGACTCTAGGCCCTGAACTTTCTCCATTATGCCACCTAGCTGCCCATATACCACATGAAAAAGTGTCAGCGATGCAAAAGATAAACTTGGGAAGAGTTGGTGGACTTGACTAAATACATGAGAAAGAAATTTGTGCTGGCACCAACACAATTTTAAAGGCCCTCAAGGACTGGTTTTCAGCATATCTCAAAAAGGGGAAAATTTTAAAAGATTGGGAAAGTTCACCACCAAAAAATGGTGACTAAGAAGATATCAGAAGATATAAAATTTGGATAAGAATGATTTAGGCATGCAACATAATCTCTTAGACCTAGAGTCATTCCTAGTCGGAATGGAACTTAGAGCTCTTATGGTCAAGCCTCTCCTTTTACAGAAAAGGAAACTGAGGCCCAGAGAGGCTTAAGTTAAGTGATTTAAGTCATTACTTAAGTGATTTGTCAAAGATCACATAGATAGTAAGTGGCCAACCCAGGGTTTGAACTCAGGATCTGAACCATGCCAGATTACTCTGGATAAAATGTGAGAAAAGAATGATCAAGCTTTTGTCGATTATGTCCTATGGCAGGTATTATCTTTACAGTCACACAGCTGACAGAGAAACTTAGAGAATATAAGTATGTTATAAAAATCCCTTTGCCCATTTGGTCTTGAAACAAAACTAAATCAACAAACAAATTTAACCTTTTCCCCTTCCTGAAAATAATCTTATTTAAAGTGAAGCAATGATCTTAACCAACAGAAAGCAAAAGATAAAACATTTGGGAAAACAAGAGTTAACATTCAGAAACAGAGCTCAGGGAACCATGGTAGACTGTGACCCTGCCATCTGGCACACAGGGTTTCTAACTAAGAGGCTTCTGGGGTTTAATAGTTTGCATTCCCAGAGGAATTGAGGGCCGCTTTCATAGGCCTGTGTCAGCCACTGGCATTTTCTCTGGGGACCTACTGTGATCAGTGAATGTGGACAAGTGACAAAGAATGAACAAGAAGATTTATAAGAAGAAGAGGGTCAGAAAGAACTCAGAATGTGAAAAAGAAAGTTCACAAGTTTCCTGGAACAGTACCTTCCTTTCAAAATCTCTGGCAGGGCCGTAACAACAAACTCTTTCCTTTGTAGTCAGGGTTTTTAATGCTAATGTTTTTTTCAAAGCACTAGATTCTCCTCTATTCATTAACTAGTGTTCATTTCTTTTAAAAAAGTTTTATTGATACTGTTTTTTATCACTGTTACTTCCAAATGATTTCCCACCCGTATCCTTTTTGCAATTGAACCCTTCTTTGTAAACAAACCAGGAGAATCAAGCAAAACAAATTAACACATTCACAGTGTCTGAAAATGCATAAATCACTCTGCATCTATAGTTCACCTTTCTCCACAGAGGTAAAAGGCATACTTTACTCTGAAGTCCTGAGTGAGCAATTACTCAGGCTTCTCTCCCCAAATTTCACAGAAAGAGTCTGTGACATGTAGTCACTGTCTACAATCCTCTGGTATTATTCCCAGAAACATTATTCCACAGTAGTAGTGGTAGTTTGAATTCTAGCTCTTTTACTTACTAGCTGTATGATGATGGACAAAGTCACTTAAACTCTGATTCTCTTCTTATTTCTGCAGTTTGGCTACTGACCTCACTGTTCAACTAAAACAACTCTCTCCAAAGTTACTGATTGCTTAATTGCCAAATCTATTGACTTTTTCTCAATTCCATCCTTCTTGACCTCTCAAAGCTATATACTCCTTTATATTCTCATTTCTTTAGGTTTTTGCGATACTTCTCTCTCTTGGGTTTCCTCTTACCTAATCACTCTTTTTAAAAATTAATTTATTTTGATTTATTAACAATCACTTCCATATGCTTTTGAGTTTAAAATTTTTCTCCCCCTCCCTCCCCACCATCCTCACCAAGATGGTGTGTAATCTGATATAGGCTATACACATACAATCCTATTAAACATATTTTCACATTAGCGATGTTGTAAGTAAGAATTAGAACCAATAGGAGGAACCACTAGAAAGAGGAAACAAAACTCAACAGAAGAGAAAAAATAGCAAATAGTATGCTTCAATCTGCATTCAAACTCCATAGTTCTTTCTTTGGATGTGGATAGCATTTTCCATCATGAGGCCTTTGGAGATGTCTTAGATCCTTGTATTGCTGGGAAGGGTTAAGTTTATCAATATTAGTCATCACACAATATGGTTGTTACTGTGTACAATGTTCTGCTGGTTCTGCTCACTTGACTCAGCATCAGATCATACAAGTCTTTCCAGGTTTTTCTGAAGTCAGCCTGTTCATAATTTCTTATAGCACAGTAGTATTCCATTACATTCATATACCACAACTTGTTCAGCCATTCCCCAATTGATGGGCATCCTCTCAATTTCCAATTCTTTGCCACCACAAAAAGAGCTGCTGTAAATATTTTTGTACATGTGGGTCCTTTCCCCATTGGTATGATCTTTTTGGGATCTAGCCCTAGAAGTACTATTGCTGGGTCAAAGGTTTTGCACATTTTTATAGCCCTTTGGGCATAGTTCCAAATTGCTCTCCAAAATGGTTGGATCATTTCACAACTCCACCAACAATGCATTAGTGTTCCAATTTTCCCACATCTTCTCCAACATTTATCATTTTTTGCTTTGTCATCTTGGCCAATCTGATAGGTGTCACATTTACCTAATCACTCTTTTCAATTCTTTGCAGTCACAAAAAATGCTGCCATAAATGTTTTGGTATATATGAGGATATTCTTTTTATCAATGGCCTTCTTGGGGTATAAACCTAGTAATGGAATCTCAGAGTCAAAGGGTATGGACATTTTAGGCACTTTATTTGCATAACTATAAATTACTTTCCAAAATGATTTTACTGATTTCATACCCCTGTATGCAATCAAAATAACTTTTATCTTTTGTAATTGCTTCTTTCTCTTGTTTGATTAAGAATACATCTCTGGGTAAGAATACATTTATGGGTAATTGAGTTCCATTGTTTCTGATTTTACCTTGTCCAGTCTAGTCTTTGCTCTACCTTTCTTATTTTTAACTAATATCAGATGATTTTGATTGCTGCTGCTTTATAATAAAGTTTTATGTCTGGAAGTGTCATTCTCTCCTCATCCCTTCTTTCCATCATTTCCCTTGATATTCTAGATTTTTTGGTATTCCAAATGAACTTTGTTATTATTTTTACCATATTCTATACCGTATCATTACGAAAATTCATTTGGCATCACACTGAAAGTTTAAATTAACTTTGGTAGTATTGTCACTTTTACTACATTGACATGGCCCAATTATGAGCTACTAAATATTCTTCTAGCTTTTAAAGTTGTTCTTTATTTCTTTGGGCAGCTAGATGGTTCAGTGGATAGAGTGCTGTACCTGGAGTCAGGAATACTCATCTTCCTGGGTTCAAATCTGGCCTCAGACACTTACTGGCTGTGTGACCCTGGGCAAATCACTTAAGCCTGATTGCCTTAGTTTCCTCATCTGTAAAATGAACTGGAGAAGGAAATGGCAAACCACTCCAGTATCTTTTCCAAGAAAACCCCAAGTGGAGTCACAAAGAGTCAGACATGACTCAACAATAACAACAAAATTATTTCTATAAGGAACACTTTGTAATTGAATCTCTACAAATTTTTTGTGTGATTGTGTAGGCCAATTCCCAGATACTTTACGCATTCAGTAGTTCTTTGGAATGGGGTTTCTTTTTCTTTAATTGCCTCTTGGATTTTGTTATTATTGCATAGAAATGCAGGTGATTTTTGAGTGTTTATTTTGTAGCATGAGATTTTGCTAAAACCATTAATTGTCTCAATTAATATCTTTGAAGAATCCCTAAATTTTCCACGTAAATATCACATTATTAGCAAATAGTGATGCTTTATCTCCTCTTTACTCATTTTTACATTTTAATTTCTTTCTCTTATCTTACTACTATTGCTATTTTCCCAGAACTATATTAAATAATAGTGGGGAGAGTAGGCATCTTTGCTTTGCTCCAATATTTATTGGAAAAGATTCTAATGTATTTCTGATGCATGCAATACTTACTTTTGGCTTCAAATAGATTAGATGGCTACTTTTTAATGATTTTTTTAAAAGGCCTTTCTATGACTATGCTTTGTAGATTTAAAAAAATTAGCATAAATGAATGTTTTTCTTTGTCAAAGGCTTTTCCCCCACATCTATTGATCTGATCATGTAGTTTTCAATATTTTTGTTTTTTAATATGGTTAATTATGTTGATAGTTTTCCTAATGTTAAACCATCTTTGCATCCTTGGTATAAACCCAACTTGGTCATAATTATTAATTTATTAAATAAATTGCTGTTTAATAAGATTTAATTTAAAATTTTTGAATCAGTGTTCCTGATTGATACTGGTATATAGGCTTTGTCCTTCTCTGGTTTATGTATTAGGACTGTATTTGTTTCATAAAAGGATTCTGGTAGGGTGCTTTCTGTCTCAATTTTTGAGAATTATTTGTTTAGTATCAATACTATCGTTCTTTAAAAAATTATGAGAGTTCTCCTGAGAATCCATCAGGACCAGGAATTATTATTATTTGTAGTTATTAGTTCCTTCACAGCTAGTTCTATTTCCTTTTCGAAGATCAGGTTGTTTAAGATCTCTAATTGGTCTTCTGTTAGTTTTGTTATTTTATATTTTTGAAGTTATTTTCTATTTTTTTGTTAGCATAAAACTGTTTATACTAGGTTCTGATTATTCTTTTTATTTCTTCTGGTTTTGTGTGATTTCACCTTGCTCATTTATCTTCCCTCTTCTTTCAAAAAAATAATTGAGTAAATGTTTATCAATTTTATTACTTTTCAAAGAGCTAATTTTTAATTTTATTTATCATTCATTTATTTCAGTTTATCTACTGTAATTTTTAATCACCTCTTTTATGCCTATTTTAGGTTTGTTTATTTGTTGGCCCTCTATTTTAAAAAAAATATGTATTAAGCTCATTAATCCTTTCTTTTTCTATTTTCTTAATGTATGTTTGTAGAGTCATGATTTTTCTCTGAGGACTGCTTTAGCTGCATCTCAGAAATTTTAGTATGTTCTTTCATCATTATAATTTTCTTTCACATAATTATTAATCATTTCTATGATTTATTCTTTGACTTAATAATTATTTAGGATTTTATTGTTAAGTCTCTATTTAAGTCTATGTCTTTTGTTTGCAATCCCTGAACCAAACTTTATTTTGTTAAGGTCTGCAAAGGATGTATTTACAATTTCTGTCCTTTTACATTTGTTTGCAATATCTTTGTTTTCTAATCCAAATTTCATAAAAGTTCCATGTGGTTCTAAAACTTACACATATTCTTTAGAAGTCCAATTTAGAAGATATCATAAGTCTTTTAGCTTTAATTTCTCCAGTAATTTGCACAGTTTTATATTTTTCCTTTTGTTTAGACATCCAAAACCAAGAAAGGGATATTAAAGATACCTGACACTGTTGCATTACTGTCTATGTTTTCTTTTAGTTCAGTTAACATTTCTTTTATGAATTTAGATGTTGTGGCATTTGGGCAGTATAAATTTATTACCAGTATTGGTTAGTTGTCTATGGTTCTTTTCAGCATAATGTACTTTTCTTGTTTATCCTTTTTTATATCTTGAATGTTTGTTTTTTGCTCTGTTTAATAAAATGATTGCAAGTTTTGCTCTTCTGGATTCATTTGATACATGGTAAATTTCTTTTCTAGCCTCTCATTTTTATTTTGTGTATGTGTGTGTGTTATTTAAATGTGCTTTTTGTAGGCAACAGATTGTGGGGTTTTGTTTTCTTAGCCAATCTGCCACTCTTTTTTGTTTTATTATATTGTTAAATTTGCTCATATTTAAAGTTATGCGAGTTAGGTTTTTATTTTCCTCCAATTGTCTCTGGTATTTTTTTCAACATTAGTATTTCCTCCTTTTTCTCTGTAAATACAGTATCATTTCTCTTCAGATATTTTAGCTTAATCTGTTTTAAGGTAATCCTATCCTCCTTGGCTCTCTTCCTCTCATCCTTAAACCCCTCTTTGTTTGTTACCCTTACCCTAGTTTTGTTTATTAGTTCCTTTTTCTTGCTTGCTTTTATCTAGTTATTTAATTTTCCTTTCTTAATTAAGCAGTCAAGTAAAATTCCCCCTTTGTTCTTCCCTTTGAACTTTTGTTAGTTTTTATAATTTCATTTTCTCTGCTTTTTTTGTAAAAAAAAAGAATTTCTTTCCCTCATTTTCTTCATTATTTATCTTTCTTTTCTGTCTATTCTGTCTATCCATTTAATCCTCTTGGAATTAAAGCTTCTAAAGTACCTATTTTAGCTTCCTTCTAAGCAATTTCTGTGTCATTGCTTGGTCACACTTATCCTTGGCCCCTTTTCTTATGTTGTGCTTTACTCTTAGAAATACCAACTCCTTCAGGTAAGAGTATATTACCCTATGGAAGAAATTTTCCTTTTCATTGATTGTGCAGTTCACTATTGATCTTTGTCCTCCCCTTGGTCTTTTTTTTTTTTTAACTTACCTCAAAATCTCCTCCCTAGGTTCATACCTTCCCACTCTTCTGGCTGTCAGTTGCCCACAGAAGCTTGGATTCCACTTCTCCTGGTGCAGAATGAGTGGCTTCTCTTAAGAATCACATCTCTGCAGATCATAGTCATTTTAAGGTCCCCTTTTCACTTTATAGAAGATCCCCACCCCCCAAAAGAGAAAGAAAAATACAATTCTTGTAACAAGCCTAGTCAAGCAAAACGAATTCATGCTTATAATGTCTAAAAACGTCTTATTCTATACCTTGTGTCTATTTCTTCTCTGTTAGGAAGTGGTTAGCATGCTTTATTCTTCAGTCCTCTGAAGTTGTGGTTGGTCATTACATTGATCATAATTCTTAATTCCTTTGAAATTGTTTTTTTCTTTTTTTTAAAAATAGATTTTTGTTGCTATCTTTTGCTTTCACATTACCTAGATTTCCTCCTGTATACCTTCCCATCATCCTCCCAGAGAGGTGTCCTTAAGAAAAAGAAGAGAAAAAGAAATCTCAGCAAAAACTGATATGTTGAAAGAATCTGATATTATATGCAAGTTTTCTCACTCATAGATAGACCTTATACCTCTTCAAAGGAATATGGGAAAGTGTCTTCTCATATCTCTTCTTTGGTTCCAAGATTGATCTTTATTATTTGTGGTCTTTTTTCTTCTCCTTCTGCACCAATATAGTCATTGTGTATATTATTTTCCTGATTCTGTTAACTTCACTTTGCATCAGTTCATACAAATTTTTACATGTTTCTCTGTATTCATCATTTTATTGTTTCTTACAGCTCAGCAATATTCCATTGCATTCATGTGCAATAATTTGTTTAATCATTCCCCAATAATGGGCACCTCCTTTGCTTCCAATTCTTTGACACCATAAAGATGTGCTGCTATACAATATTTTGGTATATATGGAGCCTGTCTTCCTTCCTTCCTTCCTTTCTTCCTTTCTTTTTCTTTTTCTTTTTCTTTCTCTTTCTTTCCTTTCCTTCTTTCCTTCTTTCCTTCTTTCCTTCTTTCTTTCTTTCTTTCTTTCTTTCTTTCTTTCTTTCTTTCTTTC